>NW_021604703.1:6049057-6065289 GCF_004785775.1 Grammomys surdaster
CCAACCAACCAACCAACCAACCAACCAACCAACCAACCAACCAACCAATATATCTGGAAGAATTTAAAATAAAATAAATTTGTAACAGATTGAGAAAATCTGTAAATATGTAGAGTTTAAAGAATATAACTGCTAAGTAATCAGTGTGTTGAAGAAATCACAGGGGAAAGAAGAAATTAGTAAATAGAAATAAACATGATTAGGAGAAATAGGACTTGGAGGGAGACTTTTGGCTACAAGTACCTATACTTTAAAAAGAAGCCAAGCATGCATAACCCTGCCTACTCAGGACACAGAGTGTCAGGGTCACTGAGCTCATGAGTTCCAGGCTAGCCTGGCACATACAGTTTCCAGATAAAACAACTACAAAAACCCCAAAATACCAAAAACTCTCCCAAAGATCTCAGATCAATTAACCTAATCTTTCACTTTAACAGAGGGAAACAAGTCAGATATCATCTGTGGTGCACTCTGTAGTCCATCATTTGGAGGCAGAGGCAGATGTGAGTTCAGCCTGGTCACATTTACAGTCTCAGGACAATCAGAGCCATGGGAGAATGTGAGCCCCAACAAGTGCAGGAGCGTACAACTAGTTGTGAGGATACTAGAGAAATGTGAAACTTTCTAGGAAGAGGAACCTGGACCACATGGGTTCTCAGCATCTGAAGGACTACCATCGCCTTGTGCTCTTCCTAACACAGAGGTTAGAACACCGCTGAGATCAGTGGTACAATGATGCCAAAGTGGAGCAAAGATAAACTAGGACATGTTAGTCAACATCTCTTATAAATGGAAGAAGTCATCAGAAAGTCCTAGCAAACTGGGTCCAGCAATGTAAAATGAAGTTTTACATTGTGAAACTTCTGTGAGTGAGATTACCCTAGGAATGTGAGGCTAGTTCAGAACACAGAAAAAGTGTAATCGTTGAAATCTGCATTGGCTGCAGACAGCACTTGGGAGAATCGTAGGTCTGAGGTCATTCTGAACTGCACACCCAAATCCTGTCCCAAAAAAATCAGTATCAAATATACTATGTATATGATAATCTTGGGACAAAATGCCACATGAGATCACTGCAGTAAGTACAGGGAAAAGTTGACACAATCTAAAAGTTCTATGGTAAAAACATCCCATAACCTAGGGATATATTACTTTCTCAAGTTGATGGACAGTAAGTAAGAAAATTCTATAGCTAACTTCCCACTCAACGCTGACAAACTGAAATCAACCTTTCACCACCAAGATCATAACAAAACATGAGAGTCGTTCACATCCTTTATATCCACTGTCTGCCTAAGGATGAACAAGCAAGAAAGTAAAACAGACCATAAAAGAGACATAAAAGACCCTACATTCAAATGACATGATTGTGTACATAGAAAATCCTAAAGAATAGTAAAGAAAAGATTAGACTCGGCAAACTTGCAAAAATAGAATACAAAAAATAAGTCATACTTCTGTAGGAACAAGTATTGGCATGATTCAACACAGGTGACCCTTGAGCACACTGAGGCCCAAGACGTAAAAGGCTGCACTCTGTAAGACTGCATTCATATGAAGAGCTCAGAATTGGTACAAAGACATGCAGTTTGATAGTTCCCAGGGCTGGCACGTGTGGAAAGTTCTGTTAGTGGGTTATGAGGTTTCCTTGTAGGGTGATGAACTGTTTTGGAAGAGACCTATGACAGTTGTGTTGACTGTGAAGTCCCACAGAAATATGACAGTTCAGAGACCTTAATGTAAAAGGCTGCAAACTGTCTAGTTTACAAATATTGATCATCCTTTAAGCATGCAATATGACAAAATAGCTCAACGGTTTCTTCAATAAGGCAAAAATATTTCATTTACACATGTTAAAATGGCTCTTGGCTAGTTCTTTTGTGTTCACTTTTTAAAAATATGTAATATACACACTAAGTAAAAGCGTCTTGGCTTGCACGTACTGACGTCTCACCCCTTCATCCCACAGTCCATTTATTGAGCACTTACTACATGCACAGCACACTCCCAGGTGTGTGAGACACAATGGGGCATAGCACTAGGGAGTCCTGGGTGTGAAGCTAATGTCCTAGTGAAGGTGCAAGGACCACAGACAAAGGAAGGACATGTTACCAGGTGAATAGGCATTCTTGAAAATAAAACAGTAAATCCACTGGGCACTGAGGGAGAAGTGACACACAGGTTGTTCCTGCTCTGCCACACCAGTCAGGCAGCAGGAGTCCATGGTAAAGCCCAGCAGCCATACTGTCCCTACCCTCTTACGGAATCATGAGCACGTTCTACATGTGGTATCAAAATCAGCCTCTGAAACACACTGGCGAAGGATACTTAGCAACACGGTACTTTTATTTTATTATTTATTTATTTTAATACAAAGCTTTGGCATTAGCAATTTTATGAAAAAATAAAATGTACTAAAAATAAACGCTTGTGTGGCATGATTGGTAAATGATGCACAAAAATAGGTTCTTTTTTCCTTCAAGGCAATCAGTCAGAAAGCAGTGTTTTCCTTCTTCAAAACCATTCTACCCTATGGAATAAAAGGGAAAACAGAGGTCATTAATTAGTTAAAGGGAGGTTGTCAACAGTCTAAAACCACAGAGATGTGACCCTAACTGCAGGATGGCCTGGGACTGTCCCCAGCCTTGGTATTTGTCTGAGACCAGCAGCTTCTCACTGGTAGTTAAGCAGCTTGTTCTTTCAAAATGCTTTAATACTCCAGAGTGAACACATGAAGAAGATGAGCTGACAGTGCCTCGTTTACTGTGCAGGGAGAGCATTATCCAAGCTGCGTCTGTGGCTGCCTTTGTTGAGCGTGCTCCTCTTATCACCCTGGATGACTATGGCTTATTTGGAAGAGCTAAAGAGCAGACTTCAGGGATGTGCGGAGCTGTTTCAGGACTTGCTCAGACTTTGGGTGCGTGGAATGTGATCTTGGTGGCTATAACAGGAGCTGAAAAGGGTGGGCAGTCCTTTGGGAAGTTTCCTGGTGCTCCAGGATCCTGTTTGTCCTTTGCAGTCCCTGACACTCTCTAGCTTCCTGACCCTTTGTACTTGGCTTATTCCCTAATCAGGGCCTCCCTAACACCATGTCTGGTTCATTTCCACTGTCCCAAATCTGATCTTTTCCTCTGTGCTGAGGATCCAAGCTTCAAACCACTGGACCTTTGGCTATATGTAGCTTCAAAGAAACAGCCATCATGAACAGCCTTCAACCCTTCCAGTGCTACCAGCTCCAGTGGAGGCATCAGAACACACACTCCTGAACCTGCTTGGCTTCCCCCCAATCTGTGCCCCTCTCTCCAGTGAGGCTCCTCAGTGCAAAAACAGCAGCACTCTTGGGTATGTCCCTAAGTGCACAGTGCTCGCTCCCTTGCTCCTTTCTTCACTTCTAACTCCTACAGAGAAGACCAGGTCTCTAAGCTCATCCCTGCTCCCATGAGGCTGGTGTCTAGTGAGCACTGGGACATGGCATTACATGAGTAAGAGAGCTAGCCGATGTTTTCTGGAAAAGGTTCTGGTGTGAACACAGTCACTTTACATAAGCGCCTTTGCTCATCTGTCATAGGCCCCACTGAAGGTAGCACATCTTCCTTGTAGTATCTCCTCATAAAAACTGGTCTAATGATACAGAAGGGCTTTTTAGGATCACCATAACATTAGGTGCCCTGGGAAAAAAGGAAAATGGCCACTGCCAAAGACCAACGGTAACTATTGCTTTGCTTAGGACTCTTCTTCCAAACCATCTTCTCAGAAACTACACTTTCTTCTCTGGTCACAACTGAATTCCTCTTTGTGTTCTTTGGAGCAGTCAGGGCCAAACACTGTAAAGAAAGGAGCTGGGATCAGAGGCACAGGACTGGATCCCACTCAATCCCTCTGAGCCTCACTGTCTTCCTCTGTGGCTAAAAAAGAATCAATAGGACAAGAAGGAAGAAGACTTATTCCCCAGCATACACCTCAGAAAGTAACATTAAGTCTTTGTGTTCACAAGAAAGGTATTCATGGTAACATTAAAAAACAAAGATGGATGTTGGTCTGACCAAGAGTATCTGACTGAAAAAGCAGATATCTAAAATTCTTGACAAGTGTTTCTCAAACTGCTCCTGAAGTCAGTGTAGAGGGAAATTGACAGGGAAATAAACCACAAGACAGTTTACGCCACAGGATGTAGCAGGCAGTGAAAGCCACTTTTGTGAACTTTTGTTTAGTCGGGTATGAGGGAGCACTACTAGGTCACAGAGTAAAACAGCTTTCACTCTGGTAGATGGCAAAAAAGACATCTGGTAACTTTGCTTTTGAAATTCAAGTCTTGCAAGAGGGAACTAGAAAGCAAACCCAATCCTTATAACGTGGGCTTTTTGATCCTGCCCAGTAGCATGTGACTCAAAAGGTGACCTGCCTTCATAGCCCTGGACTGTAGGTTCTGGGTGAATAGCCAGGCAACAACTGGCAAACTCATTAGCTTACCAGTTGTCCATATGGACAACTCTGCCTGATACAAAGTTACTTTCTTCCATCAAATCCCTTTCTTTGTGATGGCTGTACTAGCTGTACAGTATGAACTGCACTGATCCACAGCGACCCCTCTCTTCTCTCCCAGGCCCTGGGTCCCCCCTCCCCCTTAGACACTCTCACCTCCTCTTCCCTCCTTTCTAATCAAAGCATCTATAAGACATCTAATGACTCTGTTTTCAGTCTTTTACATATCAACACTCTGCTCATCTGTCAATGCTCTTCTCAGTCAGAAGCCTAATGAGCTGACTATTGTGATGCACTCTACATCTTGGCTGTAAATTTATTGGTAGATAAAGGCAAAATGAGTAGGTAGATTTTAAAAATCCACAAATGACAAACTGTAAAATTGTTAAAAAAAAAAAACCTTTTATCTAGAATAAAATCATTTAGGAATTTCAACCAACCTGTTAGAAAGACACTGGCAGATTGACTGATCTTTCTCTCTCACCACAAATGGTCTTTAAAAAAAATCAAGTAACTCATGCTTGCAAAACCAAAGCCCCAAGTTACAGAAGCTCACAATGGAGAGGAAAATATTATCCTAAACATAGAACCTAAGCTACTCATCACCAATATTTTGGTGACTATCTTCTTTTTTTCTTTTTCTTTTTTTCTGTTGGTTTTTCAAGACAGAGTTTCTCTGTGTAGTCCTGGCTGTCCTGGAACTCATTCTGTAGACCAGGCTGGCCTCAGAAATCCGCCTTCCTCTGCCTCCCAAGTGCTGGGATTAAAGGCGTGCGCCACCACTGCCCGGTGGTGACTAACTTATGTACCCTCAGGTGTGTATACACACATGTGCACATGCACACACACACTCACTCAATTTTTTCTCTAAATGGAATTATGAATACTGTCCTTTAGGATGGTTTTGAAGGCAAAGAAGTAACAGTCAAATGAACAACTGCAAATCAACAATTGCTAATGGGAGAAGAGTTGACTAAGACATGGCTATGAAGACCCATGACTTAGGTTCATGGATGCAACTGAAGCACATGGCCCAGGCACTTTCGTTCCTATTTAGCATTTTCTAAAGTATCTGATGTATAGACTGTGCATCTGGGAAGATTCTGAGTTAGAGGACTATTAAAGTGTCTTGAAATTCTACACAAGTGCCCAGAGCATCACTATTTATTATTTATTTGTACTGGTTGTTACTTATAGTTGAATTCTTTAAAATATTTAACTCGATTTACTTATTTTCTGTGCAGAAGTGTGTGTGTGTGTGTGTGTGTGTGTGTGTGTGTGTGTGAGTGTGGTGTCTGTAATGGCATGTGTGTGGAAATGAGAAGACAACTTACAGGAAACTTTATTTTTTCTTCCATTAGGTAGATTCTGTGACTGAACTCAAGTCAGGCTTGGCAGCAAGCACCTTTACACTGAATCATCTCACCTGCCCCCTTTCTGGCAATATATTATATAACACATAGCATAATATTATATATAATTATAAATATAATTATCTAGCTTGATTGGGAATAAGGAAGACAACTGACTACAGACCAAACAATGACTTCACTTTAAATAAGTATTTTTGAAATCATGGGGACCTACTGAGTTCCTATGCTCTGTATCTGATTTCATGGACAAAATTAAATTAATTGGCTTTTTAAAGGTAGATGGTCTTGTCTTAATTTTTAAATTATATTTATCTATTTTTGTCTGTGTATCTGTGTAGATATGTACATGTCCCACAGACGTGTGTGTGTGTGTATGTGTGTGTGCATGTATGTATGTATGTATGTATGTATGTATGTATGTAGGTCAGAGGACAACTTGTGGAAGTTGGACTGAACTCAGGTCATCAGACTTGGCTGCAAGTAGCTTCCCTGCTGAGCCACCTCACTGGCCCCAGGTGGCCATCTTTTTCACAGAACTGTAGCAGAATCTCAGCAGAATTTGGCTAACATTTATTGAGCACTTATTACAAACTAGGCACTGTGCTAAGTTGAGAGCCCTATGATATAGACTAAACATTATCTGTTTATTTTGATGATTAAAATAATCTTCAGAAAATTTAAATGCCCAAGTCTCACAACTGGAAAATAGGAGCTGAGCAAGAACCAAATCTATGTGTCTGACTCTAGAATAAGACACTATGTACTGACAAAAAATTGCATCTAGTAGCATCAACAGAGGTAGCTAGCTGCTGACCAACCTAATATATAAGTGAAGAGTATTCATCTAAAGGGTGAAAAATGCCAGTGTGTCACAAAAGCTTCTCAGTATGTATGGGGTCACGGATGCCAGAAGGTACTTCCTGTAAGTATTTGTCAACAGATAAGATTAGAGGTAATAGTCAGCAGAAGTCAAAGTTTTTTGTTTCCTCAGCTGAACAATATTAATTATCCCAGGAGACTGGTTATTGTTGGCAACTTAAAATGCTAGGTCATACTCCAAGACAGATGCGCACCAGTAGCAATGTAGGCTTGATGTGGGTACTGGCCCAGAGTTGCATCCATCTCTAAGGTATATGAATACTCCAGTAAAAGAAAGGACTGGATAGTAAATGGCAACATTTAAATCAAAGGCAACCAAGACCCTTCCAGCATCACATCACTATGGAATGCCACTTCTGGAAAATCACTGCATCAAAATGACCAAGAGGTTTCTCCCACGACAGCCCTCATCGTGGACAAGCAGCTTCTGCTGACACTCCCAGCTCTGCATATTCCTTGGGGCAGGGCCATCTCACCATTAAGAAGCCTGACTGGTGTTCTTCCTCATGGAGGTCAAATCTGACTTTCTGTATCCTGTACTGGCCTCTGTTTGCCCTTTGAGAGGTTGTCTATTCTGCTATCTCTACTCCTAACTGTGTTCTGAGAGGATTGGACTTCCTTCCCATTTCTTTCCTGTCCTTGATCATAGGCAAAGGTTTCAGTGTTAATGCTCCTGGCAAAGTCCTATGAGCACACACCAAGTGGAGTTAATCCTGTTAATGCTGAGGCCATGGACATTCTTCACAGACAAGGACTGTTCTGGTGTCCTGGCATCTGTATGAGGCTGGGGATCCAGCTTGTACTAAGGAGAGCCTCTAGAGCTCTGCTCATGTGTGCTGGTCTTATTCAACAAAGTGAACTCCCATTCTGTGTGACTAAAAATAGATGCTCACGAAATAAATTATTTTGCTAACTATGATCCCACTGGGATCAGTAATGAAACAGGTGGGAAGCTAAGTCTCACCACCTTCATGAAAACTACATGTTTTCTTGGGATCATCTGGCACATGCAATCCAAAAAACAATTTGTTACTTACTCATTAGCATTCAAGCTAGCTGTGGCTCTGATGATCATGTAGCAGAGTGTGAGAGCACTGAGGAGGCCAAAACTGGCAATAATAAACCATTCTTCTGTTGACAAAGGAAAGGGAGGAAATCACTCTGGGGAGAAGGTTTAAGTCAAATCGATGTCAACACTTCCCTCAAATACGAAGCAGACGTCAACGGAGGTGGAAGCCAAGGCTGGCTCAAGGAAGTCAAGCAGGAGGAAGTTTGCCAAAAGCTACTAACTAGAGAAGGTTAGTGGAAGTACTGGGAAAGCTGCAAGGAGAAAGGAAAGCATGGCTCAACCATCTCTTTCAGTGTAGATCCAGAAGTATACGAGGAGTGTGGCTACCAAGAGGCACAGGGAAATGATGTAGGAGGACTGTACGTGGATATATGTCACTGTGAATGTAGAGGACAGAACAACCATACTTATAACCATTTTTCAAATTTCCTTTTGCTATTTCTGCATGTTTCTAACACTTAGTCTTAGATAAAGGTTAGGAACATATAATGGGGTTCTGTGGGCACCCTAAACAGAGAGCTGCTCCTCCAAGCCACCCGTGTCTGCTTTACCTTCTCTTACCTATTGACCTGCTTAGAGTATTCTTTTTTAAAATATTTATTTATTTTATGTATATGAGTATATTGTAGCTGTCTTCAGACACACCAGAAGAGGGCATCGGATCCAATTATACATGGTTGGGAGCCACCATGTGGTTGCTGGGAATTGAACTCAGGACCTTTGGAAGATCAATCAATGCCCTTAACCACTGAGCCATCTCTCCAGCCCTGCTTAGAATATTCTTATTAAAAAGACACATCACAGTTGTATCAAGAAAATAGGTTCACAACTCCTGCTGGGGAACAAAGCTGGTCCTCTGTCTTTGTAGAAAAGCAGGAGGGCTGGTGACCAAAAAGGTACTTGATTCATCAAAGAGTTGAAATTCTGATGTGTACAAGTCAAAATCAGAGTCCTGTATGCATGGGGAGGAGGGGAGACTAACGGGGCCTCAGAACCAATCCAAAGTCTTAGCTATAAAATAGTCCCACGATAGACTAAATAGGAACGGCTTAACAAAGTAATTCTATAAAGTTCCTCTACATTTGTAGCAAGGCATGACAAATGTTCATATGCAAAACTGTGCCTAAAAGGAGAATTTCTCCATTTAAACATTTTAAAATTAGTATGCAAAATAATGGCTTTCATATGACTTCATATATGCAACATGAGTCTTTTCAGGAAATATTTGAAATCATGTGTACGTGTGTCTATGTGCATGTATGTGCACATGCATGTATGTGCATACAGGTGCCCATGGAGGCCAGAAGAAGGTGGGGAGCCCCCTTGAGCTGGAGCTACAAGTGGTTGTGAGGCACCCCATGTGGGTGCTAGGAACCAAATTTGGGTCCTTCTGGAAGAGTATCAAATGCTCCTTACAGCCCTACCTTGGGTATTTCTTAGTCTGGGTTTCCTGAATCCTAAAACTGCATTAAACTGTGTGTGCACATGCTTTTTTTTTTTTTCTCCCTAGAAATGTCTTAGAGATCGTATTCTCTAGGCTCTCAGGATGCAGAGTTTATTGCATGAGCTAATCTTTGCTGGCCTCACTGGTTTCTATGATTAAAATTCCTAGCAATCTCTTTTCATATGACATTGCAACCACTGCTTCTTGGATTACAGATTTCCATAGCATGTGATTTAAGCTTTTCATTGAAGTTAAGACGAACACTCAGGAGTCCATGTAAAATCCCTGTTTTAACCTATGTATTTTTTAAGTTGAGTATACACATACTGGTATTTTTTAAAAAGTTTAAGAGATGAATGACTATCAGCAGCAATGAGTTTATAACTCACAGTATTCCTTTTGTTTTCCTTTCCTTTTTAGCTATAGCAGAGGCTGGTCTTGAACTTCTAATCCTTTTGCCTCTCCTCCTAAGTGCTAGGAGTTCTGGGATTATAAGCATATTCCACTGTGCCTGTTTCTTGTTTTCCTTAAAGGCAGATTCCTCCACATTGGAATTGAACTGAGATCCTTACAGAATATATCCTAGCACTAAGCGGCCACCCAACCCACTTTCTAATAAACCGCTGTTCAAGATAAGCAGAGTGATATTTACAACTTTAATTACATCTGAATTTCTGAAATCTGAACACATAAACCTATTTGTGTCTTTGCATGTACGAAATACCACCAGAGTCCCCCCTGCACCCAAGAGTACTTCAGCACCAACTGCTTCTGCTGGGCCACCCTCCGACCTCCCACTGCTTACTCCAGCACAGTGGGTGCTGGCTGGATATACTGTACTTACTTAGGGCAATACAGGCAGGGACTTGGAAGGAAAAGAGGTACTTTGGGTCTAGATAACCACATGAATTTTCTTTACTGGCATTATGGGTAAATTCTGATAAAAGTGTTTTATTTGGTATGTGAATTATTTTTATCATCAAAAGATTTTATTATCAAGATTTTGAAGACATTTCCATATAAAAATGATAAGATGTGTGCTTAATGTAGTAGGTGCTCAATAAATGCCTGGTTAATGAAGGACTCATAAAAGCACAATTGTAAATCACCGTTATCTTTTTTTCTTTTTCTTTTTTTTTTTTAATTTTATGTATGTGAGTATACTGTCACTGTATTCAGACACAGCAGAAGAGGGCATTAAAGATGGTTGTGAGCCACCATGTGGTTGCTGGGAATTGAACTTAGAACCTCTGGAACAGTGCAGTCAGTGCTCTTAACTGCTGAGCCATTTCTTCAGCTCCCACCTTTATCTTCTTTCATACTACTAGACCAGTGAACTCTAGACCATAAAACCTGAATGCCAAAGAAGGAAAACCATGAAATGTTGCTAAAACAGGCATTGGGAAATGGTAAGAAATGAGCCAAATGATATCAAAGAAGAGTTTTACTCCCAAAGGAATGAAGGCTCTTGGCATTCAGACAAATGGTAATCTCTGGATGGTTTAAAACCATGCGTTTCAACAAACAGAGCACAGAAGTCTTAACATGTAAAGAGCAAGCTAGTCCATAAACAGTTCCCCCATGTTTGATATTGACTCCCAGAGTAAGTGGAGCCCCAACAACTCCAGGCTTGAAGTCTTGGGCAAGTGGCAGCATCATTAGAAAAGGCAGCACCAGAGTGGGAACAGGAGATGGGGAGGGAAGGCTGTTAGATGGAAACTGCACGTAAGGGATGAAAACGGAGAAGAGAGTTTGCTGGTTAAGAGATGAATGCCTATGACACCCACACACACACGCCACACACACGCCACCAACCCACTCACACGGCGCACAGATGAATGCCTATGACACCCACACACATGCCACCAACCCACTCACACGGCGCACACACGGGCACTGTCCTTGTGCTATGTTGTTTATTAACAGTTCAACAATTAAGGCATCCATCACTATCTATATTAGTTTTTCCCTAAGTTGCTGCTAGCCCGGGAGGTGGCAGGCAGCAGTGCTCAGCATGCAGCATACCAACACTGCTGCCTGCAGCCCATGCTGCATCAGTGCTTCCCTTTAACATGGCTATTCGCAATGCAATGATCTCACAACACGGAACAGCCATTACAGCAAACCTTTAAACAACTAACCACATAATCACCAGCATACACATTCCCTATTATAAAGAAAGTCTGTTATTCCAAACGTGTTTAAATGTACACATTATCCCTTATGAAACTGCTGGACCATGTGGCTGCACTTCCTCCTTGACAGTCATGAGGTGCTCAATACTAGCAGCAAGGCTCTCTGGTGCCTGGAAATGGGTCCTCACTTACTTGTTACTGCAATGTTGATTTCACCCGTTCGAGGAGTGAGCTCCCCATCTTGAGGAAGAGGTGATATCCCCGAAGTTCTCAGTGGCTCAAGGCCAAGGGAACTGTCACTGGCAAGGTCTCCGAGGGCTGATCTTCGGTTAACTGCTTGGGTTCTGGTGAGCCTTTCCATATCAAATGCCACATTATCAGTACATGGCAGATTTGGCTGCAAAACAGTTCCAGATTAAAAATCATCCTAAGAACATAAGAACGAGTTCATAAAATCCTGAATGTTTACACCAACTGCAAAGACTTCCTATATGCCTGCTTATCTTTTCTGTCATTTAAGAAACTTTCTTCAAAGAATCAGCTGACTTCCCTTTACCCCTCCCCCACAAATGGTACAAAGGAAAACCAAAATCCATAGCTCCAAACTGGCCACTATAACTAGCAAAGAAATGATAAACATTTGTGGCCACTGTCACAGGCAGAGGGAGGCTAATATCATGTACAAAGCTGGAAAACTTGCAGTTTGAAAATTTAGTTAACGATCTTAGTTAACATTAAATGTTATTGTTGAGGGGCAGAAGGTAACAGAATACCTCATTTATTCTGTAACTTCTCTAAAATGCTCCATTTACTTGGTAGCTAGTTAAAAACAAAACAAAACAAAACGAAATTTCTACCTTTAAAAACAAAGCACACAATCAAGAGCAGATCAAAGCTCAGACTTGTAAACTGTAAGAAAGTCATCTGCTTCCAAGCCTGAGGATCCAGCTCCAGCCAGTCGTCTACCTATATGCAGTGGTGTGCAACACTACAGCAGAGTAAGAGGCTGTTCCTGTCTGCAGTGGATAGCACAGGAAAGGCAGAGCTCAGAAAAATGGTTCACACCAGGGTCAGCCACCACCCAGAACCAATGGCTTCTACAGGAAAAGAATTCTGTTTTAGAGCCTCCCAAAGTTCTATCAAAAACAAAATAAAGACTGCAATCTAAGAGCTGATGCTTATAGTAGTCATATCCTGAGAACCATAACAGCTATCATTTATTCCACAAGGCTCCATTAAAAATGGACACAGGAGAGCTGAAGAGATGGCTCAGTGGTTAAGAACACTGGCTGCTCTTCCAGAGTTCCCAAGTTCAATTCCCAGCAACCACATGGTGGCTCACAACCATCTACAATGGGATCTGATGCCCTCTTCTGGTGTGTCTGAAGATAACTACAGTGTACTCATACACAAAGAATAAATAAAACTTGACTGAGGACAAGTTAATACTTCCATGTGTTGGCCATGTGAGAGAGTTTCTGTTTGTCTCACATGGAGGATGACTTGGCTCTTAGAGAACAGTTAGCAATGTTGAAAGACTTAATTTTTTTTTAATTATTAAAAGTATACCATGGATTTATATTTTTATCGAAATTTTGGTTGTAAGTCTCAGCTTTAATGGCTGAGCTATTTCTCTACCACTATATACCTTGCTTTTCTTTCTTTTCCTTTCCTTTTTCTTTTTCCCAAGACAAGGTTTCTCTGTGCAGCCCTGTCTGTCTTGGAACTCACTCTGTAAACTACGCTGTCCTTGAACTCAAAGGTCCACCTGCCTCTGCCTATGCAGTGCTAGGATTAAAGGAGTGCATCACCACTACCTGGTTCCTACATAGCTTTCTTAAGGAAAGCAAGAAAGTCTTCAACACTCTCAGTGCACTGTGTGGGCACCTGTCACGCTGACCTCAGTGCAGCACACTTGGCTAACACACCTGTCAAGTTGTCAAGGTTCTCTAGGGGCTTTTTTGTCACCATCTGCTTTTATTGCTTACAAGTTACTGACACTCAAAGACTTGAAAGGCAAGTTCAAGGGGGCAGAATATGACATCATTTCATATTATGCCAAATATGAGAAAAATTACCACTGAAACACAGTTTTCTATTTCTTTTGTGCACCCTCAACCAGAAGCATACTTTTCAAAATGGACTAGTACAGTTACTTATATTCTCTTCTAGTGCTCCCAAAGGTAGTTTAGAACTTGGAAGTCATCTGGAACAAGGGCACTGTTACAGCAACAAGGTCAATGTGGTGAAGAGAGCTACTGTATTCTAACGAAATATAGTTAGTCATGGCTTCTGTTATGTCAGTTGTATTATATTATACATGGATATGATGTTGCACAAAAGTAGTGACAATCAGAGAACATACCACAATTCCTAGGGCTTTCAAAATATTAAGTTTGCACATAGGACAGGTACAGTGTTCACCGAGCCAGGGATCCACACAGGATTTGTGAAAAACATGCCTAGAAAGGAACAGAGAATTATGTCATAAATCACACAGTGAAGAACTCCTATATCAACATGGAAAGATTTAGAATGTTTAGGGGTTTTTTCTGCTTTATGGGATTTTCAACATTGAAGAGATAAATAGTGAGGGCATATAAAAGCATAATTTATAGAAACTCTCCTGTACTCAATCTCGTGTGGTATAAAATGAGTGAGTGGGATGTGTTTTGTATTGTGCTGTAGATCCAACACAGGGCCTCATGTATGCTGTAAGTGACGGTCTTGCTGTGTTGCCCAGGATGGTCCCAAGCTCAAGTGATCCCAGAGTAGCTGGGACTATAGGTGTAAACTACTCTGCCCCAGACTGCCTTTTCATGCCACTGAATTCCAACAGACCTGAGGAAACCTAAAAAAGTGTATTCAGAATAAAAATAACCAGACTTGAATATTGGTAAAAGTCTCAGGGCAGTTAGAACTGTTTTAAGATGGTGAACTAAGCTAAGATGGTGAACTGTAGCTAAGAATAAGATCATCAGTTGCAATTCTCGGCTGAAATGTTAAAGAGCTAAGGACTCGGGGAGTGGGGTGGATGATATCTTCTATTTAGGAGAGCAGAAAGTCACATCCTCCTGACTTCTGTCACCCACCCAGGGAGGGTCTGTAATCCCGGACTAGGGACTTTTTCACATGAGAAGACTGGAGAAAAAGAGGCCAGGCAGAGCTCATGCCCAAGCTCTGGAACCGTTGCACAAGAACCTGAAGAAGCTGCTACCCACCAAGGGTACAGCTGGAGTGCTGGGCTGACCGGATCATCAACAGATAGAGTTTTGGAACATGTTGAGTTTGGAATAAAAGACAATTTGAGAGATAGCAAATTGGGCCATCACATCTTTAAACCTTAATTGCTGTTGTTGTTATTATTATTATTATTATTATTGTTTTTGTTTTTGTTTTTTTTCGAGACAGGGTTTCTCTGTATATCCCTGGCTGTCCTGGAACTCACTCTGTAGACCAGGCTGGCCTCAAACTCAGAAATCCTCCTGCCTCTGCCTCCCAAGTGCTGGGATTAAAGGCGTGCGCCACCACCGCTCCGCTAATTGTTAATTTCTAATTTAATGTTTTATTATTGTTTAAAAATGCAGTTTTGATTTAAAAAGATGGTCTAGAAAACGTGTATAAATCAACTTCAGCTAACAGTATATACTGACCCAGTTTCCACTTAATGGTCCTATACTCATTTCTTTGGAGCCCAGAATAAAACCTTTAAGTCTTGATTCATCAGTCTATTCCCAACCCTTCAGACAGGGCATTTTCAGCCCTGAATTAGATCTGAAAACCATCAATTAGGGAGACCTAAATTTATAGAATACAAGTTATTGTGTGTCTGCCTGTTATTACTTGTGGACAAAGGAGTGTGCTCCAGAGAAGGACAAGGGGCTTCTGAGGACTCAGCTCTTATGAGGGTCATCCACAGCTATTGATCAGCAGGTCTCAGCTGTGCCTAGATGGGCTACAGTGGAACACAGAACAGAACACAGCTGCTGCTGTTGCTGCTTCTCTTAAAAAACCTTCACCACCATCACCACCACCTCCTCCTTCTGTCTGTGTGTCTGTGTGTCTGTCTCTCTCTCTCTCTGGTTTTTAGGACAGAGGTTCTCTGTCTTGGCAGTCCTAGAACACACTTTGTAGACCAGGCTGGCCTCAAGCTCACAGAGATCCACCTCCCTCTGACTCCTGGGTGCTGAAATTAAAGGTGTGTGACATCATGCCTGGCTCTAAAAACAACTATTTGTGGACATGCATGCACATGTTCACAATGTGGTAGTCAGAGGAAAACTTGAAGGAGTCAGTTCTCTCCTACAACCATGTGGGTTCCAGGGATCAAACTCAGGTCATCAGGCTTGGTGGTAAGTGCGTTTTTATAAACTGGACTATCTTACTAGCCAAGAACAGTACTTCATAACCTCTCTGGCACATACGAAGGTCCCTTTAGATCTCATCGAAAATATACAACCTAATCTGCATACATCTGGAAGCAGTTGATGTCTGGGGGTTCAACTTGTGCTGGGATGGAGTGGGACAGTTGAGAAGGTGTTCTAGCCACAGGATGGACAATGGGATTTGGCTGGCGATCAGAGTAAGAGATCATGTGATCTTCAAAAGGGCTGCTTTGGTTCGGGAGTGTGTCGGAAGAAGGTAGGGTGTGTTAGCTGAATCTGAACCAGGTGATGGTAGAAATCCTGGAGTATGGCAGAAGAAGATGTCTGATAAACGTTTGGCTCTGGCCTGTCCTGGGCAGTGTTTTTGTTCTCTTCATTACTAGAACAAAATGGAGTACCTTCCATATTTGAGATCTCTCTCTCTCTCTCTCTCTCTCTCTCTCTCTCTCTCTCTCTCTCTCTCTC
>NW_021604703.1:6065299-6065403 GCF_004785775.1 Grammomys surdaster
CTCTCTCTCTCTCTCTCTCTCTCTCTCTCTCTCTCTCTCTCTCTCTCCCTCTTTCTTTCTCTCTCTCTTTCGAGAGAAAGTCTCATGTATTCCAGGTTAAGAGG
>NW_021604704.1:0-31884 GCF_004785775.1 Grammomys surdaster
AGTAATTGGAGAATTCAATAGCTACTTTCAGTAATGGATAGAACATGTGGTGTTTTGACTAAGTATGGCCCCCATAGACTCATGTGTCTGAATGCTTGACCTTTAGGGAGTGGCACTACTAGGGGGTGTGGCCTTGTTGGAGTGGATGTGGCCTTGCTGGAGGAAGTGTGTCAATGTGTGAGGTGGAATGGAGGTCTCCTATGGTCAAGCTATACCCAGTGTGGCACACAGTCTCCTGCCTGTGGATCAAGATGTAGATCCACATCTCAGTTCCTTCTGTACTACCATGTCTGCTTGTGTAAGGAGGCAAAAATTACAGAAAAAGATCAGGACCCCCATCTGAATTAAAGTTAGTAAATTCACAGGCCTGAGTTAAAGAAAGAGCCAGAAGGCAAGTCAGCTAGGCCGTTCCAGGGACTGACTTACTACAAAGAATAACTGAACTACAAATACAGGTTGGTCAAGGTACTCTGGGAAATGACTGACCACAATGGGCTAGGTTAAGGTCACACTCCTGAGAAAAATGTGTGCAGGATGTTTCCCACTCCCCACCCCGGTTTATGATGTGTACAAGATGTTTCCCACTCCCCACCTTGGTTTATGGCCAACTGAATAATAGGTTGAAAACTTTTCACTATTTACTACTGTTCCACTTTTTGATTTCCCCCTTCACCCCCCTGGTTTGCGGTTTTCTCCTTTAAATACCCCTTTCTCCCAAGCCTCTTGGCCAACACTCCTCTGCCCTTGCATGGGATACGAGTCTCGACCCTGCGCTGACTATGATTCATTAAACCTCTTGCTATTGCAACAAGTTTGGTGTCTCTCGTGGTCGTGGGTGAGTCGCATATTCTCGAGACTTGAGTGAGCGTCTCCCCTCTCTAGGGGGTCTTACACTTGCATGCCACCATGTTTCTTGCCATAATAATAATGGACTAAATCTCTGAATCTGTAAGCTAGCCTCAATTAAATGTTGTCTTTTATAAGAGTTACCATGGTCATGGTGTCTGTACACAGCAATAAAACCCTAACTAAGACAGAATCCTAAGGAGAAGACAACAATGAGGTCAAAGACTTGAGCAACACTACGAAGCAAATAGTCCTAGAAATAAATCTACACAATTCACCCAAGAACAGCAGAATAGGCATTCTTCTCAAACGCATCTAGCATATTCTACATGTTAGATCATATAGTGTCAAGAAGGGAAAAAAAGAGTATAGAAATAACATTCGGTATGTTCTTAAACCACAATGTAATGAAATTAGAAACTTGTGAAAATTAAATAGTATAACAGGAATGTATAAAGGAAAAAACAAAGAGGAAAATTAAAAAGTACTGTGAAAACACCATACCTGGTGGAGAAAACCTACCATTCCAGCCTTTTGGACACCTGAAGCAGGAGAACTGCAAGTTCAACTACAGAAAAAGTACTTTGGAAATAAAACAAATGCAAATTAGGACAAGATACATGAATATCTATAGGACATTACTAAATTAGTTCTCAGAGGAATTTTTTAACTGTTACAAACAAAAGGAAAGGGGGCTAGAGATACGTTTCATCATTTGCTGGTCTTGTAAAGGACTTTAGTTTGGTCCCTACAACCCATATCCAGTAGTTCACAACCATCTGCAACTCTATCTTTAAAAGAAATAATGCCTTCTTCTGAGCTATTTGATCAGCTATACACACATGCTCATGCATACAAAGATAGTACATACACATTTTTTAAAAGGTATCAACTCAATAATCTGACCTTTCCTCTCAAGACACTGGGAAAAGAAGAAAGTAAACAAGCAAAAACAATACAATCAAGGAGATTTGAGTGGAAATTAAGAAGATATAGAATAGAAAAACAGTAGATGAAACTGATTATTCCATTTCTATAATGATGAGAACCATGATGCCAGGTATGCTGGCCTAAGAGTTTAAACCCTGATCCACAAGCAGGCAGGCAGAGAGAATGACACTGGGCCTGGCCATTGGCTTTTAAACAAGGCCACGACCTTGTAACCATTCCTAGATATCTCCACTAACTAAGAACCAAGCATTCAAACTGATGAGCCTATGGGGACCATTCTTCTTTAAATTACCACAAAATGAATAAGCTTTTGGTTAGGTTAAGCAAGAAAATGTACTGAGAGAAGTTGAGAATGTTCTAGTTTTACAAGAATTAGGAATAATCCATGAGATGAAATAGTAGCATGGTCTAAGGCCACCTGCCACTCCTGGCTCCCTTACATCTTTCTCAAGGTTTAAAGCCAGGATTTCTGTCTTTTCTGCTGGGCCTCCAATCTTATATCTTCATAGGACTCTTTTGCCTTATGCCTCTTTGCCTTATGTTTTGGACCTACTTCTCTTTCTGCCTCTACAAACCTGGAACATTCCTCTGTGTCTTTCATGGCTAGAAGGTATAGCATTTCAGGTTGTCAGCTCCCATCTGCAGGTACATCCAAACTGCCTATGGATATACAGATCACTGGGATCAGTCTTACAGAGGTTCACATGTCTTTTGAGCATGAATACTACTGAAAATTTGTTTCATGCTGTTCTAGTCTACTGAGAAGGCAGCTCTGGAGTTGGATTTTGGCCCATCTTCTCCAGACCCAGGCATGGCTGTCTAAAAGTTTCCTCCAAAGTCTCTGTCTTGGCTCAGGCTGGTCACCTGACTCAGTGACAGAGAAAGAGAGCAAAACAGAAGAGCAGAGGAAAAAGACACTTTCTGCTTAAAAATAGCTACAATGTAAAGTTTTCACAATACTGTTGTTTATCATATACTCCATTTCTTCTGTACTGTAGGATTTATAAATTCATTGAGTGTGATTTTCACAAATCTATGTATAAGCAATCTTAATTTGCTATGACATGCTGTCAAGAGTTGGACTCAACACTTGATTACAAAAAGAATACGTGCCTGATGCACTCACCTTGGAGTTCCACGTAGCTTGCTATCATCTTGGCTGATGAGTATATAAAAACCATGAGGCTTGCCATGTGACTCACCCAACATCTCTACTAATGTTGAAGAAAGAACATGCCATGTGACTTCACCACCATTGTGGATGCAAATACACAAGAGTCTTTATTGTTTGAGTCCAGACTCAGATTGTAGCCTTCCCTGCTCTGCAGGTTAGAAATGCCATGCCATGAGAAAACACATGTCTAGGGTTTTTGGGTTTATATGGGAGATGCATAAGCTGTGGTTTTCGAGCCTTAGTGTTACATTATTGGGTAGAGGGTAAAAGAAAGTTGTCCTTCAGTACCTATAACATTTGTTCAGATAGCAAGGCGAGAAAAGGACCCATATAGCTGGAAAAGGACCTTTTTGACCTGGGAAGAAATAACTTATTCCATTATTAGAGGCTAATGTATTTTTACAAGCTGGCCACAGCTGTCTGAGAACACTTAGTTGCCTCTTTTCCATAGCCCATGAGTGGGTCCTTATCACTTCAAGGGTACTAATTTTCTGCTTCCTTCAAAGGCAGGAGACATCTATCCCAAGGGGAAGGGGGGAATCCTGGCTTCTTGGCTTAACACAAAAGGGAGTGTGAGACTCAGAGCCAGAGGTTAATGCAGAGATGAGGGACAGGCTGCCTTGTGTCTCTCCAACATGACATCTTGTCTCAGAAGGAAAGAAAGAGAGAGAGAGAAACAAAGAGGAAAGGAAGGAAGGAAGGAAGGAAGGAAGGAAGGAAGGAAGGAAGGTAGGAGGGAGGAAGAAAAGAAGACAAGAGAAGAGAAGAGAAAGAAAAAAGGCAAACAAAGTTCAAAAGACTTTACATTGGATTGTATCAGTCTATATAGCATGATAAGTCTTAAGACATGGTTGATAGCCATAAAGCAATTGGCTGGAAGTCTCTGGAATTTAACAGATAAAAGTGCTCCAGGGAAAAGGAAGAGAGGCCTGTAAACCTCTATCACTTCACGGTGATTTGAGGGGCATACTGCATGCTTTGTGCCAGAGGAACAATATCAGAGGCTTCACAGAGGGTGTAGACTTCACTAAAATAAATCAGCAATTCACAGAGGAAAACAAGAACAAAGTCTAGAACAAGAACCCAACAAGAACAAAGAAGGAGCCGTGAGTTGAAGTTAAGGAACGAGTTACAATGCTCCAAAGGAGTGGAGGGATCAACTAAGAAGTCTACATCCAGCAAAGCTAATTTACAGAAATAAAAGTGAAATAAAAAACACTACTAAATAAATAAGAAGAACAAGTTCCTCCATCAGAACCATCTTAGTAGGAATATTAGAAGTTCTTTTGGGCCTTTGGGCTGGGGCAGACACAGAGTCAGTCTGCTCCTGTCCTGTGGAGATACTGAATCCTGAGTCATCGAGGAGCCACTGCACTCAGAGCAGCTGGTAAGAACTCCATCTCACTCCCTAAGTCCCAGAGATACATCTGGGAGCCAGGGACATTCAGGATGCAGCAGCTACCCAAACCCCACCCCTCCAAAATTCCACTGCCCTTCTGCCCCTGCCTGGTCCTTTGGGCTGGGGCAGACACAGAGTCAGTCTCCTCCTGTCCTGTGGAGATACTGAATCCTGAGTCATCGAGGAGCCACTGTACTCAGAGCAGCTGGTAAGAACTCCATCTCACTCCCTAAGTCCCAGAGATACATCTGGGAGCCAGGGACATTCAGGACACAGCAGCAACCCAAACCCTGCCCCTCCGGAATTCCTCTTCCCTTCTGCCCCTGCCTGGTCCTTTAGGCTGGGGCAGACACAAAGTTGGTCTGCTCCTGTCCTGGGGAGATACTGAATCCTGAGTCATCCTAGAAGAGCCACTGCTCTCAGAGCAGCCAGTAAGAACTCCATCTCACTCCCTAAGCCCCAGAGATTCATCTGGGAGCCAGGGACATTCAGGACACAGCAGCTACCCAAACCCTGCCCCTCCGGAATTTCACTTCCCTTCCGCCCCTGCCTGGTCCTTTGGCCTGGGGCAGACACAGAGTCAGTCTGCTCCTGTCCTGTGGAGATCCCGAATCCTGAGTCATCGAGGAGCCACTGCACTCAGAACAGCCGAGGAGCCACTGCACTCAGAGCAGCCGAGGAGCCACTGCACTCAGAGCAGAAGGATTTCCAGATCCAAGAGATGGTCTAAGTCCCAGGAGTTCTTCTACACAGGAGATTAGGGGCATAAGACCACAGAAATATCTGAACTCTGAGGAGCTCTGCAACAAGCAAGATAACTGGAAATACAGACTCCAGTCTTACACAGTTAGGGCAGGTAACACTAGAGTTAACCAGATGGTGAAAGGCAAACACAAGAACATAAGCAACAGAAACCAAAGTTTCTTGGCATCATCAGTACCCAGTTCTCCCAATATAGCAAGCCCTGGACACCCCATCACACCGGAAAAGCAGGATTCACAATTAAAATCACTTCTCATGATGATGATAGAGGATTATAAGAAGGAATTATGTAACTCCCTTAGATAAATACAGGAGAGTACAAGTAAACAGGTAGAAGCCCTTAAAGAGGAATCACAGAAATCCCCTAAAGAAATGCAAGAAAACACAAAGAAGGAATTAAACAAAAACATTCAGGATCTGAAAATGGAAATAGAAACAATAAAGAAAGCTCAAAGGGAGACAACCATGCAGATAGAAAAACCTAAGAAAGAGATCAGGAGTCATAGACGCAAGCATCACCAACCGAATACAAGAGATAGAAGAGAAAATCTCAAATGCAGAAGATGCGGTGGAAAATATTGACACAGTTGTCAAAGAAAATGCAAAATGCAAAAAACTCCTAACTCAAAATATCCAGGAAATCCAGGACACAAGGAGAAGACCAAACCTAAGGATAATAGGTATAGATGAGAATGAAGATTCCCAACTTAAAGGGCCAGTAAATATCTTCAACAAAATTATTGAGGAAAACTTCCCTAACCTAAAGAGCAAGATGCCCATAAACATACAAGAAGCCTACAGAACACCAAATAGACTAGACCAGAAAAGAAATACTTCCTGTCACATAATAATCAAAACATCAGATGCACAAAACAAAGAAAAAAATACTAAAAGCAGTAAGGGAAAAAGGTCAAGTAACATACAAATGCAGACCTATAAGAATTACACCAGACTTCTCACCAGAGACTATAAAAGCCAGAAGAGCCTGGACTGACATCATACAGACCCTAAGAGAACACAATTGCCAGCCCAGATTACTATATCCAGCAAAACTCACAATCACTATAGATGGTAAAACCAAGATATTCCATGACAAAACCAAATTTCCACAGTATCTTCTCACAAACCCAGCACTTCAAAGGATAATTGATGGAAAATGCCAATACAAGGAGGGAAACTACAACCTAGAAAAAGCAAGGAAGTAATCTTCCAACAACCCCAAAAGAAGATAATTATACAAACATAATTCTACCTCTAATAACAAAAATAACAGGAAGTCACAATCATTTTTCCTTAATATCTCTTAACATCAATAGACTCAATTCCTCAATAAAAAGACGCAGACTATCAGACTGGATACACAAACAAGACTCAGAATTTTGCTGCATACAGGAAACACACCTCAGGACAAAGACAGACACTACCTCAGAATAAAAGGGTGGAAAACAATTTTCCAAGCCAATGGTCCCAAGAAACAAGCTGGAGTAGCCATTTTAATATCAAACAAAATCAACTTTCATCCAAAATTAATCAAAAACGATAAGGAAGGACACTTCATACTCATCAAAGGAAAAATCTACAAGGTGAACTCTCAATTCTGAACATCTCTGCTCCAAATGCAAGGGCACCTACATACATAAAAGAAACTTTACTAAAGCTCAAAACACACATTACACCTCACACAATAATAGTGGGGGATTTCAACACCCCACTGTCAGCAATGGACAGATCATGGAAACAGAAACTAAACAGAGACACTTTGAAATTAACAGAAGTTATGAACCAAATGGACTTAACAGACATCTATAGAACATTTCATCCTAAAACAAAAGAATATACCTTTTTCTCAGCACCTCATGGTACCTTCTCCAAAATAGACCATATAATTGGTCACAAAACAAGCCTCTACAGATACAAAAAGATTGAAATAATCTCTTGCATCTTATCAGATCACCACGGTCTAAGACTGGTCTTTAATAATGACAAAACCAATGGAAAACCCACGTGCACATGGAAACTGAACAACTCTCTACTCAATGATGACTTGGTCAAGGAAGAAATAAAGAAAGAAATAAAAGACTTTTTAGAATTCAATGAAAATGAGGACACATCATACCAAAACTTGTGGGACTCCATGAAGGCAGTGCTAAGAGGAAAACTCATAGCTCTAAGTGCCTACAAAAAAAAAAAAACTGGAAAGAGCACACACTAACAACTTGAGTGCACAACTAAAAGCTCTAGAACAAAAAGAAGCAAATACACCCAGGAGGAGTAGAAGGCAGGAAATAATCAAACTCAGGGCTGAAATCAACCAAATAGAAACAGAAAGAACAATACAAAATATCAATAAAAACAGGAGCTGGTTCTTTGAGAAAATGAACAAGATAGATAAACTGTTAGCCAGATTAACCAGAGGGCACAGAGACAGTATCCAAATTAATAAAATCAGACCTGATAAGGGAGACATAACAACAGAAACTGAAGAAATTAAAAAATCATCAGATCCTACTACAAAGGCCTATACTCAACAAAACTGGAAAACCTGGATGAAATGGACAATTTCCTAGACAGATACCAGGTACCAAAGTTAAACCAGGAGCAGATAAACCATCTAAATAGTCCCATAACCCCTCAGGAAATAGCAGCAGTCATTAAAAGTCTCCCCACTAAAAAAAGCCCAGGACCAGGTGGTTTTAGTGCTGAATTCTATCAGACCTTCAAGGAAGTCCTAATACCAATTCTCTTCAAACTATTCCACAAAATAGAAACAGAAGGAATACTACCCAATTCATTCTATGAAGCTACAATTACACTCATACCCAAACCCCACAAGGACCCGACAAAGAAAGAGAACTTCAGACCAATCTCCCTTATGAATATCGATACAAAAATACTCAATAAAATTCTAGCAAACCGAATCCAAGAACACATCAAAACAATCATCCATCATGATCAAGTAGGTTTTATCCCAGGAATGCAGGGATGGTTCAATATTCGGAAATCCATCAATGTAATCCACTATATAAACAAATTTAAAGAAAAAAAACCACATGATCATCTCACTAGATGCGGAGAAAGCATTTGACAAAAATTCAACATCCCTTCATGATAAAAGTCTTGGAAAGATCAGGAATTCAAGGCCTCTACCTAAACATAGTAAAAGCAATTTACAGCAAACCAGTAGCCAACATCAAGCTAAATGGAGAGAAACTTGAAGCAATCCCACTAAGATCAGGGACTAGACAAGGCTGCCCACTCTCCCCCTACCTTTTCAATAGAGTACTGGAAGTCCTAGCCAGAGCAATTAGACAACAAAAAGAAGTCAAAGGGATACAAATAGGAAAGGAAGAAGTCAAAATATCACTATTTGCAGATGATATGATAGTATACTTAAGTGACCCCCAAACTTCCACCAGAGAACTCCTAAACCTGATAAACAACTTCTGCAAAGTGGCTGGTTATAAAATCAACTCAAACAAATCAGTAGCCTTCCTCTACATGAAAGATAAACAGACTGAAAAAGAAATTAGGGAAATGACACCCTTCACAATAATTGCAAATAATATAAAATACCTTGCTGTGAATCTAACCAAGCAAGTGAAAGACCTCTATGACAAGAACTTCAAGTCTCTGAAGAAAGAAATCGAAGAAGATCTCAGATGATGGAAAGATCTCCCATGCTCATGGATTGGCAGGATTAATATAATAAAAATGGCCATCTTGCCAAAAGCAATCTACAGATTCAATGCAATCCCCATTAAAATCCCAACTCAATTCTTCACAGAGTTAGAAAAGGAGATTCTCAAATTCATATGGAATAACAAAAAACCCAGGATAGCGAAAACTATTCTCAACAATAAAAGAACTTCTGGAGGAATTACCATCCCTGACCTCAAGCTGTACTACAGAGCAATAGTGATAAAAACTACCTGGTTTTGGTACAGAGACAGGCAGGAAGATCAATGGAATAGAATTGAAGACCCAGAAATGAACCCACACTCCTATGGTCACTTGATCTTTGACAAAGGAGCTAAAACTGTCCAGTGGAAAAAGGACAGCATTTTCAACAAATGGTGCTGGTTCAACTGGAGGACAACATGTAGAAGAATGAAAATTGATCCATTCTTATCCCCTTGTACAAAGCTCAAGTCTAAGTGGATAAAGGACCTCCACATAAAACCAGATACACTGAAACTAATAGAAGAGAAAGTGGGGAAGAGCCTCGGATACTTGGGCACAGGGGAAAAGTTCCTGAACAGAACACCAACGGCATATGCTCTAAGATCAAGAATTGACAAATGGGACTTCATAAAATTGCAAAGTTTCTGTGAGGCAAAGGACACTGTCAATATGACAAAACGACAAGCAACAAATTGGGAAAAGATCTTTACCAATCCTTCATCTGTTAGAGGGCTAATATCCAATATATACAAAGAACTCAAGAAATTAGACTCCAGCCAACCAAATTACCCTATTAAAAAATGGGGTACAGAGCTTAACAAAGAATTTTCAATGGAAGAAACTCGAATGGCTGAGAAGCACCTAAAGAAATGTTCAGTATCCTTAGTTTTCAGGGAAATGCAAATCAAAACAACCCTGAGATTCCATCTCACACCAGTCAGAATGGCTAAGATTAAAAACTCAGGTGATAGTAGATGCTGGCGAGGGTGTGGAGAAAGAGGAACACTCCTCCATTGTTGGTGGGACTGCAAGATGGTGCAACCACTTTGGAAATCAGTGTGGCGGTTCTTCAGAAAATTGGACATAGCATTACCTGAGGATCCAGCTTTACCATTCCTAGGCATATACCCAGAAGATGCTCAAACATATAACAAGGACATATGCTCAACTATGTTCATAGCAGCCTTATTTATAATAGCCAGGAGCTGGAAAGAACCCAGATGTCCTTCAACTGAGGAATGGATTCAAAAAATGTGGTATATTTACACAATGGAGTATTACTCAGCTATTAAAAACAATGAATTCGAGAGGTTCCTAGGTAAATGGATGGAACTAGAAATTATCATCCTGAGTGAGGTAAGCCAATCACAAAAGAACACACATGGTATTCTATCACTGATTATTGGATATAAGCCCAGAACCTTGAAATGCCCAAGATGCAAATCACAGGCCACATGAAGCTCATAAAGAAGGAAGACCAAGTGGGGGTGATTCAGTCCTTCTTAGAAGGAACAACAAAATACTCAAGGGAGCAAATATGGAGACAAAGTGAGGGACAGAAACTGAAGGAAGGGCCGTCTGAAGACCACTTCACCTGAGTATCTATCCCATGTGCAGTCACCAAAGGTAGATGCTGATGTGGAAGTCAGGAAGTGCATGCTGATAAGAGCCTGATATGGATGTCTCCTCAGAGGTCTTCAAGAGTCTGACATATTCAGAGGCAGATGCTCACAACTAGCCATTGAACTGATCATGGGGTTCTCAATGGAGGAGTTAGACTGAAGACTGAAGGAGCTGAAAGGATTTGCGACACCATGAGGAGAGCAACAATACCAACCAACCACAGCTCCCAGGGTCTAAACCACCAGCCTGGGAGCACTTAGGGAGGGATCAAGGGCTTTAGCTGAATATGTAAGAGTGGAGGGTCCTGCTGGGCATAGGTGGAAGAAGAGAACCTTGACCTCATCAAGGCTGGACGCCCCAGGGGGTGGGAATTTTGAGGGTGGGGAGGTGGGAATGGGGGGTAGATAGAGGTTACATCCACAGAGAAGAAGGAGGAGGGGTGAGGGGATAGGGGGTTCCTGGGTGGGTGGGGGATGGGGTAAGGGGACAACATATGAAATGTAAATAAAACATCCAATAAAAAAAGAAAAAAATCCAATTTATATAAAAAAAGATTAAAAGCATTGTTGTATAATGGAGGAATTTTAAATATGGATAATACAGTAGCTTTTATAAGGAAATTATAATTAGGCTTCTTAGATACAATAATAATATTATGGTTACATAAGAAAATATCCTCAATGAGAGATGCATATCAAACTGTTCAGTGAGTATTATAATAGTTTTCATTTTCAAATGCTTCAGCATACATATGAATATTTTAGCCTTCTTTTTATTTTTACATATTTTCAAATTTCAAATGTAAAAGCAAGAAGAAAAGAGTTTTCCACATAGGAGTAGATTTTGTACTCATATGTTCAGTTAGGTCAGCCATTCAGCAAACAAACCAGATTTTATTTAGGTACCCGTGTGGTTTATGGAATTCTAAAAATGGTGGTCTGAAGTGTTTATATCCTAATCTCAGATACTGTGACTGTGATATCTCTCCCTTAAATTATGTTATATTACCCAGTTGAACTTAAGATGGGGGAGATTATTGTACAAATCCTATCCCAATCAGAGGGTCCTTTTAAAATGGAAATTTATGGTTGGTGGCAAAAGAGGAAGTCAAAGAGACACAAAAACAAGAATGATTTGCTGCATTGATGCTAGATTAAAAGATGAGAGAAAGTGAGTTATTAAAAAGGGAATATAGGTAGCCTATAGAAAGAGAAATTAGCCTTTACTCCAGAAAGACAAACACTATATGCTCTCTTTCATATACAGATCCTAGCCTCTAATTTTTAAATTTGGCATGCCTGTGGAAGCCAGGAAGCTAGAAAGTCACCATAGTAGTGGAAAGAATCTTTAGTTGGATGGAAAGGGTCAGTGTTGTAGAACACATGTGATCTGAAAGCAAAGGGAGGATACTAGAAATGAAAAGGTTTAATCAGAGTTAGGAGAGAGGAGACAGTGACAGAGAAGGAGTAACCAAAACCAAAACACAAATATTGACATGGAAACCTACTATTTTGTAACTTAATTAACAATGTAATAAATACAAGTTTAATTGGAAGTCTCCAGAGCCATAGGCTATTAAATAGAACTCCCAGTGCCAGGTATAAGATATCTTCCTATATTGGCTATTGCCCATGATCTTGGTTGCCCTTTGGAACTAGATGGCAAGACTGTTTTGTTGACAACATGACATACTTTAGCTTCAGGGCATCAATAACTCAAGCTGGAATTGAGCTGGAAGATTCATTTGTACTGCCCAGCTTTCACAGTGCTAGAAGGTCATAGGCAGGCTTCTGGTAAGAAACAGTAAATAGTTCTTACCCAGTGTGAATGTTGAAAGCTACAATACTGACCTGCCATTCAAGATGTGCCCACTGGGTAATAGTGACATTACTTTTATGGGAATATCCAATTGCTTACTGATTGTATTTCAGCCCACTTCACAATAATATGTTCATAAAGAATTCCAGAAAGACAAACCTTATAAACCTTGTCATATAAACCTTGTGAAAAACCCATAGGCCTTGAAGGGAGACTTACAGGTTTTGCTAGATGGATGTAATGTGAAACTGCCTTCTAAATATTTACATTTATACCCATAGATTAGTGCTGTTTTTAGCACTAATTAGAGAAGTTTCTGATTGCAATAGGTAGCCATTACTGCAGAGACTCACATATAGTCAAAAGATTCAGAGTAGTGACTGTTGAATGGGACTTTAAATGGGACACCTACATTACCTGGTCCAAGGCTGAGGGAATTTCTTGAAAGAAGAACTTAAATAAATCCAGAGAATGAAAAGAAGAGCTGTGACATGTCTTCTGGACATGATGTAGCCATTATATTCATGAACTGAAAGCAGCTGTGGCTACTAGCACAAAGTATGTACAGGATGGAGTTTAGCAACAACAGTTTATCATGAATGGGGAGAGGGGCTTATGAGACCCTACCTCTTTCTAAGGACCTAGGAAAGAGGGGCTCATAGGAAAGAGGTTCCTAGGATAGAGAGGCTCATAAGGCTCCATTCTTCTCCAAGGAACTATTGGCAGTTAATAAAGATTGGGAGAAAGGGAATTCTTTTTTCTTTTCTTTCGAGGTTCAATCACTAGAAAGTTACTCATTGTAGGTAAATAATACTATACCCAGGCTAGTGAGATGGCACAGTGGGTCAGCACCTGTTGTCAAGTCTGATGACCCAACTTTGATCCGTAGGATACGCGTGGTAGAATGGAAAAATTGACTCATTTGACCTCTGCGTGTACACACACACACACACACACACACACACACACACACACGTATTTTGCAAGCACATAAAATAAGTGGCTAAAAATGCAATAAAATGTTTATTCTTAACAAAGATGAAATGGTTAAAAAATCCTGCATCCGTGTTTATATAAGTAACCCTGATTGAACTCAGTGGGCTTCTCTCTCTCTCTCTCTCTCTCTCTGTGTGTGTGTGTGTGTCTGTGTGTGTGTGTATGTGTGTGTGTGTATGAGTGTGTGCACATGCATATGTGTCCATGGGTTACCCTGTTTGTATGTATGTGTGAGTATACATACATGTGGAAGTCAGTAAACAGCTTGAGGTGTAATCTTCCCTTCAATAATTTTCTACTTTGGTTTGTGAGACAGGCTGTCTCATTGGTACTTGGGGCCTATCCAATAGGCTAGGCTGCCTGACTAGCCAGCCCCATGGATCCACCTGTCTCTGCCTTCCCAATGTTAGGATTGCAAGTACATGGAATCATGCCTGACTGTAGGATCTGGTTAAGTACTTTACTAAGTTAACTCTCCATCCGCTTGAAAAAGAATTACTTCTACTACTACTTCATTATTTGCACAGCTGGAATGGAATCCAGCCAAGCCCTCACACAGGCTAAGAAAGCATTCTACAGCTGAGCTATGACTTCAGCTGGAAGAGAGATCTCTCCCCAAATCTCCAGAGTAATACAGCTTGGCGTTCAACTTCATGAGGCCCAGAGGAGAAAATACTCTAGAGACTGCTTAGACTTTGGCTGTGCAGAACTATAACGGAATACATGAAGTTATTTAAGCCAGTGGATTTGTGGTCATTTGTAATGTCAATAATAGAAATCTAATATAGTAAATTAGATTTATCTCTAGGAAAATTTTCATGAACCTTGTAGTTTGGCTCTATTGTTAAGTTTTGTAAAGTATAGAAGTAAATCTCGGTTGCCTTTCTCTATTGCTGAAAACTGCAATTCATATTTCTGAATTATATAAATGTATATAAATGAATGCAAAACTTATATAAACTTATCTCTCCTCTACTTCTGGATCTCCTAAATATACATGCCATCAAAATACTTTCATCTTATTTTTCTGGTACAGAAATACATATATGAGTTCAAATATACCTTATAACCATAAAAATCAAAATGTGGCTGATTACTCTCATAGACAGTTAAACATAAAGCAGATTGGAACTATTGCTTAGGTGGGAATGGTGAGGTAAGGAACCACAAAAAGTCTGTTCCTCCCTAAGGAATTTGTTAAAAATTAATTTTTCAAAACTCTGGAAAGCAATCAAAGACTTACAAAAATCTAAGAAATGTCATTTAGAGAAACAACTGTATATCAATAAGAATAAAGACTTATGGCACTTTACCTTGCCACATAGCATCTTAATCTCCCCTCATCCATGGAAATCTTAAAACACAACAATCACATACCAAGAGTGTTGTGAAAACTAACAACCTAACAGACACTGGGGATACAAGTATCATCTCAAGAGAAGTCATTGCTGGGTTATTTCTGACAGTTTTCTAGAAATATTATGTGGTGGTAGGAATGCACCCCCATAGGTTCATATATTTGAATGTTTAGTCACCGGAGGTGGCACTATTAGGAGGTATGGCCTTGTTTGAAATAGGTGTGGCCCTGTTGGAGGAAGTGAATTCCTGAGGGTGGGATTTAGGATTTCAAATGCTTAAGTCAGCCCCAGTGTCTTTCTTCCTGCTGCCTGCTGATCTGGATGTAGAATTCTTAGCTCCTTCTCCAGGATCATATCTGCCTGCATGCTGCCACACTCCCCACCATGAGGATAGTGGACTAAACCTCTGGAACTATAAGCCAGCTCTAATTAAATAGTTTCTAAGAGTTATCATCGTCGTGGTATCTCTTCATAGCAATATAATAATGACTGAGACGCACACCAATCAAGAAGAAATAGACTAGAAGAATGGACAATCCATGATCCATGGCTACAGAGATAATTAGTTTCAAATATATACATGAATTGGGAAACAAAGTAAGGAAAACATATATCATATAAATAGTAAGCAGAAGTGATACACTGGTTATATTGTATATACTTTTAGGGGATATAATTGACTTAAAGGCAAACATTCTGCTTTAAAATGTCTGCTTGTGCAGTTGTATGAATTTATGTGTACTATATACATGCAGATGTACTTGGTGGCCAGAATATCCAAGATACACTCCACAAACTCAAAAAACATCAAGTTGAAGGGCCCAAGTAAGGACTCAGTCCTACTTGGGAGGGAAAAGAAAGCAAGTGGGAAGGGAGGGAGGGACCTGGAAGGGAAAGTGAATGAGGGGGGGAGGGGAGGGGGGAGAAGAGGGGATTGTAGTCTTGTATTGGGTGAGGGAAAAGGACTGAAGCCATGAGGGCCAGCAGAAAGAATGGAAACAGGCAATCTTGGGATGTAGGAGGTTGGTGGGACCCTCTAGGATGCACCAGAGACCTGGGAGGTGAGAGACTCTCAGAACTCAAAGGGAGGGACCTTAGATGAAATGCCCGGCAGTAGGGAGAAGAAATTTGTAGAGCCTACCTCCAGCAGGAAGACAAGGCATCAAGTGAGGGATAAGATTGCCATGCCGCAGTCAAAACTCTAATTGTTCCTGTCTGAAAGAACTGCACGGTTGGAAATGGAGAGAAGCCTGAGGAAAAGAAGGTCCAGCGACAAGCCCAAAGTAGGATCCAGCTCAAGGGGAGGTCCCAAGGCCTGACACTATTACAGAGGCTAGGGAGCGCTCACAAAAAGGGGCCTATTATGACTGCCCTCCAAAAGACCCAACATGAAGCTGAAAAAGTCAGATGCAGATATTTGCACCCAACCAATGAACAGAAGCTGCTGACACCTGTGGTTGAATTAAGGGAAAGCTGGAAGAAGCTGAGGAGGAGGGCTACCCTGTAACAGGACCAGCAGTCTCAATTTACCTGGACCCCTGAGATCTCTCAAATACTGGACCATCAACCAGGCAGCATACACCAGCTGATATGAGGCCCCTAACCATATACAGCAGAGGACTGACCAGTCTGGGTTCAGTCAGAGAAGATGTACCTAACCCTCAAGAGACTGAAGGCCCCAGGGAGTTTAGAGGTTTGGTTGGGTGGGGGTGGGGGGTGGTGACATCCTCGCAGAGACAGGGGTATGGGGAGGAGGTATGGGATGTGGAACAGTTGGAGGGTGGACAGGGTGGGGGGAATAAAATCTAGAGTGTAAAAATGTAAAAGATTTTTGAAAATTCAATATTTTTAAATTTAGTTCTTTTGTATTTCATATATGCATACAATATATTTTGGTCATATTCATTCCCCACCCTTTCCCCAATTTCTTCTCAATCTACCCCACCCAAGTTTATATACTTTTTTTTTAACAACACATGGAATCTACTTTGTGCTCCTCAAATATGCATAGGTATAGGACCATACACAATGGCATGGTCAAGCTATCAAGGGTCTTTCCCATAAAGAAAACTGACTCTCCCTCCTGTTGCAGCTACCAAGTGTTAGGAGCTTCTCAGCTAGGAGTAGGGAGCTTCTTCCATCCATGCTAGAATACTGGCTGGCTTGACCTTGTGTAGGAAACCACAGCTGCTGTGACTTTATACATGAAGAGATCCTGGCATGTCCACAAGACACTGTTTCATGTAGGTACTTCCTGACCTCTGGAGCCTTACAGGAAGAAAACATTCTTACAAGTAACAGATGAGCTGTTTTGCAATGGTACAATATCAATAAATCCATGGAGTATATGTAACAAATACAAATATGTATCATCCTAACAACAGAGCATTAAAATATATGGTGAAGTATAATTGGCACTATACTGTTTAAAAGAATGCAATAGAAAAGAGAAAAGGATAGAGAATCAAAAAATCCAAAGTAGGTCCCTTGTCAATACTGACAACATTGGCAAACGTGTAGCTAGAGTGACCAAGAAGGAAAAAGAAAGGAACTTTTGAGCCACCTGCTTTCAGTCTCGGGTGCTGAGATTACAGGTGTGTATTACTATGCCACATTTTATATAATATTTTTAAAGACATATTTTGGAAAATTGCTTCAAGTCTTCTTGTCTACCAGACACAAATCCAGTTTGCTCACACACAAGACAGCATGTGTCACCCAGTAAACAACATAGTGTACATTAGATTGACATATGAAAAAGGGGGAATGCTTTTTGAAAACTTCTGCCTATCTTAGGTTTGCTGCCCATCTTAAGATAGCCAGGCAAATGTAGGCTAGGAGAAGACATGTCTGGCAGAGGAAAGAATGAAGAATTACCACATCAGAAGTTCTAAAAACACAAACAAACAAAAAACAATGAGGAAGTAGATTTAGCTTGACAAGCAAGGCTCAGCAAATCAGTCACCCAGCAAGACACATGCTCACCTGGGTGGCCAGGGTGTATACCAGATTCAGAGGCAATAGATAGTAAAGAAGAGGGGCAGATGGATCATGGTCACTAGATTAGGTATTGTTCCTAGTACGATTGGCATGGCCACTCCTCCCCCCAATCACTGGGGTAAGCCAGTAGAAAGAAGTCAGATTTCAAGAAACAAGTTGTTTATTTGTTTTTGGGATTTGTTCTTATAAACACAGACAGTTTCTTCAGTTAAGGGTGATGAACATAGCTGCAACTGCTGAATCAATACCGTGCCAATTCCTTCCATGCCCTCTGGGATACTTTTCTTCAAGCTAAAGAGTGCCAGAGGTCCACATGGGCTTTGCTGTGACTTAGGAGCACATGTATTTCTTGTTTGTGTTCCAGAAATACTAGAGATAGTCACATTTTAATTCTTCACTTATTTTGAGTGCATGCACGTTCATGTGGAGACATTGTGCACAGGTAGTTGGAGGCCAGGAGTTAATGTCAGGTGTCTTTCTCAGCTGCTCCCTATTTATTTGTTTGTTTATTAATTGATTTATTTTAGACAGGATCTCTCTCTGAACCTGGAACTCACCAATTCAACTAGATTGGCTAACCAGCATGCACACCTTAGAGATCCTCCTGTCTCCATTTCCAAGTGCTAGGATTATGGGTGTATACCATTGCTCCTGGCTTTTCACATAGATTCTGGGAATGAAGCTTAGATCTGTCAAGGACTTCAGAGACTGAGCCATCCTCCAAACCCCGGAGTGCAACATTTTAAATGTTGTGTTGGGGTCTTAGAATTACCCAGTATACTTGTGCACAGAAAGAGCAGTATGTTAATAGAGAATTTTATGAAAAAAAGCCTGCTCAGTTTCATAACATGTTTAAAGAATATATGACTGTCCCTTATTTGGCATAGAAATGTAAAATGTTCTCTAGTTTTTATAAATCAAGAATTCTTAATTTTTAAAAATCCAAAGATCTGTTAAAACCAGTTTGAGACTATGTTTCACAAAGGAAAGTAATTTTATTTGGTTTGTTTAGCATTAATTTTTTTAAAAAACAAGGGTCTGAAAATGTACTGTCAATCTGTTGACTCTAGAATGTGTTACAACATAGATAATTAACAGTAGCCAACAAATATTGTTATTTTTTAAATATTTCAGTAATTACTGTATAATGAAATATGCTATAGTAGTACATTTAAACCAAATTAGTAGTCATGTGTTCATGGGTTTGCGTGTTTGTTTGATCCATCTGCTATGGGGTTTTTGCAGGACAATATAAGTCTCTTTTCAAATATTCTTTCAGTGATAAAGGCCACTGTTCTTTCCATAGAGAGATAACCTCTGGATTCCTACTTCTAGAATAGTGGAAGCTATCTCACACAGAAACAAATTTTTGTTAGAGTGCTATAACACTTATTAAGTCTGTCCAGCATCTAGAAACAAGGACAGACACCCAGGAAACTATTTTTCCCCTGGGCTCTTAAACTAATTCCAGTAGGGAAACTGAGAAGCCAAACTAAGGAACCTGTCAAGAAATGAGGGGGACTTTGGGACATTTCCCCAAAGGACTACATCCTATAGTTGGAAATCGACACACAAGCTACAATAGATAAGCCTGAGATCATGACAATTACAGAACTTGGTCAAGTAAATGTGTGCTAGTATTTCTATGTTCCCATACACCATCCCCAAACAAACAACTCAGATTTGGAAGAAGATAATACTTATGCATGAAATTATTTCTACAGGCAAGCCTGAAAATACAATGCCTAATATTTAATTAGAAATAATGAGACACATGAAAATGAAAGACACCATAAATTAAAAACAGCAGAAGTTATAAAAAATAGAAACAGACACATAGTGGATACAAACACTGGAATTATTAGAGGCAGACTTTAAAATACCACAATTATTCTCTCTTTTATCTTCAGAGATTAAAAATTAAATTAAGAATTTCGACAGCGCTGGATATGATGATACACAGCTATAATCCCCGAAATGTGACAGGAAGTGACAAGGAGGCAAGAAGAGGAGGAGTTGAAGGTCATCCTTGGATGTATAGTGAGTTTGAGGCCATCCAGGACTACCTGAAACCCTATATCAAAACAATGGCAACAAAAAGGCGAAACCAAAACTAACCAACCATCTCCACAAACAAAAAACTCAAATAAGAATTTTGATAGAGAGGTGATAACTAAAGAAAAAAAGAAAATGATAATTTTAGAGTTTAAAAAAATAAAACAACTCAAGAATACAGTGGCCAAGTGGAATTAGTTGATATAGAATGCACAGGAATATGTAACTCTGAACCCAGTGACATCACACCTAGGTGACAGCGACCCACACATCTGTTGCCAAGGCAAGGCAAATGCCACATATTCCCAGAATCCACTTGGATCATCTCCAACCTTTACCTGTGAGCAGCTACATCACTATCCAAATAAATAGACCCCTCTGACCCCCCCCTCTCCCCCCTCCCTCTTCTTCGCTGCCACCTTTGCCCTTTAATAAACCTACAATAAACCTCACATGGAACTGTTTTGGTCTGGTGTGGTCTGTTCAGAAGTGAGCTGCACTTCTAACACAACAATTCCCTTTGCTCTTGGTGATCCACCATGACTACATGTTAAGATCCCATTGCTGAAGATACTACACACTTTGGCTGCCATTGCAGAAAACACTACGTACTTTGGCTGTAAGACATAGAACTCAATCTCAAACTGACTTTGAATCTTTCTTCCTACTGGCAGCTTTCATAATGCTAGAAGGTACTATGCAGGTTACTGGGTGAATGTTATTGTGACAAGACTTTTCTGGGGAAGATACATCATGCATATCCACTCACCTCAGACAAGAAGACCATGACAAGGCCAACTTGTTGAGTCAATGAATTTTATTGGAATTACTTTAAAGAATGTGTTTTCTGAGAAGTTCTCATGGGTAAAAAAAAGTTATAGGAGCAGAAATGACTCAAAGACTGATGAAAATATAAAAATAATGCATATATATTTATAATCTCTATATATGAAATATGAAATTGTGTTAAGTATGGTAAAGCATAATTTTCAAAAAATGAGATTAAAAACTTGTAAAATAATAATGTATAAACTATAAATTTATTAGTGAGGGCATCAGTGCAGTGGTATAGCTGGTTGGAAGAACAATGAACTGAGTGTTTTAAAGAATTAATAAAAATAATGTTAGAATCAGTTCTATGTAAAATACAAAACTGACTAATAACTCAGAGAACAATGAAACCATAACCTTTGGGGTTATCTTTTCTACCAGACAGAAATAATCTACAAGTTAATATATAACTTCACAGTTCCTGAGCTCTAATCAGATAGCAAATAACCAAGTCAAATACAGAAACATTCTCCCAGAGAATTAAATAATTTGATGGTACAATGCTCACAGTATAACTTTAAATGAGCATGCCTCCTTCTTTTTGCCTTATTTATGTTTTATATACTTTTTCTTAAGTAGTTGTCAATGGTATAAAATACACTGGATATCAAAGTATTGGTCAGTTTCCTACTGGAAGGTGAGTGTTATGCCAGAGAGTATAACTGAGGAGCATTTATAAGCAAATTCCTTCATAGGTGTGGATAGGGTTAGGGAGACCTGAAAAAGATGTGGGACTAATGACACAGGAAAGCCCTCAGTTCTGAAGTGACAGGGAAGTCAGAAAAGGAGAAAACAAATGCTAAATCACCTCCCTGTTGGTCTCTAACCTTTTGCTAATGCTTCCTATTGGCTCACCCCAACTGGATCTAGAGGAAGAGACCACAGCTGTCACCCATAAAGATCTGTTTCTCTGGGCACAGAACAAGGATTCGAAGTATGAAATGAAAAACAACAAGAAATGTTCAACATCCTTAGTCATCAGGGAAATGCAAATCAAAACAACCCTGAGATTCCATCTCACACCAGTCAAAATGGCTAAGATTAAAAACTCAGGTGATAGCAGATGTTGGCGAGGATGTGGAGAAAGAGGAACACTCCTCCATTGTTGGTGGGATTGCAAGCTGATACAACCACTCTGGAGATCAGTCTGGCAGTTCCTCAGAAAATTGGACATAGTATTACCTGAGGATCTAGTGATACCACTCCTGGGCATATACCCAGAAGATGCTCCAACATATAACAAGGACACATGCTTCACTATGTTCATAGCAGCCTTATCTATAATAGCCAGAAGCTGGAAAGAACCCAGATATCCTTCAACAGAGGAGTTAATACAGAAAATGTGGTACATTTACACAATGGAATATTACCCAGCTATTAAAAACAACAAATTCATGAAATTCTTAGGCAAATGGATGGAACTAAAAAATATCCTGAGTGAGGTAACTCAATCACAAAAGAACACATATGGTATGTACTCACTGATAAGTGGATATTAGCCCCAAAGCTCACAATACCCAAGATACAACTCACAGACCACATGAAGCTCATGAACAAGGAAGACCAAAGTGTGGGTGCTTCGATCTTTCTTAGAAGGAGAAACAAAATACTCATGGGAGCAAATACAGGACAAAGTGCCGGACAGAAACTGAAGGAGGGGCCATCTAGAGTCTGCTCTACCTGGGTATCCATCCCACGTGAATTCACCAAAGGCAGACACTGATGTGGATGCCCAGAAGTGCATGCTCACAGGAGACTGATACAGCTGTCTCCTCAGAGGTCTGCCAGAGCCTGACATATACAGAGGCAGATGCTCACAGCTAACCATAGAACTGATAATGGAGTTCCCAATGGAGGAGTTAGATCTCTCTAACTTCTGAAGGAAGCTGAAGGGGTTTGCAGCCCCATGGGGAGAACAATAATACCAACCAACCACAGCTCCCGGGTCTAAACCACCAGCCTGGGAGCACATAGGGAGGGATTCATGGCTCCAGCTGTATATGTAGGGGAGGATGGCATGGGCATTGGGCATGGGTGCGAGAGGAAGTCCTTGGTCCAGTGAAGGCTGAATGCCCCAGTGTGGGGGAATTTGAAGGTGGAGAGGTGGGAGTGGGTGGGTGGGGGCACACGCTCATAGAAGCAGGATGAGAGGAGATGGGATAGGGGGTTTCTGGGAAAGGGGAAATGAAAAAGTGGATAGCATCTGAATGTAAATACAATATCCAATAAAAAATTAATCTAAAAACTAAAAGAAAAAAAGAAAACCACAACTTTCTCTCTCCTTCCTTCCTTCATTTTTTCCTTCCTTTCTTCCTTTTTAAACAAGCAAAGGAAATGTGCTCTTCATCTTGTCAGAAGGATCCATGGGGTTCAATGAGAGGAGAAAAAAATGTAATCTGATGGGACTTGTTCACAAATAGCACATCCCTGTATTCACTCCAGTTGATTTAACCCAGTGTCTTCCCTCTGTATAGCAACCACAGGATAATCAGAGCCATAGTCCTTTTAGCTGTACTGGTTTCTATAGCGATTATTATGTTTTTCTTTGCAGAGATTGAAGGTATTATTTTCCTTAACTTGCTGATTTTTCATATTGTGTTTTCATACTGTAGTTCTTTCCTTTCTGCTTTCTTTCTCACAGGGCTCAGACAGAGTGCTAGTGGGAATGCAAGGCATAAAGGAGCCCTAGGCTAGAATAAAAAAAAGGCTAAGATCAGAAATCTTACTGTATATGTGACATGAATCATGGCAAAGAGTTTTTCCAAGTCATCAACTAATGTGGGAACCAGAGGATAGTGAGACAAATTTGAAGAACCTGTGAAAATCAAGATCTGGACAAGTACTTTTATAAATGGATATTGGGAGAAAACGACTACCTTAGATACATAAGTTACCTATAGGGACTATTAGCCCCAACACAACAGTATAGTGTATCTAGAGTACTTAGGGCTATCTTTTCTACTGGAATAAATGATTTTCTCCTTTATTAGACAACATCCTCTAAGTATTTGAAGTGGTTTCTGACCATTATTAGCCTGTGGTAAAGTGAGCTAACAAGGGACTTTGCCTTAAAAAATCCTTCAGTGAGTACTTTTTTCCACATACTATTGAAAGTCTTTTCTTTGTTTTGTCTCTTAAGTTTTATACAGCTTTCCCTCCCTCCTTCCCTTCCTCCCTTCTTCCCTCTCTCCATCCCTCCCTCCCTCCTTCCTTCCCTCCCTCTTTCCCTTCCTCCTTCCCATCTTTTCTTCCTTTCTTTTTCTTGTGTGGTGCTGGGAATTGAACCTAAGGCCTCATGTATGCCAGCCAATCACTCTACCACATAGCTGTATTCCCAGCCCTATATAATTTTCCTTAACACTGACTGGCTAGAGAATGTCTATCATGTTGAGACATTATAAACAAAGATGTCAAAAAAGAAGATGCAAGATTTCCACTTGACACTGGTTCTGAAAATTTCCTCCAGCATGTCAGATACCTGGGCAGTTAATCTAGAAGTGATTATTTAATGGAGAAAAATAAAGTTTTTTGTTTTTTGTTTTCTTTTGGTTTTTATGTAGTTTGACACTCAAACATTCTCTCAGAGAATGGGAACATTACCACAAGCGCTAATATAACAGAGTGGTATAATTGCACTGCAAACTTGGAGTATAATGGAAGTTAATAAAGCATGCTTGCACACAGCAATAAAAATATTTTGTGCATGAGATAATGACTTTATGAAACAAAATGAAATAGCAATAAATGAGTTGCTGAACTATCTGAATCATGTGGAATAACATTTAAAAATCATTGCTGAAAACAATCTATCTATTTTTAAAAAGTCAGGTGTTTGAGGAGCATCAAAGCAAGATGTACTGTTCATTTCACATCGAAAAGCCCTTTAAGCTCTTTCAGAAGCCCTGCAATAATGAAGAACTTGTAATAAGCTCACAAAAGGCTCTTATAATGAATTAGTCAATTTTAATACTGTTCAGAATTCCCCTTATGAACATCATTCTATCTTTCCCCCCTGCAAAGATTAGCTCTTTCATCTCTTGACAACCTCTCCAAGATAGTTTAGATTTAAGAAAGAGAAAATTTCACTTATTAAAGATAGACTCATACTAAATTAAAATCAATCATTACAGTAATTTTCTCTATATTGGCATCTACTGACTGCTTCCAGAATGTTCATATAACCTTGCTTCCATTTTTTGTTATGGAAAATAGCCCTTGCCTTTAATTTGGTGGTTTGGGTTTGGAAGTTCATGTTTATCCTAGAGTTTAGAGTCCATTAAATCTTAAAGCTTCTAAGAGTAGTGTAGAACTTAAATGAAATATTTTAATTTCAAACTATCATCTCTTTTCTTTTTCTTTTCTTTTCTTTCCTTCTTTCTTTCTTCATTCCTTTCTTTCTTTTTTTCTTTCTTTTTTACAAAATTCTACTATCATAAACAGTGAGGTTTTTATTTAGCTAGGACTTATCTAATAAGAAATAAGAAATTGACTTATTTTACTGGCAAGGCATAAATGAGTAGCCTTTTTTCCTGCTCCGCCTGACTACTGTACCCACAGGAGTTACATTATTTGTCCAACTGACAAATAGTTTAAGTGAATATGTTAGCCATCTTGTCTGTAAAGTGGTGCCTATAAATAAATGTATTAATAAATATAGCATTTCTTTATTATGTCTGACATGTAGTTCCAATGAGGGACAGGCTGGTCTTGCTAGCATCTACTCTCCCCACACCAGCTGTGTCTTTATTTTGTATTGAGAGTGGGTCCCAAATACGATGGCAAATGTCCTTATAAAAGAAAGCCAGAGAATGATGATGATGACACTCTTGGAATCAAAGCATTTAGGAGACAGAGGTAAGAATTTAAAGTCAGCCTTGGCTACATAGTATGTTCTAGTCTCAAAAAACAAATGAAAACGGTGCCCATTTATAACCTCTCATTGAGAAGGGAAAGAGAAGTAGTAAGGAGGGAAGGAGGGGGAGAAAAAGAGAGAGAGAAAACTAGAGGTACAAAGGACAAGGTGATATGAAGACACTGGACCACATTTAGAGTTGCACAAGTTGAAGCCAAGGCATAACCCAAGGGTTATGAGCAAGCCTAGAAAGCTAAAGGAGGAGCAAAAACTGTCAGGTCCCTCAAAATTCCCAGAAGGAATCCAGTTGGATGACAGCTTGATTCTGACTTTTTGTTAACCTCCAGAACTGTAAGAGAATAAATGTCTCCAGACATCAGTTATGATAACTTGTGTCTGCAGTCTAGAAAATTAGTTCAGTGGTCTTCCAGGTAGTCAATAGAGTCATATTCAAGTAATGGATTTAACAAATACATATGAAGGAAGGTAGAATCTTGGGTTTGATCCAGCTTTGGCACAGTGAATATGGTAGAAATGCTGTAGAAGACAAGATGAGATACTCATGACTATAGCAGCTATGCAATAACCAGCTAAGAGATTTCACTTGCTGTTACCATTTCGACATGTAGTTTTGCTCTTGTGTACCCAGACAAAGGCACCTAAGAACATCTTAATTCTAGGCTAAAACTACAGAAAGGTGAACTTTAGACCACAGTTTCTCAGGTTTCAGTGCACATAAGACCCATCTAAGGCTCTTGTGTAAATGCAGATTCTGATTTAGTAGATTAAGATGAGTCCAGAGCTTGTCAGCTCAAACCAGTTCCAAAGCCCTATTGGTGTAGCTAGGACAAAGACCCACTTTGACTAGCTAAGATCCTGTTGAGGGTTTTGGTAAAACTTACTTGAAAAGTGACAGAGAATATATATTTTGGGCTTTGAGAATATAGGGGTTTTCTATTGCAGCTGTAACCAAATACTACAAAGTCAGTGGCTTAAAACAATATCCATTTATAAATCTCATATTTCTTTGGCAAGAAATTCAGCATTATGTGGCTCAATTGGTTAGAACGTTGATAGGTAGATTGGTAGATAGATGAACAGACAGATAATAGAAGACAGATAAAAGCCAGTGTACTGGCAGCACCTCATTTCTGACATTTCTGGGAGGAGAATATGCTTCTAAGATTATCTAATTCAATGTGGCAGGAGGCCCCAGTTTCCTTAGCACTATTTCTTGCAGGTCCTTAATGTAGCCTGTGCCTTGTAACACTGTTTTCTCCATCTTTAACCAGCAAGAGCACACCATATCCTTCGTATGCTTCAGATCTTTCCTGTGGGTCACTCTGACTCAATGAGAAAAGGTTCTCTCTTTTGAAGAGCTCATATAATTAGATGTGGTCTCCCTTGGTGATCCAGGTTACTTTGTCCACCTCACGGTCTATAAACTTAACTCTTTGAAGACATTTTCGCAAACTATCACCAATGCTGGCAATAAGACAACCATTATTTTGCCTCACACAGACGACGAATCTTGATAGTCAACCTCAAGAGATTGAGAATCACCTAGGAGACAGTAAGCCACAGTACTTGGTATATTTGAGAAGGTGTTTCCAGAGAGGATTAGCAAAGAGGGGAAGGTGTGTATGAGTTATGGGCAGCACCACCCCATAGGCTTGGGGTCTAAATGAAGCAGGAAGGAACAAGAGAAATCCAGAGGACACAAATATTTTCTGTTTTTATTTCCTGTTACCTCAAGGTAAACTGCTCTCTGCCTTACCATAGTGTTCCTGTCATGATGGACTGAAACCTCTATTTCTCTCTTAAGTTCAGGTACTTTGTTACAGTGACAGAAAGTCACATTAAATCGCAGGACCATACAGTCTCTTTTGTACCTATCCAGTTGGGGCCTTTATGTGAAAGTAATGCTAGAAAAGACTGAGTCAGTAAGTGAGACTGTGTTCCAACAAAGCCTTATTTATAGGCATTGAACTTTGAATTTCACCTAATTTTTACATGTTACAAAATAATATTCTTTTCATTAAAAAAAATAGTATACGTCTGATGAAATGGGGCAGTGGGTAGAGGCATCTTCTGCCAGGCCTGAAGATCTCATCCTATGAATCCATAAGGTAGAAGGAGAGGAACAACTCCTGTTAATTGTTGTCCTCTAATCCCTCTATATGTACCATAGCATGAACACCTCCCCCCATACACATGTACACAAAATTAAAAAAATTAGAAATGTAAAAATTGCTCTAAACTCCCAGGGCAATACAATGATAAACAGTGGTTTAGATTTGCCCACTAGGCTACTGCATCCAGACAATGCATAGCACATGATCTAAGCTCTGAGTTCTAATTTCACACTAGAAACCTGAAAGAGGCATTAATATTCTCTCCCACTTTCCCTACATCCTAGATGCTTCTTACATGACCAAAGTAAGATCTTAGAGAGTAAGGTGGTATGAGAAAGGCAGAAATAGAAAAACATTCTCAAAAAAGCAGTCATTTATAAGATCAAAGATTATTTGAGCAATTGAGCCCTTACAGGGGAGAACAGCAAATATTCAGTTTTATCCCAGCTTGGACCTTTATACCATCTTTATGTACGCAAGCAAAAATAGTTGAAACTTATGGTAAGTTACTATATTGAGGTTCATTTTTTTCTTACCTCTGCATTGGTATATCCCAAATATTGGAAATTATATTTATGCTCTGTCTGAGTTTGCTTTCTATTACTGTGTTAAAGCATCACAATAAGAAGCCATTTGGGAAGGAAAGGACTTATTTAACTGGACACACTTTGGTCACAGTCCTTCACTGGAGGAAGTTGTGGAATAACTGAAGCAGAAACCTAGAGTCAGGAACTAAAGCCCAAGGAATAAAAGAACACTGCTTACTGGTGTGCTTCTCATGGTTCAGTCAGCTTCCTCTTTTATATACCTCAGGGCCATCATCACCCAGAGTGGCCTAGGCCCTCTCTTGATGATAATCATTAATCAAGGAAATGTCACAGACTTACCTACAGGCCAGGGTGATGGAGGCAATTCTTCAATTGATATTTTCCCCAAACACGTTAGGTTGTGTCAAGTTGACAAACACTAACCAGAAAATATTCTCTAAAAGTAGAATATCCAGGGATGAAGAGAGATAGATATCAGCAGTTTAGGAGCACGTGTTGCTATTCCAGAAGACCAGAATCAGGTTCCCAGTGCCCACATAGAGTAGGTCACAACTCACTGTAACTCCAGCTCCAGACTATTTGATATCTTTTTCTGGACTCTGTGGGCAAGGTACTTAAGTGCAAAAACACACACAGACATACACTGATTTAAAAGAAAGTAAAGGATGTGGTGTGTGTGTGTGTGTGTGTGTGTGTGTGTGTGTGTGTGTCTTAGTCAGGGTTTCTATTCCCACACAAGCATCATGACCAAGAAGCAAGTTGGGAAGGAAAGGATTTATTCAGCTTGGGTCACTTCTCCAGCTCTGACCTTTGTAGCACACACCTTGTCTTCTAGGCTCCAGCTGCCTGTACTCCAGTGCTGCTGCTGTTCTTGGTGGTCATCTCCAAAACACTGCTGTCTTTCACTGCAACTAGGCTTCATAGCCTCTCATAGGCTCTCTTCATGGTCCCAAGCGTCAACTCCTTTGCATGACCCCTTCAAGCCCTGGGCCATCAATTGCAACTAAGGCTGCACCTTCACCAATAGCCTTCCATGGCCTCTCACTGTGCCAAGCCTCAGCTGCTCTTCATGACCCCTTCATGCCTTCAAAACCAGCACCACCTGGGTGACTCTTACACATTACCAAGTACAGCCACAACATGAGGTACAACTTTGGCTGTCTCTGGAACACAGCCTCTTTGTGCTCTCAGAAAAACAGTTCCCAGAAGATTTCACCTAAATGATGCTGGTCTCTTCTTAATCACCACTAATTTCTTAGCTCCAGCTTACCGGCATCAATAGTACCAGTAATGCAAAGGTTTTGCTTTAGTAGTTCTAATACTTTGTTAATCACAGCTAATTCTTGAGCCCCAGCTAACCAAAACCACAGAATCTTCACAATCAAAACAGCAATGGCCCTGTCTTTAATCTTCCCTCTGAAACTTCATAAGCCAGGCCTCTCTTGTTTGCACTGTTCTCAACATTATCTTCCAAGACCCTACAGAACATTCTACAAAGCTCTTAACACTCAGTAGCTCTTCTAGCACAAATCTCCAAAGTCCTTCCACAGTCCTCTCTGAAACGTGGTCAGGTTGTCACAGGAATACCCCACTATGTTGGTACCAATTTGTCTTACTCAGGGTTTCTATTCCTGCACAAACATCATGATGAAGAAGCAAGTTGGGGAAGAAAGGGTTTATTCAGCTTACACTTCCAAATTGCTGTTCACCACTAAAGGAAGTCAGGACTGGAACTCAAACAGGGCAGGAAGCAGGAGCTGATGCAGAGGCCATGGAGAGATGTTACTTACTGGTTTGCTTCCCCTGGTTTGTTCAGCTTGCTTTCTTATAGAACCCAGCACTACCAGCCCAGGGATGGCACTACCCACAATAGGCCCTCCCCCCCTTGATCACTAATTAAGAAAATGCCTTACAGCTAGATCTCATAGAAGCCTATTCTCAAGGGAGGCTCCTTTCTCTCTGATAACTCCAGCTTGTGTCAAGTTGACACACAAAAGCAGCCAGTACAGTATGTATATGTGTGTGTGTGTGTGTGTGTATATATATATATGTGTGTGTGTGTGTGTGTGTATCCTTGTGCTAAGATCATTAATCAAACTGTTTCTTGCTCATAGACACAGAGTATTAAAATTATTATGAAATAATTTCATATGAAGTCTAATGTGGAAGATTTTTTATTGTAAAGTAGGTAGAATTAAAGCCTACAATGACATTATACTAATTTCCCAAATATGTCTCTAGAGGAAAAATAAAAAATTTTGTTTCATGTTCCAGCCATTCTACATCTGACAACTCACATCTTTGTTTGAGATCCTGTGACCTATATTCACATACAAGGGATTTACTAAGGAAGTACTCTTAGGAGATGCCACTAAGGTAAGGGAGTTGGAAAGGCACAGAACAAGAAACAGGAGGAAGCAAAGCAAGAGAATAAGGTTCTCGGCTCTGCTGATGCTGTGGAGAGCTGTGGAAGCTAACATTTCTCCAGAGTTACTAAGAACAAAGCAAGTTGTCACAATGCCAGGCTCCCACACTAGTCAAATACTGGTTGGAGCTGCTTCCAGGGCAAGCTACACTGTCCAAGTCAGTAAAGTACATCTAACAGTCCATGGACCCCCAAGGAGTGATGTGGGTATGAGCCACTCTCTATAAAATACACAGAGGTTGGAAGATACAGGTGTTGTGGTAATTATTAAATGGGTCTCTGGCTCATGCCGACTATCTAAGCTACAGCAGCTCTGCCTAGCCCAGCCACCATGTTTCTTGGCCTGAGGCCACGTGCACACTGCAGCTAGAACTGGCCCACTAGAAACACCAGCCCTGTCACCCACTAGATGCCAGCGTGAGAGATGGCTCTGCCAATCTTCCACACTGTCTCCGCAAGGCAGGGCATTGCCCAGACCATTCCGCCATCCATGCGGGCCCAGTAAGAGAATGAGACTCTAATTCTTATAGATTAATCAAAGGCTTTATATGTTTGATAATGATTAATAACAAGATGTCCATACAAAAAGAGTTGTATCCCAATTAGCTGACCTAATTATAAATTTATAAGTTGTTCCCCACAAGTGCTCTCCATACCTGTGTGGTTCTCCATCCTCCTACATCTCTGCCCTCTCTAGCTCCTCCTCTTCCTTTTTTCTCTTCCTCTCCCAACTCCCCCTCTTCCTCTCCTTATTCCTCCCACCTTAACTCGTCCTACATACAGGATCATGGGGAATGTGAAAGGGAACCAAGGGGGAGGATTTTCACTGCATCAGACAAGTCAGCCACACCTTACTGAAGAAATGCATGGAGCCCTGGCTTCCTGGAAGAAGATAAAAGCCTGTTTCTCTCTGACTCTGTCTTTCTCCTTCCTTCCTTCCTTCCTTCCTTCCTTCCTTCCTTCCTTCCTTCCTTCCTGAAAAATGAAACTGTTCGTTGATATCTGTTGTTCATGTTAGCACATTTAAAAGAGAAATTGTCATAATGCTAGAATTGCCTGTATATTCATACTTATAAGTAGACAGGAAAACAGACACTTTTTAGTACAGACTTGCTTTAGATTTTCTGTTCATTAAGTATATGTATTACATTTTTGTGAGCCAGTTACTAGAACACAGTATTTACTTTTAAATTTGTTTTCTCAGTAGATAACACTAGAGTTAAGCAAACAAAAAAAAAACCTCTTGCTAATTTGTGTGCCCCATCTGCGAAGACATTGACCTTACTATTTTTCTTAGCGTGTATGTGGACATATAAGAAAGTATGAGCTAGGGAATTTTAGAATAGCCTTGGCTACAGAGTATAGATTTTCTCTCTCTCTCTCCCTCTCTCTCTCTCTCTCTCTCTCTCTCTGTCTGTCTGTCTCTCTCT
>NW_021604704.1:32284-82946 GCF_004785775.1 Grammomys surdaster
TCTCTCCCTCTCCCTCTCTCTCTCTCTCTCTCTCTCTCTCTCTCTCTCTCTCTCTCTCTCTCTCTCTCCAGGATGCTGTAGCACTGGCTATCCTGAAGCTCACTCTATAGACCACGTTGGCCTCAAACTCAGAGATCTGCCTGCTTCTGCCTTAGGAGTGCTGGGATTAAAGGCATGCACCACCACTGCCCAGTGAACCTGTTGCTTTTAAAAAAGAAATTAAAAGTACGATTACTATACAGTAAGTTTTAAATGAATAAGAAAATGGGAGTTCAGATGCAGTGGCATGTGCCTATGGTTCCAGTGGGCAGAAAGCTGAGGTCACAGGAGGTGACACATTGAGACTCAATCTCATAAACAAGGAATAAAACCCCAAAAGGTGTACATATAGGTGTTGTACTTATTTTCATCTGTCAATTTGACACAAACCTAGAGTTACCTGAGAAGAAAGAATTTCAACTAAAGGAATATCCAGATCAGATTGACCTTTGGGCATGTCTGTGGGGCATTTTCCTGGTTGATGATTGATGTGAGAAGGTCTAGTTCACTGTGGGAGTTGGCACCCTGGGTAAGTGATCCATCCTGAGGTGTATAAGAAAGCAGGCTGAACAAGCCACTGGGAGAAATCCAGTAAGCAGCATTCCTCTGCACCAGTTCCTGTCTCCAGGTTCCTGCCCTGACTTCTCTAAGTGATGAACTGTTCCCTGGAAGTGTAAGCTGAAATAAACTCTTTCTTTACCAAGTTTCTTTTGGCCCATGGTATTTATGACATGAACAGAAAAGCCAGCTAGAAAGGTGACTGTGGAGCTGTGGATTAGTGGCAGAACACTTGACTGAAGACCTGGATCTGCCCTTTATGTATCCTAAAGAGAGAGGGAAGATAAGAAAAGAAAATGTGATGTACAGACCTATTCCCTTTATACCAAAGACAAAAATATAAAATTGGTTCTGCATATAAAAACTGTCACATTTCTCACTGACTGTATCATAAAGTTTTTCAGTCAGCACAGAGAATGCTCCTTGTTTTGTTAACATCTGTGTGGCACCTCAGATAGACTTCTAAATACGTCATTAGTCCCTTCTGCATGACTGTTTACATTTATCTCCATCTTTTGTGGTTTCAAGCAGTGCTGCATTGTGTAATCTTGTACTTATGCCATTTTCCTCATGTGAAAGAGATTAGACTGTTTTCTGTTGCCAGAAACACAGTCCCATAGTCTGAGTGAGCTATCAAAAAAGAGATTTATTTGGATTCATGGTTCTGGAGGTCCAAGGTTATTATGCTGCTTTTGGTGATGGCTTGTCTTTTTATTGACAGAGTCCTGATGTAAGACAGTGTTGTATAGAAAAAGACAAGCTCTCTCTCCCTCTCTTCCTCCCTCACTTCTCCCTCTCCTCTCTTTCTCTTCCCCCCTCCTCATGTGTATATGTGTCTGTGTGTCTGCCTTTCAGTCTCTCTTCATCTCCTTATCAAAGCCACTAGGGCTCAGTCATGAAGGCGCCACCAAAAGGACCTTATCTATGTTTAATCCATTCCTAAAAGTTCCACCTCTAAACAACATTTAGAATAAGTTTCTTCTATCTTAATATTTCACAAGAGGAATTGTATTTGGAAACATGAGGCCTTCAAATCACACACACACACACAGCATATCAGCAAGTGTATCTTTTGATGAAATTGTTTAAAATTGAGTTGCTGGTTTATGAGGAAATACACTTATATTTTTAAAATTAATATGTTTATCAATTCTTTGAGAATTTCATGTAATGTGTTTTGATTATATTCACCCCCAATTCTTCCCCTTAACTTCTCCCAGAATACCCCATCTCCCTGGCCTCTCAAGATTTTGTCCTTTTTTTAAAGAAAAAAATTAATAATGCATCAACTTCAATTTATGCTGTTCATAATCTCATTGATGGGGTCATCCACTGGAGTGTGGTTGACCTACTAGGAGCAACGCCTTTAAAGAAAACAGAATGCCCTCTTCTCCAGAAGCCATCAACCCTATAACTCCCCAGTTAGGGGTAGGAACTCAGGAACCCCTCTTTCATTCCATGTTAGAAAGTTGCCTGGTTTTATCTTGTGTAGGCAACCAGAGCTGCCATGAGTTCATGGGAACAGTGGATCTGTCATGTTCAGAAGACACTGTTTTTCTCTGGTCCTCCATGACTTCTAACTCTTCCCACAACACAGTGAATTTGCCATTTTGACAGCTAAATTATCTTCCACTGAGGTTGAATGCTCACCTGTGTTCCCACTCACACATGAGAGTGTTTCCCTACATCACAACCAATAAAGCATGTGACTACGCTTCTAGATTTTTGCCAGTCTCCTAGGTAAAAGGTACTATCTTAGCATAGTTTTAATGTGCATGTCTTTTGTTGTGGGTGTGCTCACATTAGTGTACCCTTGTGTGAGAATGTGGAAATGTGTGGAGGACAGAGGAAAACCTCAGGTGTCGGTCCTTGCTTTCCACCATATTTGAGATAGGGATGCTTGGTTGTTTATCTGCTGTTTACACTAGGCTAGCTGGCCTAAGAGCTTCTGGACAGTCTCCTGTCTTCACCTCTCATCCGTTTGTAGGAGCAGTGGGATTACAGAGACTAGCCCTGTGCACTTGGCTTTTGTATGAGTTCTGAGGGTTCAAACACAGTTTCTCATTTTGCATTTTAAAATTTTGTGCAGCAAGAATGGCTACTCATGGAGCTATCTTCTTGGGCTATTGCTTTAATTTTCAGTAAAGTCAGAGCATCTTTTTATATGGAGACTGAATATACCAAAACATTTTGTTGTTGATTCAAATAGTTATATATTGACCTACTTTTTTAAAAGCTGCAAGAATTCCCAGTATCAACCTTTTTGAGTGACAAATTAGGGTTAAAGAATATGGAAGTGATTTAGTCCTATGCTTGTCTCATGCTTAAACAACTTCCTTGCCTTTACCGGGTAGAAATGTTCAAAGTTAAGAAGTTCACAAAACTGAAGGCATCTTTATGTGGCTCTAAAATTTAGAAAGGTTTTATATTGAGCCAAAATGTTCCTATAATTACTGCATGACAGTAATTACAGTATGCTTTTGTTAAAGTGTGCTGTGCTTTTTTTTAACACAATGAATATACTGCAGAGAAATAATGATGGCTTCAAATATAAGTAGCGTATCAAACTTCTTCCTCGTTTGCAAATAATTCTTCACCAGTTAGAGCCCTTAAGTGATAGAACATATGGTCTTCATCACTCTTAGAAAGAGAATCGAAAATGTAAATGCCTTCTGGGGGTTAGGGGCACACACCTTTAATCCCAGCACTTGGGAAGCAGAGGCAGGCAGATCTCTGTGAGTTCGAAGGTAGCCTGGTATACAGAGTGAGTTCCAGGACAGCTAGGGTTACACAGAGAAACTCTATCTCGAAAAACCACACCAAATCAAACCACCCCCTTCCACCCAAAAAGAAACAAAAGAAAAAAGCAAATGTAAATTCCATCTGTGTAGTAGTCCTACTGAAAATGAATAAACCAAATCTCACTGTGAAGAATCCTTGGGTAATTTTAGATTTAGATTCTATAGAAGAACAGGCCAGTACTATGAAAAGAAAAATATTGGTGTCATGAAAGAAAAGAGTCATTCTTGATTAAAGGAGATTAAAGAAATGTGCTGATTAATCACATTCTCAGGTCTTGGATTGAATTCTGAATCAACAAAAGAGAAAATACTGCAAAGAATATTATTGGGACAACTGACAATGCGAATCTGGATTGTAGAATATAGCAGCATTGTATCAGCATGAAATGTTCTGATTTTAACATTTGAGCTGTGATTATTAAAGGGAGGTTGTGTTCTAGATATGGTTTGTCCCCCACAGGGTTGTGTGCTGAAATTTCACCTGATAGTATGGTGATGTGGTAGTGAAACTGTTAAGAAATGGGGTCAAGGAGAAGGTTGTTGGGTCATGAGGCATGACTTTGCAGCATGAGTTATTCTAAGAGAGCACATCTGAGCTCTGAAATTCTTTAGCTTCCTGTTATATTATGTGCTGTATCTTTAGTATATGAACTCTCATGCTAAAGACCAAACAGAGAGGACCATATGGATTTTGGCTTGAAATATGTACTAAAAGCTAAATAACACCCTTTTGTTTATAAAGTACCCAGTGTCAAGAAATTTCGTTATAGTAACAGAAAACAGTCATATACACAGCAAAATATTATTTGTCAAATGTGAGTGAAAAGTAGTTCTGGTTTCACAGTAATGTTCTCTTGGAGCTTTTCTGAGTATGTTTGAAATTATTTCAATCTAAATTGAGTCAATCCTTTTGCAAGAATGATTTAAGTACAGCATCATTTGAGAGAAGTGATTTAGGTTTCTCCAAGTTTATAAATAACTGTTACAGGCACATTTACTGAACAGGGACATGTGCAAAGCTGATGAAGCCATGAGGGAATGTGTAAAGGGTGGCAGAAGTCCTGAGGGAGTGTGTATTGTTAACATGGACACAACCATGTGAAGGACCCCAATCCCACAGACCCATGCAGTAGCAAAGCTATCTCCCAGTGAGGCTCAGCAGAGAGATGGCAAAGCCTTCCTCTGACTCAATTGTAAATGTTGGCAGTGTATGCAAAAACTAATAACTGCAGCTTCCTCCTTTCAGATGATTGTAACCTGAGAGTGCCTGCAGATAGAAACCTGCAACTGAAAGTAGCTTTACTCATCTTCCTGGGCTGTATGTAATAAAACTGCTGAGGCTTTTGTTCCTTAGTTGGTGCACCAGCATAATGAGCAGAGCCCACCTATACCAGATTTCCCATCCATACTTCTGTTCTTTCTTCATTCTCTCATTGCCCCAGTCAAGTTTCCAGGACCAAGCCCTGCAGGATGTAGCAGGGAGCAGAGGTTGATAGACTGTAGTCAGACCAGGCAGAAATCACATGTAATTCCTGAGACTCACTTAAGAAGTCTACATAATAGAATTGGCAAGTTATTGGCTTTTAAAAACAAGCTTCTGATTTTCTTTTTGGTATGTTTGGGGTACAATGTTTGGGGTACAACATATTAGCCTCCTGTTATTGGATCCAATCAAGGACAGGTGACCGGGTCCTGGGAAGTTTGAGCTAAGGAATGAACGAATCCATTGATGATGGCCTCATTGATGGAATTACTGCAAAGTGGTAGAAATTAGGAGGTGAAGCTTAGTTGGAAGAAGTGAGTCAGAGGTGCCTCTTTGAAAGATATATGTTGTTCCTATCTCCTCTCTGTTCCAGACTCGTTGTCTCTTGGGCTGCTGAGAGGGGAGATCCTTTCTTCTATCACACTCTTTTGCTTGATGTTATGCTTCCTCATAGGCTTGAAAGTAAGGAACCAGCCACTCATGAACTGGAACTGAAAACTCTGAGATGATGAGCCGAAAGAACTCATTCCTCATTTTACATTGATCACCTCGGGTGTGTTTGCCTCATTGACAGACAGGGCCAAACAAACTTGAGAATGTATTCATGGGGGTTAATTTTAAACCATCACCCTGAATGCAAAAAGAGAGAAGAAAGTTGATTTCTCTGTTTGAAGATTTGTATCTTTTTCCTCAGGTGAATATATGAATATACTGTTGGGAAGTATCTTTCTGTCCTTTACAGTCCTAAGTGTGTGAGCACTCCTTCTCTGACTTATACGGCTCCAAAGAGACGAACCAAAGTAGAATTTCACCCAAGGTCACCTTGGGGAACCAGTTTCTTTGATGTACTTACAGAGCATCGGTAAAGGCTTAGCAACAGGAATATGGGTAACCCCAAAGCTGCCCATGAAAGTCTTCACCTAGCACAGATGATTTCTCCCTAAAGCTGCATTGATTGAGCTCCCCATCCCCAAATTGGCCTATACAATCTAGCATCTTCCTGGACCTTTGAAACCTAGTACAGTTGGGGCAGAATTGGATACAAATGACTGTGAGGAGTGGCTGAAACTGCAGGCAACAGTACAATGGTCTCTTTTCCCTTCTTTGAGGCGGTGTCACACGGGCCTGTTCCTTGTGTCCTATGGCCCCTTGAAAGCTGCGGCAACAGGTTTAATGAAAACAGTGGCTGTTTTCATTTTGTTTTGTATTTTGTTTGTTTGTTTTTATAGGTTTTATTTCTGATCTCTTTTTTCTTCAGAGAACCCAGTTCTGCAACAGGGGTCCTAAAGAAGACCATATATGTATATACATATACAATTGTGTAATCAACTCCACAATAAAGAAAAATGTGACAAAAGATATAAGAGCTTTAGATATTTACTGTATTTAATAGAAGTAAAGACGCTTGGGTAAATTCGTTGACATGAGGAATTGGTTCATAATGCAGAGAAGCAACCACATTGGTTACTAGTCAGTGAGTGCCATAGTCTTAGAGTAAAATAAACCACTTCAAAATCCAATGGCTTAAAACAACATCAATTTATTTTCACTCTCACATCTGCAAGTTGGCTGGATGTCAGTGGGTACACACTGGGCTCAGCTAGAGTTGGCTTTAAGCCCAGTTTGGATGCAGGTCTGCTGTACGTGTTGTTCTCCTCCTTGGACCAGCCAGCTCGCCTCAGCATGTAATGCCATGGCAATGAGAAGCACATGGAACACAGCCCAGCTGTGCAAGCACTTTCAAGCCCCTGCTTGCCTCCCTTTTGCTAATAACCCTCTGGCCAAAGAAAATCACACACATCAGCAGATATCTAGAGCAGAGAAAGAGACTCAACATGTAGCAGCAAGAGCTAAAAAGTTATCTGGGCAGGGACAGAGGCATAAAGATTGAGGAAGATAGGAATAATAATGTGATCTACTCAAAGTGGGCTCAGTTAACAAGGGGAGTCATGCTTTGTTTGTTTGTTTTGTCTGTTTTCCTCATTAGATGGTAAATAAATATAATCATCTATGTTTGGATCTTTATACATTTTAAAGGTGAACTTGCTGGGCTAAGTTCCATGGAAACGAAACTATTCTTGGTTATCAGCCCCCATCCTCCCTGTCAAGCCAGCTCATAATACCTCATGGCATGAGGACAGGAAGGGGCAGTGATCTGGATATGTTTAAATCCAGGTTTCAATTAGGCTCTAGCTGTGTGACCCCAGGAAAATCACTTTAAACATGTTCCTTGGTCTCTTCGCCTGCAAAATCAAGATGATAATCACGGCACTCACTGTGAGGCTGTGGGCCAACTACCTCTGTGGTGAAGCAACTGTCCGTTATATAACATTGAGGATTCAGTAAATGCTTATAGTACTTGATACCCAGACAATATAGCTGTCCACCCTCACCCATCTGCAAGTTCTGTTAACCCTGATTCAACCATCTGTGAAGAAAACATGCAGATTAAACAAATTCGGTCTACTGATCCCATGTCCTTGAAACATAACTCCATTTCCATAGCATTTATTGGTTTTATTTATTTATTTACTATTCACTCATTTGTTCATTCATTCATCTATTATTTCTCCAGCAGAATTGAGTGTCACCTAGATAGAATTTAAAGTCTGCAGGAAGATGTATGCAGATTCTACACAACATTATACAAGTTTGGATTGCAGGGACTTTCTTTGAATATAGTGAGCGACAGTCAAAAGTTCTAGACTCAATCACTCGGGAAGCCAATAAAAAGATGACATTTACATTTTACTAGACTCTAGAAACCAACTCAGACAATACCCATTGATTTCTAAGTCTTCATTTCTCTATAATAATGTGTCCATTCCATCATGGCTAGAGAGTTCCCCAAGTTATATTCCTGCTTTTCATTTTATTGCAGGTTATAACATTATTATTATTTTATTTTTGAGACAGGGTTTCTCTGTGTAGTCCTGGCTGTCCTGGCACTCACTCTGTAGACCAGGCTGGCCTGGAACTCAGAAATCCAGAAATTCCCCTGCCTCCGCCTCCCAAGTGCTGGGATTAAAGGCGTGCGCCACCATTGCCCTGCATAACATTATTTTCTTAATACCTTTCTTTGGCTTTGCCCCTTTAGGTTAATTTTTCAGATATTATAATCTAAAAAGTATGGTGTTGGATGATGTATGCCAGGGGCCCTTTCAAGGAACTCAGAGAGAAGACATGGCAAGCCTTTACTAATTTGAATTCTACTGATGCTGAATTTATAATAATTTAGACACAGAGTAAAAGAGGAGTTCTTACCGGTATAATTGGACAAAGGTTCAAATTTTGTCAGGTTTGATTTGATATGTAGTTCTAAATCTGAAAGAGATATGAAAGGAGGCTTAGAGGAAGTAGAAAAGTCCCAGGTCTTTGAGGAAGACTTGGCAGTTTCAAGCTTGACACAGAGTGGAAAGGGGTTGCAAATAAAAGTTATGAACCAGATGGAGATGAAGCAAAATGAAAGACATAGTTTTTTGTTTGTTCGTTTGTTTGCTTGCTTGCTTGCTTGCTTGCTGCTTTTGTTTCAAGACAGGATCTTTCTAACCTTAAACTCACCAACTTCCTGCTTCAGTCTCTGGAATGCCACCCAAGATTATAGGAGTTTGCCACCATGTCCAACCTAACTGATTTAAGGTTTAAAATAAAAAGTGAGCATGTATCACTCACTGGCCCACAGGGAAAGTGGAGACATGAGGCCAAGTTCTACCTTGGGCAGCTAGGCCTACCTGGGGTGTTCTTCAGCACCTCTGACCTGGTTTTCTTATTAGCAAATGGGGGATAATTTACACCCTACAGAACTATCACCTGAATTTAAAGGAGTAATCTTTAAAATTATTGAAATTGTGTCCAGTGAGAAGCTAGAGGCTTATCCCAATAAGAATGTCACTACTCAAAGTATTTTACCTGTTAGACTTATTTTAAATTTATGTGTGCTTGTGTGTGAGTATGTGCACATGAAAGCTGGTGCCTGAGGAGTATAGAAAGAGGAAGTTGGATTCCCTAGGGCTAGAGTTACAGGAAGTTGTAAGTTGTTTGGTATGCGTTCTGCAAATCAAGCTTGAGTCCTCTGCAAGAGCAGAACACAGTCTCTGAGCTATCCATCTGGCCCCACTCAAATTATTTTTTTAAAACATGAATGTCTGGCTTCCGTTTAATTACCCTAGAGTTAAGTACAATTTTGACATTGAAAAATTCTCTAGATTGATCTTTGACATAGTTATCAAAGAAGGCTAATGTTAGACTCTTTTGAAAAATTGAATCACCGTTTAGGATGCAAATGTATTGCCATTTTGGATATTTCAAAAATCACACAACGTTGTTTGGCAGGATAACATAACAATGTAAGAGTTTCTAAAACACTTGAGCAATGAGTTTATCAATATTGGAATTAAAATGAGACCTCATAAAGAAACTATCTGGAAAGTGCTAGAAATTATTAGAAATTTTCAGTGGGTTTGTTTAAAAAACAAATAAAAAATATCCATGTGATTTTATAGTCTTATGTCATCTGAAAAATAAACTCTATTTCAACCAGAAACATTTAATTTTCAGTTTTAAAAGATGATATCATTTCCCTGACACCACATTTGGTTGAAAGCTACTTTCTATTCCCAGGCAGAAAGAGGAGTTTATAATAGCAGGGTTATTTCCTTAATGCAGGAGACAAAATAGACTTTAAGATGGTTACCAAGAAATCTCCAGGGGCTGGAGAGATGGCTCAGCAATTCAAACACTTTCTGCTCTTCCAAAGGCCCACAGTTTTGTTCCCGGTACCATGTTAGGTGGATCACAACCACCTATTACTGCACCTTCAGGGAATTTGATGCCCTCTTCTGGTCTTTGAGGTTAGCCACATGTACATTCTCTTTGTCTGTCTGTCTGTCTGTCTGTCTGTCTGTCTGTCTGTCTCTGTCTCTGTCTCTCTGTCTCTCTGTCTCTCCATCTCTCTCTCTCTCTGTCATATGGATCTGTATTATGAGTATGTGCACACACATGTGCATGCACACACACACACACACAAATAAAAGTAAATTGATTTTTTTAATTCCAGAAGAGCCTTGAATTAAAATACGAGAGTGAATTTATAGAAGATATGTGGCATAATGACATAGCTATTAGATAACTAGGAAAGAAAACAGTCTTGGCAAGCAGAATAGAACAAAAGTTCAGAAAAAATTTCCAGGTATATAACTGTTATATTTTACTGTTATGTATAGTGGGATGAATATTGAGACACAGGGTCTCACTGCATAGCTTAGGCTGGCATGGAACTCACTATATAGTCCAGGCTGGCCTCAAAGTCAGCTTTTTACTGCTTCAATCTCCCAAGTGCTTGGATGTGTGCCACCATGCCTGGCTCTAGTTTTGTCTTTTTTTCTCTTTCTCATTCGTATTCTCCATTAATTTACATACTCAGTGAAGGTTTTTGTTTGTTTGGTTGGTTGGTTTTGCCATGTAACCCACAAAAAGAGTTGGTACTTTATATAGAAGACAGACTAGGAAACAAAATAACAACTAGTTATTTGATGGAAGTGTGAATGGAGCCTTGCTAGGAGCTGAAGCCAGGACATTGAAAAACAAAACCCTCCCACACTGGTCTTTACATAACAGTTTGCCTCCATAGAAATTCCCATCTAGTTGACCTACAGTCACTCTTTCCTCTTTGTTACCTTTAATCTAGATTCTACAAAGTCATTATGACTCTTTGAAAATGCAAAGCAGAGCTTGTAATGCCCCTTCACATGCCCCTCAGTGACACCCATTGTCTCTCCTACTCTACTATCATCTAACAAAGCCCTAATAGCATTCCACGATCAGTCTTACCCTGCTCTGCTCTTACCCGTTCTCACCCCCTTTTGTCTAGGAGGGTCCTTTCTGAGCCTGGCCCCACTATCTCCTTCCCATTCAACCTTTGTGGGAACATTCCCTCCCGTCACTTACATTAGGTGAATACTCTCATCAACAAGAGCTTGATTTTCGAAATTCTTTTTGTGACTTATTGGTTAGTTTTATGTCAACTTGATACAAGCTAGCATCATCACAGAGGAAGGAGCCTCAATTGAGGAAATGCCTTCATGAGGTCCAGCTGTAAGGCATTTTCTTAATTAGTGATCAAGGGAGAAGGGCCTAGCCTATTGTGGGTGATACCATCCCTGGGCTGGTGGTCCTGGGCTCTATAAGAAAGCAAGCTGAGCAAGCCAGTAAGCAGCATCCTTTCATGGCCTCTGCCTCCTGACTCCAGGATACTGCCTTGAGTTCCTGTCTTGACTTCCTTTGATGATGAATAGCAATATTGGCAACATGGACTAGTGGACCACTTTCCTCCCCAACTTTCTTTCTCACCTAATTAAACAACCTTTTGTTTTTTACTCCATATTAGGGGTTCTTGATTCAGGCTGCACATTAAAACTCTGTGGAGCATGACAGGTCTAGAAAAGGCAAACTGGTCCATGGTTGTCTCAGGGCTGGAAGTGAAAATGACCAGTAATTGCCAATTGGCAGGAGGGATGTAGGGTAACAAAATATTCTCAAACCGAACTAGGGGAATGGTTATACAATTCTGTAATTTTCTAAGAATCATTGAATCATGTAATTATTATTAGTGGCATTTATGATATGTGAATCATACTTCTATAAGTATGATTCTTTTTTTTTATCTTATTTCATTTACTCTTTTTTTTTTGTTGTTTTTTTTTAAGCTGATTCCACTATTTTTTTTATTGGATATTTTATTTACATTTCATATGTTATCCCCTTACCCCATCCCCCACCCACCCGGGAACCCCCCATCCCCTTACCCCTCCTCCTTCTTCTCCGTGGATGTAACCCCCACCTACCCCCCCCACACTCCCACTTCCCCACCCTCAAAATTCCCACTCCCTGGGGCGTCCAGCCTTCATGAGGTCAAGGATCTCTTCTTCCACCTGTGCCCGGCAGGGCCCTCCACTCTTACATATTCAGCTGAAGCCCTGGATCCCTCCATAAGTGCTCCCAGGCTGGTGGTTAGGACCCTGGGAGCTGTGCCCCTCAACTGAGGAATGGATTCAAAAAATGTGATATATTTACACAATGGAGTATTACTCAGCTATTAAAAACAATGAATTCGAGAGGTTCCTAGGTAAATGGATGGAACTAGAAGTTATCATCCTGAGTGAAGTAAGCCAATCACAAAAGAACACACATGGTATTCACTCACTGATTATTGGATATTAGCCGAGAACCTTGAAATGCCCAAGATGCAAATCACAGGCCACATGAAGCTCATAAAAAAGGAAGACCAAGTGGGGGTGATTCAGTTCTTCTTAGAAGGAGCAACAAAATACTCAAGGGAGCAAATATGGAGACAAAGTGAGGGACAGAAACTGAAGAAGGGGCCATTTGAAGACCTTTCCACCTGAGTATCCATCCCATGTGCAGTCACCAAAGGTAGATGCTGATGTGGAAGTCAGGAAGTGCATGCCGATAAGGGCCTGATATGGATGTCTCCTCAGAGGCCTTCAAGAGTCTGACATATTCAGAGGCAGATGCTCACAACTAGCCATTGAACTGATCATGAGGTTCTCAATGGAGGAGTTAGAGTGAGGACTGAAGGAGCTGAAAGGGTTTGTGGCACCATGAGAAGAGCAACAATACCAGTATGATTCTTTAAATTTTTTTCCTGAGGAGCTTTTGAAAAATCTTTTCATTTGGACCCTAATCCACACAGTCCTGATTTAGTAGGTCTGGAAAAAGGACCCAGCCACTAATAATTTTTAAGAATTAAGTTTTTAGTTAATATACAAGAGTAACAGGTCTTCTTATGATCTCTTCGTATGTATACAGATCGCCCTGCTCATATTATCCTCACCCCACCCTCATTGCCCTCTCCTGTCACTTCTTCCCTCTTGCTGCTCCAATCTCTCCCCTCAAATAATCTCCCTTTTAATTTCACATCATATTTAAGTCTATACAGTGTAGCCAGTCTTTAGTACTCTGTGGGTTCTTCTTTCTTTCACACTTCTCCACCCTTTTTCTTCTACCCTTTCAATCCCTTAACACTAGATAGGAGAAAAAAGTGGATAGAGAGGAAAGGAAAGAGATCCCTCAATACAGCCAGGGTTTGGTAAGGGGTGATGTTATCTTTAGTCTACTTCCTGATGATGGGGGGCATCAAGTTCCTTGTGGCAAGTTTGATCTTCACTGTCAGGATATTGAATTTCTTCTTATTATTATTTCTTCTATGTATACAATTACTTTACCAAACTATAATCAATAACAATCAACAACAACTAACACGTCTTCCCCAACAACAACCCACCTATTGGGCCCTAGCACTTTTATACCCTCTGAAAATGAAAACATACTATTATAATATTTCTGTGGATTTCAAAGAAAACAAAACCCCAAAATTGCTACTACAATACAGTGCATGGGAGAAAAAAAATGTAATATTTTTTTGATCCTTGTTGCCTTCTATTACCCTCTCATTCTTTTTCTATACATTTTTAGACTTCTTCCTTCCATCTCATGATCTTGATAATTATTCGTCACTTTGGCAGGATCTAGAATCACCTAGGAGACAACCTCTAGGCACATTTGAGAGTAATGAGATTTTCCTCTTAGCACCCCCAAAAATGGGCGCCTCTATTCCCTGGATTTAGGTTTTGGAATACATAAAAGAGAGAAAGCTAGCATGTCAGTACCATGCTGATCAGTACCACTCATAATTATCTGCTTCTTGAGTACTGGGCAACTTGATAAGCTATCTCAAGATCCTATTTCCCAATAAGTCCTCTCTATGATCAATTATACCTTTGAACTGTTATCCAAACTAAAACTTTCTTTATAATATGCTTTTATCTGAGTATTTTATTGTATCAATAGGAGGAGAGACTAAGATACATATATTCAAATTTAAATCTAAATCTAGAAACATATATTTGTTTGAGTATGGCTTACTCACTTAATTAACATGATTGTGGTGGTTTAAATAAAAATATCATCCATAGGCTCAGATATTACAACATTTGGTCTCCAGTTGGTGGTGCTGTTCAAGGAGGTGGTACAACCTTGTTGCAGGACGTACATTACTAGAGCTAGGTTTTGAGAGTGTTTAGCCTCACCCTACTTCCAGTTCACTTACTATGCTTCATGTTCTCAGTTGAAGATTAAGGTCTTTCATCTTTCTCCTTCTTCTGCCATACTTCCCCACCATTATGGATGCTACCTCTGGAACTATAAGCCAAAATAAACTTCCTTAAGTTGCTTTTGGTCATGGTATTTTATCAGAGCAACTGAAAAATTAATAAATACAATTATGATCTCAGTTTCATTCATATGGATCATATGGAAATTCTTTTTTTAGTTTTTTTTTTGTGGAAACCTCCATATTGATCTCCATAATGGTTGCATCAGCTTACGTTCCCACCAGCTCTTCCTTCTTCACACCCTTACCAGCATTAGTTGTTACCTGTTTTCTTGATGATGGTCATTCTGGCTATGCCTTTGTTAGGGTTTCCATTGCTTTGAATAGACACCATGACCAAGGCAACTCTTATAAAGGACAATATTTAATTGGGGATGGCTTACAGGTTCAGAGACTCAGTCTATTATCATCATGGTGGGAAGCATGGTAGCATCCATGCAGAAAGGGTGCTGGAGTAGGAGCTGAGAGTTCTACATCTTGTTCTGAAGGTAAACAAGAGAAGACTGGCTAACAGGTGCCTAGGAAGAAGGTCTTTTAAAGCCCACCCTTCCATAGTGACTCACTTCCTCCAACAAGGTCTCACCTCCCAAAAGTACCACTCCCTGGGCCAAGCGTATTCAAACCACCATGTGCTGAGTATACATAGCGTCTCAGTGTTATCTTAATTTGCATTTCCCTCATGGCTAAGGGTGTTAAACATTCTTTTCAAATATGTATTGGTCATTTGCATTTCTCCCTTTGAAACGTGTGTGTTCAGTTCACTTGCTATAAACCCTCCTATAGGTAGAGTTGGCAAAGAGTTTCCCCAGCTCTGTAGGCTATCTCTTTTCCTACTGATGGTCTTCTTTGCTCTGCAGAAGCTTTCTAATTTCACTGCAGAATGTAGATTTAAGCGTGTGTATGTGAAGGGGTATGTTAACTTGTGGGAGTGGGTTCTTTCCTTCCACTGTATGGTTTTGGTGGATTAAATTTAGTGTGTCAGCTTCGCAGCAGGCACCTTCACCCACTGAGGCATCTTGATGACTTGAATTCAGGATTTTTAAAAGAACTTCTTAGGAGTGTAACCTTATCCTAGTGAGAGGAAAGAAGGAACCTCAGAGATGCTCATAGCAGGAAAGCCCTGACTAATGTGAGATTCGAATAATCATTTCTGATTCATCCTCTGAGGCTATCCTTGGACATACCCAGGCTACTTAGGATGAAGTGGTAGGAGAGAAAGCATTACTCCATCAGATCACCTTGATGACTCTAAGATGAGATGGCTGTTTTTCTTTATTGCAGATGCCCTTGTGTGTTTGTCTCTATTTGCTGTCCCTTGAACTTTGTACTATGATGCAGATTCAAGAACTGGAATAAGGTTGATCACAAGGATCTAAAGAAAAGATTTACTATATAACACTGGGTCAGTGCAAGGTGAAGGAGGGAGACATTTGACCAGAGGATAGAAGATTAAACTATAGCACCATCCTACAGCTGGACCTGTTATGTAAAAATCAAGAAAAAAAATGGTTTTAAGTGGCTTATTTACAGGCCTTCATAGATCTACCAGAATAGGGGATTATGCAAAGAAATAAAAACAAATGAGGAAACCTCTGATATCTTGGATGACTCTTGTCTGTGCCCAAGGCCTTCCTTCTAAACAGAAAGCAGTAGACCACAAGACTCAGATGAAGTATTCCTTCCCATTCCACAGAGGAAGGGAAGGTCAGGTCAGCTGACAAGGCACACTATGAGAGTGTCTTCCTGTTACTCATCCCATAGTCTTATGTCTACAAATCTCTCCTAAGGGAAATGCCTGTGCCCTTAGAGAAGGACATGTTCCTTTTTAATCATGGGCCCTTAGCAATACAAAGAAAAGCTAGGAAACTTTCTCTAAGGATCCCTAAAATACCAGGAGACAATGAGTACACATTAATTGACTATGTCTAAATGTGTCTCCCATCTTGATTTTTTTTTCTCTTGCCTCATGAGGACTTCCAAAAGCTCCATGTCACTACAGGCTCTTGTGTACTTGCTGGTCTCCCAAATGACTACGTTTTCCCTCATACTAGACCTTTTGCTCTATTTTTTCCTTTTACTCCCCATAGACTGTTCAGAGAACTGTAATTATATTAGCCAAGTATTTTCAATAATGTAGGATCCTTAGGACCAAGCTACTAGACACTAGCTAGGTCACTGCCTTCTCTATGTTCAATGATTGAGACTTTAAGGAAGGAACCAATCCCTAATTTGACCATCATATCAGACTGAAGCTACTCAATAAAATAGACTGAAAAAAATAGCTTTCCCGATAATCCCAGCATAATCTTCTTCCTGGTAAAAACCTACTGAGATAAAGGCTTTTTGTCTTGTTAATGTAATTGTGTGAGAGTGGTTCAAAATTGGTTTCATGTAACTGTTCGTCATTCTATATTAAGGCAGCTTAGAACAAAACTCCATGTGCCTCTAGAATTCTTCAATATAACTGAATAACAATGGCCACTTCAATGTTTTTCATTCATTTTTGTTGCACACAAATAATTTTTAAAAATTTGTCATGTAAAATTTAGCAATGCGTCTGAGTGTGTGCATGAGCGTGTGTGCCTGTGCATTTGAGTGTTTGAGTGATGCATCCATACAAACATAAAGATCCAATAAGTACATGCTTACAAACTTAGGAGCTCTGAACATATTAAAATCTGTTGAAATAGTATTTTGGGGTCTATGAAATGCTTTATAAAGCCCCCAAATGCTACTTCTTTCTGTAAAACAACATTGATTAGAGTCATATGATGAGTTTCATTAGCTCATGAAATTTAACATTGGTTACAGAGATTTTGATGATTTCCTTCCAAGAGAGATTCTGGAAGAAATTCTTTCACCTAGTATGTAGTTGTGAGTGACAAAAAATGATAAGATTCAAAAATGCTTTTTGTTGACCAAAATAATACTAGTATACATTTAAAAGCTTTTTATTGGACTAATAGCTATGGGTTTCCTTTTCAAGAACAGTCTTACCATACAAGAGATGAATTAAGTTTTTTTTTTATTATGGCAATAGTATATGTAAAATGGCAGGTACACTACATTTGTCAAAAGATCTTTATGTTAATTTCTTTTTTATGATGAAAATTACCATAGCTACAATCCCAACAAACAGTAACATTTACAATCTAAGTCAGCTTATCTGTGTGGGATAGAAATAACTGTTATTAAGCCTTCAAGATCATATCTAATCCCTTACATTTTAAAATGAATTTTAACTCACAGTGGTGACATTCGGGTATAGAACCTATTGCTTATCTATCTGTGCTCTCCTCTTTCAAAAAGAGGTTTTTCATGCTTCTAATCTTGTCCAATTTAAGCTAAATGGAAAAAAGAAACATTTTAAAGCCAAACTTCTGGTGCCTACCCAGCCTACTTAGATCCTTATCAATAGTCAGTTTAGACTGTGTCTTTCCAATTTAAAGTCTTATATTTTATTTATATTAAGAATTATGTCTATAAAAGTACAGATTTCATATTAAGATTGTTTAATGCTATAGAAAAATGATCTGATTAACAGGTTAACTTAAATTGACAAAAGTTATGAAGTATTTGATTTTTTAAAAATCCAATTTTATATATGACTACATATATTATCTACATGTGTTTGTTTATATAAAAAGATTTATGCTTAATTTTTATTTATTGTGAATATTTGTATGTATGCACATGAATGCAGTGTCCATGAAGGTGGAAAAAAGATGTTGAAGTTCCTGGAGCCATAATCTGTTGGTGGTTGTGAGCCATTGGAAGTAGTTTGCTGGAAATTAGGTCCTTGTAAGAAGAACAAGTGATGTTAACTACTAAACCATCTCACCAGCCCCTATACTTGTATGTTTATATTGATTACATGATATCAAATTGGCTTATAAGTAACTGTTCACATACATTAAAATGTTAGCCCAAATCCCTTTTAGTTCATAGTGTAACTAAATTTTAAGGCAGAAAAAGTATATGTCATCAAGATGTCATTTGATTGATCAATGTTTCAACCTCCAATTTTACAAGTGATCTAAAGATTCCCCTCTCTGTATTGATTGGGAAAACAAAAAGCGGGTCCCAGGATGTGATAGCTCCTGTCTCAGGGAATAGCTTTGCACTCATGAACAATTGCCCTTATCTCTGTGGGGGTGGGAATAAGGAGTGGTAGAGATGGGGGGCAGCCTGTTAGGTTTGCTGTTCCCAGTTTTGAAAAGATTACTGAGCCCCATGCTTTGAGCTTCCCTTGAGTAATTAGTGTGTTTAAGGAGCAAAGACTATATTTCATCAAGAATAATCGTTTATAGTTTCTACTAAGTGTGCCAGGCTTGTAACTGAGAAACTGAATCTTAATACAATCAAGGTATATTGAAAAGATATGTCTTTGTCAAGTTTTAGCTAAGTATTTTACAACTAAATTTTAAACCACAATTTGTTTTTCAATGCCAATGTACCTGACCTTCTGAATGTTCAGTAATCATACCTAGAGGCCAGAGCAAATAAAGATATAGGAGCTAAAGAAAAAAAAAAAACAGTCAATATTTTAGCCCTTGCTCCAAGGTCGGCTAAATCCCAAGGGACCATGGAATGACAGGATCCTTCTGAAAAGGGCCCTATAACTCAGCTGGGTCACTTGTCTTCTTGTTTAGAGAGGCCATAGAGAATGTGGAGGTTAGACAGTAACTTCTGTACACCCTACAAAGAGGAGAATCAATGCAGAAGGAAATGTCCTCCATGCTTTCATAAGAAGCCATATGGTCAACAAATCCCTGACACTAGCCAGCGCAGTCCCCAAGAATAACCTCTAAAGAGCATCAATTAACCTTAACAACAAAAAGAACAGTGGTTAATTTTTGGCTGCCTGCATTGTTTTAAACACTAAGCAGAAAAAAAAATAGCACCCCAAATAAAGAAATGATGATAGCAGAGGGGAAAAAAAAGTATATATACACTTGAAAAAGACACAAAAGGTGATTCAGATTTAGTTACTGTTCTACTGCTGTGAAGAGATACTATGACTAAGGCAATTCTTATCAATGAAAGCACTTAACTGGGGGCTTGCTTTCAGTGTTAAAGGGTTAGTCTATGATCATCACTGTAAGAAGCAGACAGGCATGATGCTCAAGCAATAGCTGAGAGCTTTTAGTCCTGATCTACAGGCAGGAGGCAGAGAGAGACTGGGCCTGGCATGAGTTTTTCAAAACTCAAAGCACATCGTTAGTGACATACTTCCTCCCAAAAGGCCACACCTATTCCAACAAGGCCACACCTTTTAATCCTTTAAATTCTTCTCAAACAGTTCCACTCCCTGGTGACTCAGTATTCAACATATGGCCTATGGAGGTCAATTTCATTCAAACCACCACATAGACCTTAGAGGCATTCTCATTAGATCTTGAGTATAGGCTGCTGACAAGCCCCATAGAACAGTCATAGCCACAGAAAAGATAATAATGCATCTTTGTACACTCCATTTCTAAACTTTGGCATTGTTGGTACTCAGTAATTATCTCACACTATTTTCCTTTCAAATATTTTCCATCATTGAGTTAAAATTGTTCTTTTGTATATCATCAAACTATTAATATCTGATCATCTTTTTTTTACTAAGATCTTAAAAAACAAACAAACAAACAGTCCAAGAGATCATAACTAACTAAGATCATAACATAACTAAGCCCATGGCTTTTCTGGCTGTTACTCTTTCTAAGCTCATTGGTTGGTACAACTATGTCACCATTATTTAAACATTGTATTTTAATATTGTAATTGTTTCTAGAATATATAACAATTAAACTCCTTATGATGTAGGGATTCCACCCAACTCCTAGACAAAAATATCCAAAGCCTTACTCTCCACTCAATAGATAAAGGAGGGAGAGTTTTGTGGTCTCTCTTAGACATAGAGTACTACATGAAAGAAGTTACATAAGATTGATCATTCCATTTCTGTTCTGTTCACTTGCCCCCCCCCAAGTTTCCTGGGTATTTTAGGGGGAATATGGCAGAAAAGTAATTATGTAAAGAGACAAAGAGGAGGAAGACTAACATATGGAAGAAGTTAGCTGACAGGAAAAGACTGGAAAGAAATTCTTTGTACCTAGTTATATGCAATAAACAGAGAATGCACAAGAAAAGCCTGGAAAACAAAACACGAGAAGGCAGATGCTATGTTACTGACTTAAAAAGTGCCATAGAACCCAAGGCCCAACAGTTTTTAGGCAGAGGCCTTTCCTAACTCATTAGCTTCTCTCTTTCTCAGGAGTACTTTCCATTTCCCTTCCTTCCTTTCTTCCTTTCTTCCATTCTTCCATTCTTCCTTTCTTCCTTCCTTCCTTCATTTTTTCCTTCCTTCCTTCCCTCCTTTTCCTTTTTTCTCTTGTTTGTTGCAAGACAGCATTTTCCTATGTAGCCTTGACTGACACTCTGTAGACCAGGCTGGCCTCAAATTCAGAGATCTGCCTGCCCCTGCCTCCCAAGTGCTGGGATTAAAGACTTGCACCTCCACCACCTGGCTACTTTCTTATCAACTGTCTCCACTTCTATCACTAACCTTGTGTCTTGAGTTGAAGCTCTTTGTACTAGAACAGGAGAACCTGGGAACCTTAGTGAGTTCTCCCAGACTTTGATCTGTACCTATAATACTTATACAGCAAATCTGAAGCCAGCCTACGTATGTGAGACCCTGTGACAAAATAAAAAAATCCCAGTAGATATTGGGAAACTCATCCACTGTAACCACCATTAAAACAATAATGGGGCTGGAGAGATGGCTCACTGGGTGAGTACTATGTAAACATGAAAGCCTGGGTTCAAATTTACAACATTCACGTTACAAGACACGCATGGCTGTACGTGTGCCTATATCACACTGTTGTGGGTAGCAGAGACAGGAAGATTGCTCAGGCTTGCTGGCCTCGAGTCTAGTTTCAGTTTCAGTAAGAGATCTCATCTCAAAGAAAAAAGTAGACAGTGATAGAACAGGGCACCCTTCTCTCCTTCTCTGGCCTCCACAAGGATTCACTCTTGCACACACATTATATACATACATACATATATGTATATAATTTAAATAATATAAAAACAAAACAACAGCCCTCTCAATATTTATTTCTAACTACTAAAATATTGTTTTTATAAATTTTAAGTTTTTTGATAATTTTATACATGAGTACTAGTATTTATATCATTTCCACTCCCCCTCCCATCCACTAGAACATTTTTACCTTCCATTAAAGGGCCTAGTAGGCATACATGATGACGATGAGACAGAATTTACCTTGGTTTTATACCTTAATAAAAGAAAAACATTTGGTAAAAATATTACAAAAATTAACATGCCATCTTTTCTTTAATAACAAACTAGGAGAAAAAAATACTTTCTATACTGATGTTAAATCATATTTACCATCACATTGCAGAAAGAGTGGTTTGCCTGTAAATTTGATGGAAGCTTTCCTGCTTGTCTCATGTGGAGTTAGGGTGCTGGATGCTTATGGGCACACAAAAGTTCCATGGACTCAGAGGCCTCTGGATTCCTGTCTCAGGAATTAAAAAAAATTGAACTCATAGACCATAGAATTGGAGTTTTCAAAAAAAATTATTACAGATTCACAGGTGGGAACATAAGAGAAAGTAATAAGACAAATCTGTATAGCAGAGATGAGTCTCCAGAAACGAGACATCATTGAGGAGATTCTAGCTTCTGTCCAGGACAAACTCAGGTTTAAACACTTTTGGAATTTTTGGTCACTAACAGAGGCAAAACTGCCTATAGGAAAGGGTCATTTCTGGCTATCAGCCAAAGAAAAACTGTTCATATTTGAGGTCTCTACCCTAAAACTATTTGGCTAATTTCTATCTCCTATTCTTATCAATCAATTTCAGACTCAAGCTAAAGTCTTTTTTGTTTTCTAAAGTTATTTTTTAATTTGGACAAGGGTTTTTTATAAGGTTATTGTGAGGTCCAAAGGCCATGGCCCCTTACATTGGTACTGTCACAACCAACTGTTCTCAACCTGTGGGTCACGACCCCTCTCAGGGTGGAATGACCTTTTCAAGGGCGTCACTTAAAACCATCAGAAAACATAGATTCTTACATTATGATGCATAACAGTAGCAAAATTACAGCTATTGAAGTAGCAATGAAAATAATTTTATGGCCGTGAGTCACCACAACATGAGGAACTATAATAGAGTTGCAGCATTAACAAGGTTGAAAGCCATTTCAAATTGCTCTAAACAAACTCAGACCCAGCCTCCTTTTGTGATGTTGCTGACCATGCCCTCTAAGCAGGCTAGACAGCTTGGCAAACAAATGAGACAAATGTGTGGTTGATAAAGGCTGATGCAACATCAGAGGTGCATTACAGTAGGACCTCTTGTGACCTCTCAAATGGCAAAAAAGAGCACCCCAAGCCTGCTGGGACTAGCATGAAAAACCCAAATGACTCTTAACTGCCCTTTCCTTCATTATAATGGCCTATCCATGTCATTAAGCTTTGCAAAATTGGCTGTTCCTGTCATACATCTGATGGTGTGGTACATACAGTAAACCCCAGACAGAAAAGGGGAATGACACGTATTCCAGGAATTCCTAGCCTACTTCTTTCCTACCTTAGTTCACGATAACGCCCCCTTTTATTAAGCTCAAACATAAAATGTGCTGTCCAACCCTGGCCCTGGCAATCACTCTTAAGAATTCCTGTATTCATGCCTTGAGTGCATATCCTAGCTTGGTGATATATCCTTACTATGTCTTGTCTCTGAATTATTTCTCTGAGTATGATAAGAACCTGAAACACAGGGTAGGGAGATGTGTTTGTTTTCTCCTCCCAGCCTTCACTACCTGCAACACTCTCACCCAGGAACACACCGTAGCTCTCAGTAGACTGTCTTAGACGCTGTGAGTAGTGAACCTGCTCTGTTTATCCTCATTGACACCTATCACAGTGGAGTGGACAGGGACTCACGCTCAGGTGGGTACTTGGAGTTGCTGACTCGTATTCTTGTTTCATTTACATTGCTGTGATTAAAAAATAATAATACCCTAACAGAAAGCAACTTAGGGGAGAAAGGATTTATTTTAGCTTACAGTTCATCATAGTGGGGATGTCAAGGTCATAGGATCTTAAAACAGTGAGGGAAAAAGTGTATTCATGCTCGCTTGCTTGCATGCTCCCATTCAGTTCTATGTCTCTACAATTACATAGTTCGGGACACCTGTGTGTGTAGTGCTGCTGAAAGTAGGCTGGGTCTTCTCATCTCAGTTAACGTAGTGAAGACAATTCCCCACAGACTTGCCCATAGAATGCAGATAATCGCTCACTGAAACTCTTCTCAGGGGATTCCAATTGTGTCAAGTCAACAACGATAATCATTGGTTTTGATATAGGGAAGGACAGCACTGCTCCCATGGGATACACAACCATGTTTTCTCTGAGATCTCTCCAAATAATGTCTTCTTGGTATATCTAGGCTTCAGACTTCCATTACAAGTAATCAGTGTTTGTCCACTACTACCTCCTGTCGTGGCAGTGTCGTACTCTGTGGTCTTTAGCTGCCCAAAAGCCTACTAGGAAGACCTAGCAGTCTGTTGACTTCCAGTCTTTTACCTAAGTCATCAGGGAAGTAACAGGTCTTCCTCTCTGTCCAGATTTAATTAATAACAGTTCCCAAACTGTCTTATGGCACTGGAGGGCCTGGCCATGGACCTGCAGGGACCTCTGCACAACTCTACTGTTCTGCTAGCCATGTTAGAGTCCAAGGCCCTTCATCAAAGGTTTGTAAAGATGCACTTGTTTTTGAAATTCGAGGTGGGCCTTTTTTCTCTCGGCCAAGATAGTAGTAGCAGTGGAGGAGGAGCCAGTGCAGCAGCAGCCTAAAAGCTCTAGTACTGAAATATCCTTTCTATGATTACACAACTTTGCTTCTTATAAGAAACAATGAGAGATGGGGCCTCTGCCTGGGCTCTATCGGAGAAGCAGCTGAATGCAATAATTTCCCTCTGTGTGTGTGTGTGTGTGTGTGTGTGTGTGTGTGTGTGTGTGTGTGTGTGTTCTCTGCCTCTTACCATATACACCACTCTGGGATTTTGCCTGCAGGAAGGCCATCAGCAGGTAAAGGTGTCAGCCTTGAACGTACAGAGATAAATAACCCCCCTTTGTTTATAAAGTTTAAAAAAGAATTAGAAAGAGATATTTTTGCTGTCTGGCAAAATATCACACTGAACAATGGACATGCTTCCATTTCTACCACTGAAGCAATTTTAAAAAAGTAATGCAGCTGGAAAATCAGAGTTTATCACTTGAGGAAGCTCAGTAGGAATTGTCTCAGAACTCCAAAGCATACATCTGTCAAGACACATCAGAGAAGCTTTCCAAGAGCATGTGCAGTGTCCTGGTGCCGGCATAGAGGACTTTAAAGAAAGCAGTCACAGGCCAGGAATCCCAGGACTCAGGAGACAGAGGAAGGAGACTCATGGTTTTAAGGCCAGCCTGAGCTAAACAGGGAGACTATGAGTAGTGTGTGTGTGTGTGTGTGTGTGTGTGTGTGTGTGTGTGTGTGTGTGTGTTTCTGTATAGGCTCAGGGTGTGCCCTTCATTTTCATACTGGACGAAAGCTGTGAAGCTGATGTCACCCTGCCTGGAGACAATAAGGAGCTGTGTGTTTTAGGAGTATCTAATTCAGATCCAGTGCTAATATCATTGGAATGGTTCCCAAGCATCTCCTCTCCTCTCCTAAGATTGCCTGTCAATCAAAAGAGAAACCTGAACAACCAGACTCTGTAACCATAGAATGAAGAGACTGAGAGAATGACGCACATTTTTAGACTCCCAGCCAAACTGACACTTGGAATTTTCATCTGCAATGACATTGAAGGAATTAAGTTGTGGTGTGGGTCTAGAGTATAGTGGAGTGGTAGAGCATTTCCTTAGTATGCACAAGCCCTGGGTTCTTCCACAGCACTGCAGAAAGGAATAATTTTTAATTGTAATATAAAGGGCAAAAGAAAACTGTGCTAAGATTTGGGCCTTCTTCTTATCCCAGCCATCCTACGAAGGCTACAACCACATTTTTTTTTAAATGTACACTTTCAGGTAACTGATCTGTTTGTAAACATCTTGCCAACAGCTGGCTGCTATACCTGAAGCTGCTTTCTTCAGTACAAAGGGAGGGAAGCCAAGCTCTGCCACGCCACAGGTGTCCCTTGGTACTGTGTACCTTTTCACCATGTCATTAAAACATACCTTGTGTTCTCCTATTTCAAGTGTATAAATCAATGGCTTTTAGTGTATTCAGTTAGACAACCATGGTCACAGTATAATATTTTCATCAACTTCTAAAGAAGCCTTTTGACAGTCACTCCCTATTCGACATAACTTCCTATACTTCACAGGCCTTGATAACCTCTAACCCATTTTGTGTCTTTTTAGATTTTCATATTCTGATATTCCTATTCATGTTATTGGAATCATACATTCAGTGTGTGATCTTTTAGGACTGGATTTTTTCACTTAACACTTAACTTTCAAGGTTTATCCATGTTCTAGTGAACATTGGTATTTTGTCCTTCTTAGGGCTGAGGAATATTCTTTATTTATTAGGTAACAGACATTTGAATTGTTTCTTCCTTTTTGCCATTGTGGCTGTGAATGATGGCTATTAAATTATTTTTAATGACATTTTATTTTTAATTATATGTGTGCTTCTACATATGGTTATGTGCATGTAAGTGCAGGTGACCAAGGAAGCCAGGGCTTTTGCATTCCCCTGCAGCTAGAGTTACAAGTGATTGTAAGCCACCCATCTTCGGAGCCAGGAACTGATCTTCTGAAAGAACAGTAAGTGCTCTCAATTGCTGAGCCACCTCTGCAGCACTTGTTATATTTATTGATGTGTAGATTATTTTTATACCGGGACATGCTTTTAGTTGTGGCATTTTACTGCAAGCATTGTCTGAAGGTTATAATTTCTGCATTTTTTTAAATTGTCAGAAATAAGACATTTGGTACTGCTTACAGAAAATCTAGACTATTAAGATGGAAAGAATTAGAAGGTGTTACAGCAAACAGATATTTCTGGGATGCTGCAGAGAGTGGTATGAACCTATTAAATAAAGAGGTGCCAGTAAAACCATTCAGTATAAAATAAAATATTTTCAGTGTTACCAGCATCAGCAGCATCAACCATCTAATCACTGTCTGTTCTTTTAAGAGTTTTGGAGAACCAAGGCCAACTGTGTCATTACCTTGGAGAGTATGACTACCTACACTTTTTTCTTTTTTTTTTTAATTGGATATTTCATTTATTTACACTTCAGATGTTATCCCTTTTTCCCATTCCTCACCCCCCATAAACCCTTCCTATCTCATCCCTCCTCCTCCTTTTTGCTTTTATACCATTTTAATTACATGCAAGTATTAAGGTCAGTTCTAGATTGGGGAACTAGCAATACAATAGATGCAAATAGTCAAGGAACAAGCAAGACAATAAACACAAATAGTCAAAGAACAAGCAAGGCAATAAACAAAGTCCCATGATCACTCAGTGGGGACTACCCACATTTAAAGACTTGACTAGTGGATAAAATAAATAGCAATGAATAATTACATCTGAGGGAGAAAATGAAGATCTGTTTATGATATCATTTCAAGTCGATGTGTTGCCAGCTAAAATGCTTCCTTCCTCCATTCTACCCCTGAAGGTGCCATTTCAGCCAGCTCCTCTGATGACTAATTTTTTGACTTCTGCTCTCTTGGCACCTTGCGATGCAGACTGCTGCCTGTTGTGGTTACTTAACTTCTGCTGCACATCTGCTTTGTGTCTCATCATTGCAGTTGAGTGCTGTCAGCATATTAAACGTGTATTCAACTTCCTAATCCACCATTCCAGCTGGGGCTGATGGTGCAAGCATTTCTTTATGTCCCATGTACACATGTAGAGGTCAGAGGACAACTTGTGAGTATCAGTTCTTCCCTTCTACTGTGTAGGTCCTGAGGATCCACATCAGATCTGGATATATATATATATATGTGTGTGTGTGTGTGTGTGTGTGTGTGTGTGTGTGTGTGTGTGTGTATGTGTATGTGTATATGTATATAATTTCAGCCATGTAATAAGATGACAAGACATAGAAAGACATAGATTTTCTTTCTCATCTCTGGATCCTAAAAATAAGCACCTCCAAATTTCTTATTAAATAATCTAGCAATTTTAGAAATGTAACAGATACTAGCAGTCAGACATAAATATTGGCATAAAATCAAAAGTCTGAGCCATTCAGTGTTTTACTTCACAAGCACATGTATATGCATGTATGTATACATGTGCAGGCATGCATATACACACAGAAACACTGTCCATGCAGCTCCAGAAACATTTTTCTGTCAATATTTGCCTGTGAGCATACAAAATTTAACCAGCAACAAACAACAGGATTTGTTGCTTTCAGAAATGCCTAAAAAGATAATGATCTCCCCACAAATCCATTGAGAGATTTTGTTTGCAGGGTTTTGGGCTGCAGAGCTTATGAAATAAAACGCTAGATGCAACACAACATGCTTTGCTTTTACATAGCACCTTTCATGAAAAGAGCTTAAAGGAACCCACAAGCATTACTCATTTACCTCCATAACATTTTTTATTGAATTAACACGATAGTCTACCAGACAAAAGTTAAAAGCAATAAAAACCACCATATTTTATATAACAGCAGTTCAAAACATATCCGATTTCCATTTTCTGACTTATATGAAATTATTCAGCTTTGTATTAGTTTCAAGCTCCAGGAGATGTGTAGTGTAAATAAAAAAGGCTAATTCAAAGTTGTGTTGCATTTATCTAACACAGAGCTTTAATTATGGAGAAGAAGGGATGATCCTTGATGCATTTCTTACTTTCCAAGCTTCTATGTGCTTTTCATTTTACAGACACCTCACCAAGTCTTTCTGGGGTCTGAGCACTGGTGGGGAAGCTACACTGGTGCAAACAGAAGGAGTTCAAGGACTGCTTACTGATTTTATGGTCCTATCACTTGCTTTTTAATTCTGATTTTGCAGAACTGACACTTGCTTAGGTCATATGCTTATGCTTGTTGGAGATGGGGGACAGTCTTTTACCTACCAATTCCTATGGAATGACTGTATACAAGCCCAACTTCTCAGTGATCTAAATTCATCACTGGGATTGAGGGCCCGGTTATCTTCATTGGTGTCTTCTTCAAGTAGGCCTAACCATTTCCATTTGCTTAAATTAACAGAGAAGCAGAACAATACTCAAAATTGACATTAAAATATTACGTTTATATTTGATTGCAACTTCAAGAATAAAAAGGATTTTTCTAAGAAAGTAGAAGCTTATACCAGTAGGTGGTTGTACTGTTTTCTCTGTTGAGAACACTTCTGACCTGTTCTGATGGTGACCTAGATAATAAGTCTAAGGTTGAATTCTGAAGTTGTGTTATTAGACATTCATAACACTCTAGGTTTTGATAAATGCCAAGGAAACACTAAGATGAATGTTTCGTATTAGGCTTCTTTGAGAAAGTACCATAGACTAGTTGGCTTAAATAATGGACATTTATTTTTCATAGGCTAGCTACCTGAGGATGCCAGTACAATTGGGTTTTGGAGAGGGCTGTCTTCTAGTGACAAACTTCTGGCTTCTTATTTTATCCTCACACAACAGAAAGCAGTCATAAGAGCCCTCTGGAATTTCTGTTATGAGACTGTTACACCTGGTAATGAAACCTCTCCCTTCATGATTTCATCATTTCCAGAAAGCCCACTTTTTAATACCATCACACTGAGAGTTAAGATTTTAACATGAATTTTGAAAAAACACACTCAGTCCATTAATGATGAAAAGTACAATTATGACATCAGTTTGATTTTCATGGTTTCAGTTTTGCAGCATGTAACCATAGAAAGTGGAAAATTCCAGAAATAAAGACTCATAAGTCTTCATTTGTGTGTCTTTCTGAAGGAATGTGGTGAAATATTACACCACCCTCCTCCATCTCATTTTGTTCATGAATATAGCCTTTGTTCTGTGTATCCATGCTATGCACACTACCCACCATCAATAGCTTAGAAGCCATCTTTTTTGTTTTATCAATTTTGGTATTGGAGTTTTTGGGTTCTCATAAACACTTTTTTTCTTTTTTTTTGACTTCTCAAATAAATGCAAAATTTATTTTTGGGCAACTATTCTCCAATCAGACATATAAACAAATACTTCTACAGCAGGTTTTTCAAGATCTAATTCATCCAAGTTTACTGGGTTATGTAACATCACCCCATGAAGCATGGGCTGCTGGTACTCCCCAGGAAGTTACTCTGTAGTTACTTGGGGTATACACAATGGGAGGAATACTGAACAAGCCAGCTGGACCAAGGCATCCCATCCCATCAGGTGCTGACTTTCCCCCATCTAAAAATGGCCACCACTCATGGTCTGTGCCATGTCTGTACAACTCTAAGGTAGTATAGGCCAGCTTGCCAACCTCTATTCTAGTGAGCACGAATGACATTAGTCCAGAAGCAGATAGTACTTGTTTCCAACTAGTTGGTCTTTCTGTGCTTTTGGTAAGCTCATCCACTGGAGGTGATGGAGGTTAGGGGTCCACTTCTTGTCTCTCCCTTCACTGCAACTGAGATTCTTGCTTTCACACATTCCAGTCTTGTAGAGTCCCCACTGTAGCAGTTAACTGAAGAGGCTTAGCTTTCTAGCGATGCTCACTCAACAGGCTCTAGCTTCTCAGACACTACAGGACTACAGGAGTCAGCAGTCACCGTAAAGAGGAATTCTTAAGTGAATTTAAATGCACTTTATTTTTTAGACAACCCACATGACATGTTTTTCTCTTAAAAAACAATGCCTCCACTCCAAATAAATCACGGTCAAAATAAAAGCTCAAGATGACATCAGTCCCATTTATCCTAAGTCCTGGTGTTGTCTGGATGGTAAGCAGCAGCCAATTACGGTGACGGGGGATAGATCCAATTTGTTAACATTTTTCCATCTCTAAGCCATCCTTAAAGAAAATCATGAATGGAGTCACACCATCTTCACGGTAGTCCAGGAGAGCAACCATACCATCTGGATTCATGTTCTCACCAATAAAAAACTGGTAGTTATTGAAATTAGCAAGGATGTGCTTAATTTGCTCTGCAGCTCCAGTCATAAAAGGCTTTACTCTTTCTGGTTTCTGTTCTTCAAGTTTGCCCTTGAGTGATTTCATGTAGTCTTTAATGTACTTTTTGTAGGCCTCTTTTGTGAAGCTGGTTTCTTGTAAGTGATGGTTCATGACAATGTCAACACCGGTGACTACTGTGCTTTCAGTGCCTTCGCCCTCCGGACATTCAGCGGAAGCATTTCCACCAATGAGCGAGTCATCGATGGCACCCTCTGTTCTACTGACCATCTTGCCCTCCACCTCCAGGCACAGCCCGTCCGCGATCTCCCGGATCTTGTAGATGTCGGAGAACAGCTCGTCATGGCTGATGAGGTCCCGGTAGATGATCATGGTGACGGCTGAGGACAGCGGCGCTAGCCTGACAGCACAGAGAGAGCGCGGTGCAGCCAGAGCAGCGCTGGGGGGAGGGGGGAGCGGGTGGAAAAGCCACTTTTTTTTTTCTTAACTTAATACCATCTCTGTAGTGATGCTGTCAATTTAGATGTACCAAACAGAAGCTGAACAGTACTTCTTTTTAGTGAAAGCCAAAAGTTGTTGCCTCACTAAGGAAAAAAAAAAAACAACAAAATCTGATACTGAGATTGCTAAGGGAAGAATTAATCTGTTAATCTTCTGTCCTTGAAATTGTAAAGGAAACAAAAGGAAATCTGTGCTAAATGTAGTCACACCTCAATCTGCAGATATTATGGCCACAATATGTAGAAGTGCTTAGTTAAGATGCAAACGATGTCTAATTATAAGGTTTAGTACCACCCATAGTTTCAGGTATCCATGTGGATCTTGTAAGGTATTTTCTGCCAAGAAGGAAGAAGTACTACATCTTATGGCAAACTAATTATTTTAGTGGAAAGTGACAGAAATGTCCTACCTACTACTGGGCATGACTTAAAGAAAGAAGACTGGATTTTTTGCTTTTCAATGTTTTATGAAGATACATTAAAAGCATATAAAACAGGTGGGTCTATACATATATATCCTTTATCACAAAACAGTCACTAAAATTGTATTTGGTAGCTTAGCTCTCCAAAACATAATAAAACCTTCTTCTTTAGCTAATGTTTCAGCTTCTTCCAGTTCAAAAAAAAAATCAACACACTAAAACTAGTGTGCATCATTCACATATCTATTGGAGGCTGTCTGGCACATGTAGGTATATTTAGACTTAAAGAATTTGTGTCTGCTTTTCGGTATGAAGGGGTCAGCTCAGGAACTTTGGAACACTTGTCCCTCCAGTAGAGAGAGGCTAATCAACATTCATCAGACCACAGGGGGTGGGGACCGACCTGCAGGTAGGGGAGGCCCAGAACACATGGACACATTCCACAGGATGGACGTTGGCCACCCACAGACAAGGAAAGTTCCTGCCATCTCATTTGCTAAAGACCAATCAGTTTAAAGGTCACACTGTTCTGCCAATCATATTGTGCCTAGTCACTGTTTCTCTAGTCTACCCCTTAAACTGTATAAAAACTGACCAAATGGGCTACCAGAGATAGCACGACCCCAATACGTCAGATCACTAAAATTCCTTTTGCTTTTTGCATCGTTTCTCATCTCTGCATAGTTCACTCAGGGGGTCTCCAGTAAGCTAAGGCTTGCCAGAGTCTTATAGGTGGACACATAATTTTGTATGTATAGTTAAGTTAATCTGCCTCTCAAGTTACACACCAAAAATTCACTCCTAGCTCCAAAATTTACCACCACTTAATATTATCAGCCATTTATATATTTTAAAATTTCCCATAATTATGTCTTCTCTGTGTGGAATATTGTATGGTAAAATGATATAAATATTTGAATTATAGTTTCCTAATTACAAGAGAAGTTAAGCTTACAGCTTAGTTTATATGCTACCCATTTGACTATCTTCCTCTTTGGGTTGCTTAGTGAACCTTTTAACCATTAGTTTACTTAGTTTCTTATCACTTTCTAATTGATATTTTGTTGAGATTACCAATTATTTTCAGTTATACATGTTATATTCTCCCAACCTGTTTCTTCATTTTAGTCTTTAGTATTATTTATTATTTACTATGCTTATTTATTATTATTGTGAGGGAGGGGTGTGTGTATGTATCTATGATATGTGTAAATGTGTGTGCTTTTGTGCCCCAATGAATTATGTAAATCAGAGGATAATTTTTTAGGAATAAGCTCTCCCCTTTCACTTTGGAATCTAGAGATTGAACAGCAACCACCTTTTCGCTGTATTATTAGTACATTTTCTATTGCTATGAAGAGGTACCATGACCAAGGCAATCTAGAAAACAGTTAATTGGGCTTATGGTTTCAAAGGGTCCATGAAGGCAAAGCAAAGGGATGATGGTAAGAACATCCGAGAGCTTACATCTTGAGCCACAGAGAACATGCTAGAAATGATGTGAGTCTTTTGAAACAATCAAAGCCCACAAACCCCTTCCTTAGTTACACACCACCTCCAATAAGGCCACACATCTTAATCCTTTCCAAACAGTTTTACCAACAGTGGACCAAATGTTCAAACATTTGAGCCTATGGAACCCATTCTCTCCGAAAGTAGCACAACATCTAAGCAATCAGTCTTGCCTTGCTTCATCATCTTCTTTTTTCTGTCTTTCCATTAAACTCTTTTTAAAGCCTCTCTCTCTCTCTCTCTCTCTCTCTCTCTCTCTCTCTGTGTGTGTGTGTGTGTGTCTTGATTTGTATGCACATATGTGTAGAAATTAGAGGACAATCATGTCTATCATGCTCAGGAATGCTGTCCACCTCCTTTGATACAAGATCTGTCATTGTCATGGAGATCACCACTTAAACTAGACTAGTTGGCTAGCAAACTCCAAGGATCTTCCTGTCTCTACTTCCTGAACCCTAGGATTACAAGTATACTACCACCATGGTTTAAAGTTTTGTTTAATTGAGGATTTCAAACATATGCCAATGTGGAAAAAAACTCACAACAGCCACTGTATGTCATCACCCAAGTTTAAGAATTATGACAAACCTTGGTTGATTTATACCCAACCTATTCTCCATCCTTTTTCTTATTGATTGATTCTTGAAGCATTTTGAAGTAATATCCATATATTATGCAAGCATGTACATTTAAAATATTAAAACCTTTTAAAAATGCTATGTGAATTGATTAGACACTTTTACGTTACCTTCACACTGAAGTTTAAAAATTTTTGATATGGAAAATACCAAAATATTTTAAAGCTTTGGTTTTTCACATTTAGGTCTTTAATAAGCTAAAATTAGTTTTTATATGAAATGAGATTTGATTAAAACGTTGAAAAATTTTTTATTTCTTGTATATTTATCTAGCAACATTTAATAAATAGTTTTTTTCTTTTTCTATACATATTTGCAAAGCTACTTTTGTTTTTTATTTTATTTTACTTTTTTTGAGACTGGATTTTAGTACATAGCTCTGGCTGTCCTAGAACTCACTATGTACACAAGGGTGGCCTTGAACTTGCAGTCATCTGCCAGGCTCTGATTCCTGAGTGCTGGGATTAAACATGTGTGCCACGCTACAATGCCACTTTGATAAAATTCCAAAAATTTTAAAATATGTGAGCCAGTTTTGAAGTTACCTATTTATTCCTACATTATTTGAATATATATTCATTCAAGATTAAAATGTCTGTGTGTGAGAATAGTTTATGTCACGTATGTGCAGAGGACAGAAGATGACACCAGATCAGCCGGAGCAACCCTATGTAGATGCTAGAACGTGAACTTAGGTTCTCTGGAAGATCAGGAAGTAAGGCTGAGCCATCTCTCTCTCTTTTTTCTTTTTACTAAAAAAAAATTTAATCACTACAACTTTATTATAGCCTTTAAATAAATGTTGATTGTTTTCTTTCATAACGTGTTGGCTGTTCTTGGTTCTCTACCTTCCTTATGAATTTAAATATGATAATGTCAAGTTCCCTAAAAGGTTCTTGTGAAATTACATGGAATTTATAGATCAATTTCAGAAGGCTTTATAGCTTTATGATCTTGTGAATTCCCACCTACAAATACGGCATATATTCACACTTACTTGTCATTTTTATATCTTTAATAAAATGTATAATTTTCTTTATGAATGTGCTATACTTTTTTGCTAGATTTATTACAATAACCCTCAGCTTCTATTCTTATTTTAAATGTGATCATTTTTTAAGTTGAATTTTATCATTTTTCATTGTTCTTATAGAGAAAGACAATTGGTTCTATTCGATTTTTACATCCAACAATTTGGCTGAAAAATCTCTTTGTTTCTAATAGTTTGCCAATTACATAAAGGTAATCACATCATCTGTAAATGATAAAACAGACTGGTTTCGTATCTATTCTGGTTATCTTTCTTTTCTTAATTCACTGGCAAGAGCCAGTGATACATAATAGTGGCCATGGGATCCTCTTCTTGTTCTTCAGTTTAAAAGGAGTATCTGTAATGTTCTTTTATAACAAGGTTTAAGCAGAGAAGAAAGACCACTAGAACAGAGAAATTTGTTACAGGGATTGAACTTATAGGTGCTGGGTAAGCTCCTGTGAGGGTTCAGGCTGGAAAGTAAAGTCCATAGGACAGGCAATGTGAAGGATGGATGAATGGAAAGGGGAGGAATGTCAAGACCAACTGGAACCTACAAAGATAGTCTGAAATGTCTGTTAGTATTGTTACCTCTGTTCTTGATGGCCAGAGATCTTTGTAATAGATCTCAGTATACACAGCTTTGTACAAGCATAAGAAACACCTACAAGGTAAAGAACCAGCTGAGGTGCTTGCTCCAGACTAAGAGAATGTAGAGTAAGGAGTGAAAAATTGCCGTTATAATACAAATTTTGACCACATACCATGTTGTAAAAATGAGAATTGCAATAGTTTTTCTGCATTCTAATGCAAACAAGTTTGTATACACTAGCCATATAGACTTGTTTTCTTTCTCTTTGAGTCTGAAGTGACAGGTATATGACTTTTACTATTGATGTCATAGCCTCCCTGTTCTTGTTCAACAGTTTCCCTCATTGTTAATAGCCAATCAGTATGTCTGAGGGAGAAGAGTTCAAGTAGAGTAAAATAAATAATGATTTTATTAGTGATCAACTTTTGGATATCTCATTTATTTTTCATTGTATTTAATGAAAAATTACAATGATACTACATATTTGACTCCTTTGGGGTATTTTATACAGAATAGCATCTTCCTACAGGAGCTTTATCAGCCAGTGTTCAATTGGAGAAACAGAACCACCAGGACCATATATGAATGTGTTTAAGTATTTGTCTTTAGGCAATTGTAGTAGATAGTAAGAATATCTCTGTGATGTGGTCACCCTCACGTCTGGGGCAGAACACTCAAGTCTAAAGGGGCAAGAAATTGGTTAAAAAAAAAAGATGGAGGTAAAGTAGGACAGAACATGGACAAGTTAGAGACCACAAGAGTCAGCTAGAGTTTGTGCAGATGGACTGATATACGTGTTAGCTCTGGTTGTCTTTAATCTTGCTGGAGCTGTCATAACAACTGACTCAGACCAACAAGTTGAACTAGAAGTAGTTACAACACATCTAAATTACAAAGCAGCTGGTATTTCCTTGTCATATTTCCAATCTCACAGAGAAATCTTTTTTATAGCCTACCCTAAACTGAACATGTGAGAAAGGAAAGGTAGTCAGCTACCTATAACTATGGGTTCCATATCCAGGCAACTGATAACTCAACAAGCCATAGATCAAAATATGGTTAAGATGGCAATGCCTGTACCTGTAAAGAGGTTTTGTTTGTTGTTATTCCCTAAACAAGACAGTTTAGCAACTGATTGTGTATCATTTACATTGTGTTAGGTATCTGTCTTAGTTTCTCTTCTGTTGCTGTGATAAAACACGCTGGCTGACAAAGGCAACTTGGAGGATAAAGGGTCTATTTTGGCTTATAGTTACAGAGTAGAGTCTGTTAGGCAGGTGTGAGAGAGACATGGCAACAGGCAGAGAAGGCATGATTGCAACAGTAGGCAGCTGACTGGTCACATTTCATCTCCACCCAGGAAATAGAAAAAGTGAAGTGGGGCCAGATTATCAGACTTCACAGCCTACCCCCAGTGACTTCCCACTGCAAAACTCCACCACCTCAAGATTCCATAGTCTTCATATGCAGCACCTCCAGCTGAAGACCACATATTCAAATGCATTGGCCTAAGCAAAGCATTTCACATTCAAATCACAGCAATATTGTGAGTAATCTACAGATGATTTAGATTATTTCAAATATGTAAGAGCATATTCATTAGCTAGATGCAAATAGTATGCCATTAATAAGGGAATCCAGCACCATCAGATCCTAGTACATGTGAAGGCACTTGGAGCCAATACCCATAGACTCTGAAGGACAGCTGTACTGGGAGAAATATACAGCTCTGGCAACTTGATTAAGTAACAGACCCATAGAACATGTTTTTCTTGACTTATATTGTTTTTGTTTTCAGTTTATTAGAGTACAATTTACAATACAATGTATGTATTTTAAGTATACAATTTGATGGCCTTTAACAATTTTGTCCTCTCAAATTCAGGTAAAGTTTGTTCCATTTTCTGTCAGTATATATTACGTTTGACTGTTATGAATTTTATACAAGTGAAACTATACAGACTATGTTCTTTTGTGTCTTGGTCTTTGACTCATTTTATATTTTATTATATTTTTAACATTTATTTATTTACTTGATGTATGTTTTATATGTGTGTGAGAGGTGACAGGGCATGTGTATGAAGGTCAGAGGACAATTCTGGGAGCCAGTTCTCTCCTTCTACCTCATCATGCTTGGTAGCAAGCGTCCTTACTTACCAGCCCCCAGCTCAATCATTTTTAGACACACTTATGCTTCTATTGTATCATTTGTATAGTGCTGAACCCATATTGGTAGCAAACACTATTTTCCTTGAAACCAACTTTCTGGCCCCCATGTGCTGCTTTTCAAAATATATACTCTGCTGTTAGATTGAAGTCTCTATAAATGTCAATTATGTGAAGTTGGTTAGTGGTACTTAAGTTTTCTATAGCATTACTGATTTTCTGTCTACTTAATATGTTAATCTTTGATGGAGGAATACTGAGATTATTTTTTTTCAAAATCTCTGAAATCTTTAGTTACTGTGAATGTTCCTATTTTTCTTTCATTTTTTCTTATGTTTCACTTCATGTATTTTGAAAGTGCTAGTTGTTGCATGTGTATTTAGAATTTCTCTTCTTAAATTGACCCTTTTGCATATGTAATATCTCTTTTCATCTGTAATAGCGTTTGGGGTTGCTTTGTTTTCAGCAGAGTTCTGTTTGTATACACTGTCTCTGATTTCAGAAAATGTCATTATTTGATTTTCATTAAATGATGGTTAGCTGGTGTAACAGTTTGTGCTGCTATGACTGAATGCTGGAGACTAGGTAATTAATAAAGAAAAGAAATGCATTTGGCATATAGTTCAGGAGGCTGGGGTGTGTAAAATCAAAATGTCAGCCTTTGATGAAGGCTTTCTTATTGAATCAAAACAAAGCAGAGGTGTCATGTGGTAGAAGGGCAAAGAAAGAGAGAAAAAGATCACCCTCACAGCCTCTAGCTCTCTGTAACCAGCATTAATCTATTCATGTGAGTGGCACCTCCTGACCTGAACATCCCACAGCAGGCCTCCCCTCCCAACACTCCCACATCAGGGATAACCTCTGTAGCACATGTGCTTCAAGACATCAGCCCATAGCCATTGAAATTAAATCCAAGCTAACTGTTATTGTCTCTCGCTCCTGTAAAGACAGCATTTCCTTTCTCACCTTTAATGTTGCTGTTGCTATGTCTACTTTCAATTTATCTGCCGTGCCTTTCTATGGTACTCTGCCATTTCTCTGTAATGGATTTTAATATTTGTTATGTGACTTTGGTATTTTGAATTTTTTTACATTGTAAATAGATTTAAGTTTTGATTTCTTTTTATTTTTCCTTCTTGGCATGGATATGTTTCTTAAAGCTAGAATTTATTACTTTAATCAATACAGAAAAAAAATGTCAGCCATTATGTCTGAAAATATTGATTTTCTGTCATCCTACCATCCCTGTAATCTTTCTAGTGTCTCCCTAGGGAGTTACTGCCACAGATATATGTGACTATCTCATTCTCTCCCTGATATCTCACCAGCTCTTTTTCATATGCTCCATAATTCATATATCCCATTTTTTGATCTTGCTGTGCTGCATTTTAAGTACATTAATCAAATATATTCTCCAGTTGAGTAATTCTCCTCTGCAGTGTTAAATGTGATTTAAAAGTCCACTGAGTTTTAGATTTCAATATTTATACATTTAATTTCCAAGAGATCAGCTGGGTTCAATATTTGTGTGTTAATTTTTTAAATACTGAAATGTTCTTATGGATGAAAATACTCCTTTTGTGTCTTTACTAATTCTAAGCTTACTTACTTATTTTACTATTTTCAATAGGATGCCCGATCATGAGAAGAATTTGGAGACTGTAGATTTTCTGATTATGGGGCCACTCTGATGCATAATGGAACCTTCTCTTAGGTTTTCTGACTCAGACCCTTCCCTGTGCTGTTTTGTGCATGTCAGACTCTGACTGTGCGCTCCAGAACACTTCTACATTTGTTTCTGCTGGGCACCAGAATCTGGACAGAATGTTTACGTTAATTTGTTTAAAGATTCTGGGCCTGAGTAGATGGTATGGCTTAGTACATGTTTATACATTTTTCTTGGGAATATACATTTTTCTGCCCAGAAGCCAAGCAAAGGAACTAAGAAGAAAAGAAAAACAAAAAGAAGGAAGGGAGGGAGGGAGAGAGGGAGAGAGAGAGAGAGATTCTTTATTGTCAGCTTATGCTAGCAAGTACGTTTTTCTGTTTTTTGTTTTTGTTTTGTTTTTGTTTTACCAGCTATTGCCAATGCCTCATTACTCCAAGGCCCTGGTTTTATTTTCAACTTGACAATTCTAATTCTTTGCTTCATGCAAACAAAGGAATCCAGTGTTCAGCTAAACAATCCACAATTAAAAGTAATATAAAAGAACATTTACACCAGTGTTCCACCAACATACCACATTCTTGCTTAGAAAAAATGTGGAGGGTCTGCCCAGGAATCAAGGCGTTTATGCAGAGAAAGAAGAATCAGATGGAAGAAGCATGTGAACAGGAAGATCAAAATGTCTTACCTACTTTAATGATGATTAAGAGAGAATCAAAACATAACAAAAAAATTAGGATAGAAAGTATCATATCCAATGGAGATTATATCAAGTAAAATTAGAATTTAGCAAGAATAGAGTGAAGACTGAAGGAGCTGAAAGGGTTTGCGGCACCATGAGGAGAGCAACAATACCAACCAACCACAGCTCCCAGGGTCTAAACCACCAGCCTGGGAGCACTTAGGGAGGGATCCAGGGCTTCAGCTGAATATGTAAGAGTGGAGGGCCCTGCTGGGCATAGGTGGAAGAAGAGAACCTTGACCTCATGAAGGCTGGATGCCCCAGGGGGTGGGAATTTTGAGGGTGGGGAGGTGGGAGTGGGGGGTAGGTAGGGGTTACATCCACAGAGAAGAAGGAGGAGGGGTGAGGGGATGGGGGTTCCTGGGTAGGTGGGGGATGGGGTAAGGGGACAACATATGAAATGTAAATAAAACATCCAATAAAAAAATTAAAAAAAAAGAATTTAGCAAGAAAACACAAACTGACTGAAACTACTCAGGAAAATTTATTTTCACGCTTACAAAAACTCTAGGGACTGGTATACTTGAGTCAATTAAATAAGTGATTTCTCAGTGATATTCAGAACCCTGTACTTTGGCCTCTTATGTTCCTGTTATTATTAGAATCTAATACATTGTATGGATTGTTTCTGTTTATACAACCCCCTTTTTTTCCCATCTATGTGGAGGTTTCCATTTCTGACCTGGAAGTATTTGCTTTATGCATAAGTTCATGTGCTGTCCTCCAAATTCTTCCTAAATTGGAATCACAATGTACCTACCATTGAAGCACTATCTTTTAAAAAAAATGTTCATCACTAAAATATTTAGAATTAAACAGAAAATCCTTTATTTCATTTTATGGATATTTTGGAGTTTTGAAAGTCTTTAAACCGTTACTTCAAACTATCGTGCAATTTATTCTCAACTGCTCACTCATGCAAAAGAAAAAAAATGTGCACCTACAGAAGGTAAAATGTTAAGAGAATAAACAGGTTGGTGAATACTCACCCATGTATGGAAGCTGTAAAAAGCAAGACTATTTTTTTCCACTAAAAGAGTTTTAGTTTTATCCACTGTTGGCACTAGAATCTGACATTACTGTTCACACTTCTTATTATTCTTAGATTCAGTGTGACTTCCACTTACTAACCCTCAAACACTATTTATTGATGGATCTTTTACATCTAATAGTTCAACTAATGCTGTATCTGAGAAAGACATCTGTGAGCCTGAGATTGTTGTGAGGGAGGGAGGGAGCTGCTGCAGCTGTGTGTTCTAGGGAAGACATTTGGGTCATCCCATACCATAGAAAGATATCCTATTCTCTGGGTACACACCTATTGTAAGGAGAGTCATTAATCTAAGCTTAAGTTTTCTTTTAATAAAAATCTTAATTTTATTTTATGTTTTGCAACGCAAGCATCCATATACAGAAAGATGAACTGAAAATGTGATTAATAGATAATCTTTGGGCTACAGATATGATTCAAGTAGTAGAGTGCTTGCCCAAAATGCACAAAAGCATTAGTTTCAATCCTCAAAACTGTTTAAAAACAAGGCATGGTGGCAAATGTCTACAGTCCATTTATGTGAAGATAGAAGTAGAAGTAACAGATGTTCAAGAACATCCTAGCCTACAAAGTGAATTTAAAGCCAGTCTGGGCTACATTAGACAAGAAGACTGTTTCATATGTGTGTGTACATACATACACAAACATACACACACATTCACACGCATACACAAGCATATACAAGCATACATATCTTACTTTCACACTTCCAATAGCTTTTAGTGTTGCATGACAAGATACAGTGTGACTTGTTATATTTTATTTTTGTTATATCTATCTTATTATATAATATATAGAATATGTTATATAATACTACATTATGAAAAAATATCATATGGCCTTTAAAAGGAAAGAAATTTTGGCATATGTTGCTACATGGATTATGCTAAGTGAAATAAACCATCCTCAACAGACAGATATTATATGATTATACTGTTCTAAGTTGTATATTTTATTGATTTTATCATAATTAAATTGTTTTAGAAGAAGGAAAGAAAAAAGTCTTGATTTCAATTGTTGAATGGCAAGTCACATATATGGACCAAATTAAAAGGTATAAAGGCAAACAGTGTTTTGACTGTAGCCTTCTCTGTTCCCTGGTCTTCCTACTTTCCCTACAACTACACACCTCTCTTCCCAGCAGCAGCGATTGATATCACTTTCTTACATGTCCTTCTGTAGCTAGGCAAGGCATGTTCTTCTGAATAGCTGCATGGTATTTCCCTGAATGTATGCATCATGTATCTGCCATTCCCTTTACAGTGGCCATTTCATTGTCTCTAGTTTGACAATTCTTTAAAAATCTCATCTTGTAATAAATAATACACATTTCATTAAGCCTTTGTTTATTTAACATAGATTTTATGTAAATTACTCATTTTAACAGGCATATTCTCAGAATTCAGAAAACAAAAGAGGATAAACATTAAAATGTGCCACTGTTGCTGATGTCTCTCAGGTCACCATGCTCCCTGCTAAGTAAGTGATTTGCCTGCCTTTTTATAAGCCTGTCCTCTGTGGGGATCATAGTGGGGTAGAGTGATAGTGGTTAATCTACTCTGCTTACTACTTCAGGAAACTACATTTTCTAGGTTCCTCTACCTGGTGGCTTCTGGCTACCTTCTGTGGGAAAGAAAAGGAAAGATAGCTCTCCAGCTTTATGCTTTGGGTAGACTTTCCAGAAGTTGCTCCAACTTCTTGGCTCCATCTCCTTCTAGACATTTGTACTCTGTTCCAGCTCTCTTTGAGCACCCATCCTGTATTCTGCTACTGCTGCTGCTGGCTTGACGATTGATTACCTTGAGGTTTTTCAAAGGTTCAAATAGTACTAGGTCAGCAGCTATTCTAGTCTGCTTCCTGTTGCTGTGATAAACATCATAATCAAAAGCAACTTGGGGAGGACAGGATTTATTTGGCTTATATGACCTGAGCATTCAGGGAAATCAGGGCAGGAACTCAAGTAAGGGCAGAGGCAAGAAAAAAGCTTGCCTAGAGGAAAGCTGCTTACTGGCTTGCTGTTTGGTTCACATTCAGCCTTTATTATATATCCCAGACTCATTTTCCCATGGATGGCACTGCTCCCAGTGGTCTGGTCTCTACTCCACCAATAAGCAATTAAGAAAATGCTCCACAGTCATGCTCACAGGCCAATCTAGTGGAGGCAATTCTTCAACTGAGGTTTCTTCTTCCTAGGTGTGTCAAGTTGACAACTAAAATTAGCTTTCACAGCAAAGTTTAAAAATTTAGTCAAGTTGTCTTGATCGTGAGTTGGCATAGTGATTATCCAAATAAGATGAGCAATTTGCTTATTGAATGATTTTTAAAAATTTTTCTGATCTCACAAAACTAATGCAATTCTATCTCCTAGGAAGAATATGAGGTGTGTCTGGAGATTATGCTAGCACAGGCTTGCTGTGCTTAAGGGCATAAATGGGTTTGACTTTAATAAGCAATAATGGAGATTTGTGCCTTCAGTTCTCATTACTGAAAGCTTTTTCAAAGAGCTGCACAGAGTGGCCCAAGAGCCACCTATTACTGTTGGTTAAAATTGTGAACCATGGGGTCAGAGTAATTTCAAGAAATAAGCATGAGAAAGAGTACTATTGCCTACTGTTACCCTGAGTGTCACAGTTGGCAAACTTTCTGCAAGAGACCAGATAGAGCATTTTGTACATTAGGGCTATGCAGTCTTTGGCCATGTGATACAGTTTTGATGTTTTAATACTGACACAGAGCAACCATAGACCATGTTTAAAGAAATAAGTGTGGCTGTGCTCTAATCAGACTTTCTCTGCAAAAAGGCAGCTGTCAGGAGGTTTCCAAGTCATACTTTATCTATCCACATTCCAGAGTAAAAATCAGTCTTCACATGGTACAGTCACATCAATCCATAGAGTGTTCTTGCCTATGTGTCATCTGAAATGACTCCTAGGTTAAACAGGTCATTTGGATATTGGATATTAGCTGTATGACTTTGGTCAACTGTTTAGTGTATTTTGTTCAGTTTCTTCATGAGAAAGGTGAATAATAACTGCTATTTCCACATGAAGTAGTAGTAAACACAATGTGTTAATATATATATAGCTTTTACAACAGTGCCTGGCTGGTTATAGTATACAGTTGCTATATACAGTTTCTGTAGCCTTCACCAATATAGCTTTCTGTATTAGTTACTTTCCTTTCCAAAACAATAAAATACCTAGCAGTTTAATAATGAAATGTTTATCATGGCTCATTGCGGAGAGGATATAGGGTGAGAGTGACTGTAGCTATGGTGGCAGGAGAATGAGGTAGCTGAGTATATTGTGTTCACTGTCCACAAGTAGAGAGGGATGAATGCTGGTGCTTAACTGACTTGTTCCTTTTTATTCACTTCAGGACCCCAGTCCATGGAATGAGACCACTCATCCTCTTATTCCCTCAGTTAAACCTTTTGGGAAATGTCCCCATTCAGACACTTTCAGAGGTGTGGATCATTAAGTGGTTCTGAAAGCTAGTCAAGTTAATGAAAAATAAACATTATCAGTCAACTAGTTGTCAAATGGATACCCAAGTACATCACTTTAAAATCATTATATTCCACTCTTGGTCCCATACGATTACAGCCATATTACAATGCAAAGTGTATTCAACCTCTTTTGAAACTACTAAGCCTATGGTAAAAATCCCCGTAGGCTTAGTAGTTTCAAGACTATTTAAAAGCCCAGAATCCCTCCAGACAGTTATTAATTTAACAGGCTGGCAAGCCAAAAATGGGTAAGATTCTGCACAGAGCCTTACCAACCTAAGACAGAAGTACAATGCTTTTGATAATGCATATTCCATGACGAGTAAGGAAGGCATTCTTGTCGGAATGAGCTAGGACAGGCTCAGTCTTGTTTATGAAATAAAAAAGGGGGAGAGGCAGAGAGGTTTTGAGGCTGCTTGGCAGGAATATGACATTGGCCAAGGACAGGGAAATGGGCTTCAGGCAGGAGTCTGACATTAGGCTAGAAGAAAGAAGTAATTTCAGGCAGGAATCTAAATGTTAGGCTAGAACAATGAAATAATTTCAGGCAGGAATCTAAATCTTAGGCTATAACAAAGAAGTAGGCTTCAGGCATGAAAATGACTTTGGGCTAGGAAAGGAAAGTAGGCACAAATATTTTGGTCTTCCTGATAAGCCCTTAGAAACAGTGATCATGGGAGTGATCATGGGACTTTGTTTATTGCCTTGCTTATTCTTTGACCATTTGTGTTTATTATCTTGCCTGTTACTTGACTATTTGCATCTATTGTATTGCTAGTTCCTCAACCTAGAACTGACTTTAATACGTACATGTAATTAAAATGGTATAAAAGCAAAAAAAAAAAAAAAAAAAGAGGAGGAGGGATGGGATAGGAGGTTTATGGGGTGGGGAATGGGGAAAGGGGATAACATCTGAAATGTAAATAAATAAAATAACCACTTAAAAACATTTAAAAGAAAAAATGTTACATACTTCCAATGTACAGTGTCACAGAATAAACATTGCCATTCTGAATGGGGGAAATTGGGAGAATTGCAAAGAAAGACCAGACCAGAGCAAGACCAAAATGCAGCAGGACAAACATTCAACCCTTCAGTTATAGATCTGGCATTTTAGGCCTATGACGGAGTCATCTGGGTTTCAGTGGGTTGGGCAGCACAACCTCTCCTACTCTGTGGTTTGCAGCACATGTAGGCTCTCTCTTGGGCCAGTTCCAATCTATGCCTGCAGCTTTCCTTGGTGCTTGTTGTTGGGGTCCATGAGTCGCCCCACAAACCATACAAACACCAGACTCATTCAGACAGGGATGGTTAATTGAATTTACAACCTAATACTGATCTATCAGGGACATAGCTCAGAACTATCAGAGGCTACAACATGGAACATCTTTCTCTATCAACTTATAAAGAAAACACACACACACACACACACACACAGACTCATACACAGGTGCAGGAAGTGCTGCCCAGTGGTCCACTCTGACTCAAGCCATTTCAGACAGACATAATAGTTCATATTGACCTTTAATTTGATAGATCCATTGTAAAGCCTTGTGGAATTTCTTAAGATTAACAAAACTCATACAGAATATAACAAGATATGTGATCAGCATGACTTTGCTGAGTCAAGTTATTTTTCTGGGTCAATGACTGCCAGGCATATTACAGCAATAATATGAAGTAACTGGCAGGTGTAGAACAAAGTAATTACAGCTATGCTGAGGGCCAGAGGAGGTAGACCTCAACAGGTGTCCCATAGTCCTGACACCTCTAATATGCTGGGGTATCTACTTGGGCTTCCCCATGTAAAGTTCCATGCACTGGCATCTCAGACTTTTTGTGCAGATAATCCACACGTGCTGCACAATTTCTGACCTCACTAGCTTTTTGTAATATTGGATCAACATTCTTTGACCCATACCTTACATTTTCCATGCCTACAAAACCAAGATCATGCAGAAAACACTTCAGGTTCTACTGTCAGCTCAAAATGCAGTCTGGCTCTTTTCTACTACAGCTATAATGGCTTCTGGGTACCTTAGCAAGTGACACTGAGACAACACTTTGCTGGACAGTTGCTTTCGTTAAGGGAGCCACCCTCAGCCATAGTATCAGTTCAGGCTGGAACTAGAGCACTTTTCTATCATCCAGAAAAAAGTACCAGGGTTTAATTGTTGCTTTGGTTTGGGTTTTGTTGTTGTTGTTGTTGTTGTTTTGCTTTTCAAAACAAGGTTTCTCTGGGTAACAGATCTGGCTGTCCTGCAACTTGATCTGTAGACCAGGCTGGCCTCACACTCATAGAGATTTGCCTGTCTCTGCCTCTCAAGTGCTGGAAAGAAAGGTGTGTGCCACCATGCTCGGGTGCCCAGTTTTTGTTTAATGGAACTAGCATCTTTAACAATTAGTTATTGTCTCTTCATTAGCCTTCTCTGCTACTTTAAATGCACACTTCTTTCTTCATCCAACTACTTTTAAATTCAGCATCACTCACATGCCTAGCATGCAGAAATGAATCCGGATTCTTTGATAAATGATGACATGAATAGCCTGTAACCCAGTTCCCAGCAGAGTCCGCATTCTCCTATGAAACACCAAGAGCCAGGATTTCAACACCTGCATTACTCTCTGCATGCTAGTCTCACCACCAGAATCCCACCAGAATGTCTCATTAGGTTTAGCTTACAGCTGTCTAAGGAATTCTCTAGCCCACAGATCCAAATTCTTTCACATTCATCACACAAACAACTTTCTGTGTTGGTTACTATTTTTATTGTAACAAACTAGTTGTCAAAAAGAAAGTTATGAAGGTAAGGGCTTATTGTGCTCACATATTGTGGGCACAGTCCATCACGGTAGGGAATGGCTGTGGCTGTAGCAGCAGGAGTGTGAGGTAGCTGATCATGCTGTATCCATGGTTAAGAAACAGAGAAAAGTGAATGCTAGTGTTCAACGTTTGCTCTCTCCTTTTGATTCAGTCCAGCAGCCCAGCTCATGAGATAACGCCACACTCATTTAGGATGGCTCTTCCCTCCTTACTTTAATCATCTCTGAAAATACCCCTAAAGACAAGCTCAAAGGTGTATCTTCTCGTGCTTCTAATTCCGAAATGATAATCACATCTTTCTTGTGATTTCTCCCTACCTCCCCCTCTCTCTCTAGATTGTCTCAGTATGTAATCTAGACTTGCCTTGAATTTGACGCTTTCCTCTTTGTCTGAGTCTTCCAAGTGCTGAGATTATGGGTGTGTGCAACCATGCTTGTCTTCCACAAGCTATTATGTTCTCTCAGCCTACCTTGATCCCCCATATTCCTCTACTTCTACAGGGAGTTCCTGATGCAGTAGTTCTTATCTAAGTCTTTTACTTTCATTTGTATTTGGAAACTAATTTGACAGACTTAAAGCATCTATAATTGCTGAGATTTCTGGAGTGTGTGTGTGGGGGAATCCCATTCTTCTTCTTGGAGGCAAAGGACAATTGTGCAAGATGTGTAACCATTGTCTTACCTTTATGACAGTGTATGCGAATATTCTCAAAACCAAAAACTAAATAAAAGTGAGGTAGAATAAAACCCATGTCTGTGTTGGGGCAGGGGATAACACTTAAATTAACTTTGGAGGCTTTGATGGTTGCTTTTAATGTCACAAATTAGAATCACCTGAGTAGGAATCTTCACCTGGAGAAGTGTTCTGCTTACCTTATTTGATTTGGGAAGATCTGCCCCAGTGTCAACAGCACCTTCTGGTAGGAGCCCAGAGTTTTAAAAAGGCCACAACAGAAGGAGGATTATCTTATGTGCTGTTTACATGGCCTTCTCTGTTCCCACTATGTTGATTTCTTCTGTTGCTCCTGCTCCTGCTGCGGAGTCCTTCACTGATAGCAGAACCTGTGTTTCCAAGCTTCTATCCTTGACCAAGACCGTTGGCTCCCCAGGAACCTTTCAGATTCTCTGTAATAGCTTGGGACTGCTTAGGTCCCCAGCCTCATGTTCTGAGAAACTACTAGGCTGTCAGCTTTTTTGGCGTGAGACAATCACTGGGGAACTACTTTGGCTGCTGGGACAACCAGCTTGAAAGACTCAGCAATGAATATATGATTCTGCTAGTGTTACTATTATAATGTAAGTTGATTCTGTTGGTTCTATTCCTCTAAAGAACCCCAGCTAATGCAGACGTCTCACCATCAATGGGGTAAGAGGGGGAACAGGGAAAGCAGACTCTGATCTCAATGTCTAATTCAAAAAACATTCACACGTGGGTTCTGCAACCAAATTACCTATGTCTGCTTCCTTGTAATGCCATTATTAGTTCTATAAATGGTAGGCAAATACTTATCTCAATTCTTAATGTCCTCATCTATAAAATGAAGTTTTAGGAGGAAGAGACTGGTAAGGTTGAACCCAGGACCTTATGCATGAACAAACACTCTACAACTGGGCTATAACTCCTCCCAAATCCAGGATGTAAGCTCTAATTATAGTAACTTTCTGTGAGATTACTGCATGATTTCATAGCCATTCCATTCCCAAAACGCTTTAAATGATGCCCAACACAAGAAAATACTGCACAAATGAGGAACATTTTTTGTGATCATAAATCCCTCAGTTTCTACAAGCTTCTGTTAGTTCTTTCACCTGATAAGCTGAGCAGTAGAGAACACATGTCTATACTGTCTGCCACACACATCCTCTTGCCCAGGGATGGCTCTGCATGAGCTTGTGTAGGAACACCAGAGTGTAAGGAAAATTGCCCTGAGGGCATCCTATTTGGCCATTCCTTGCAGCTTTCTGTTCCCCTGAAGAGAGACTGCCTGAGAGATTTATATGTGAACTGTGCCATTTTAGCCCTTTGTAGAGTTGCTTTTATCAGGCTGTGCTTTATCATCATACATTTGGTCTATGCTGGAGAACATTATAAAGAATAGCTCCATGAACTATTGACTTCTCTATAAAGATGCCATCAAAGAGATTAATTTCATTTCAGCATCCTCTGTATAGAGAGAACTTTCTCCCATGTATCATTCCTAAGAATAATTCTTCCCCCTTTTTGTGTGTTTTCCTCCCTATATGTCTCTAGAAAATGTATGACAGATCTGGTTTACTCGTTGTGGCCCTCTAGCAGGTATACAGATTGGTACAGAATTCTTTGAGGAGAGGGGTTCTAAATTACCTTGATGCTTCATTTGTGTTCTGTGATCTCTTTTTCTCTCTCCCTGATCATTTTATTTGAGCTTATAACTCCAGAGGTTCAGAATCCATGATGGGGATGCACCGCAGCAGGTGACAGGCATGGTGGCTCGAAGAGCAAACTGAAATCTCATATTGTGAAGCACAGGTACAAAGCTGAGAGGGCAAACTGGATGGACGGGAGGCTCTTTACTTTCAAACCTTTTCCTCAGCCAGACTGTGCCATGGCCCATGACTGGGGTTCTTGACATGGCTGTGCCCATGTCAACAAAACACATTCACTGAGGACTTCATCCACTCCTCCCAAGACTGTACATTCTAAACTTCCTCAGTGTTGTCAAGTGGGACCAAGTATTCAAATGCCAAAGATTATGGAGGAGGTTTCTTAATCAAGCTACCACAGTTGCTGAACAAAATTAAAAAAGATTTGAGCAAAATACTACTCCTGTTCACTTTTTTTTTTTTTTGCTTTTCAAGACAGGGTTTCTCTGTGTAGTCCTGGCTGTCCTGGAACTCACTCTGTAGACCAGACTGGCCTTGAACTCAGAAATCCACTTGCCTCTGCCTCCCAAGTGCTAGGATTAAAGGCATGTGCCACCACTGCCTGGCAAAATACTACTCCTAATAAAAAAAGACACAAAATACGCACAGGCCCTTGTCTTCAGGCTCAAAAGATGTACCATCATACAGTACACTGTAACTAGTGAAGCTACTACTAATGTTGTGTACCTACTGAGTGCTAAGAACTCTAGTAGCTGTCATATAGTCAATATTTTAGTCATGAGAAAACAGCAGCCTCACAAAATATAAAAAATAGAGTAGTTATTACACCAAGGTGCTGGGAATACAAAAAATAAAGCCAGAGAAGATTTTTCTTTAGTGGTATGTCTATCAGAGTTGTCTATCAAAATGACTCTTGCCTGAATCTTTATGCTATGAGCTTTTACCCTCATGGCGATGGTGAACATCATGAAGTCAACTTACACTTTTTAAGTGCATATTGTATCAAAGCCATTGTTCTTAATACTTTCCACAAATTCACAGATTAGCTTCCTAAACACTTAGACAGACTTTTCATATGTGCTAATACTACATTCAAATTATAGATTAGAAACTAGACACAGAAAGGCTACATTGGGGTTTCTCAGTTAATACTATTGATATTTTACATCATTCAATTCTTTGTGGTACGAAGCAGTCCTAGCATCACAGAACATTTAGTAACTTCTCTAACCTCTACACATGACTAAATGCCAGTAGCAAGCTCCCTTTTCAAGCTGGGACAATAAAGGTATCTCTAAAAATTGTCAAATGTTCCCCCAAGGAGTACTTTTGCTAAGGAGGTCAAATCAATTAATAAGATATTTTACCCCGCCCTTCTGCCCCTGCCTGGTCCTCTGGGCTGGAGCAGACACAGAGTT
>NW_021604704.1:82956-91762 GCF_004785775.1 Grammomys surdaster
AACTGAATCCTGAGTCATCCAGGAGCCACTGCACTCAGAGCAGCTGGAGCCACTGCACTCAGAGCAGCTGAAACTGAATCCTGAGTCATCGAGGACCCACTGCACTCAGAGCAGAAGGATTTCCAGATCCAAGAGGTGGCCTGAGTCCCAGGAGTTATTCCACCCAGGAGATTAGGAGCATAAGACCACAGAGACCTCTGGACTCTGAGGAGCTCTGCAATAAGCAAGATAACTGGAAATACAGACTCCAGTTTTACACAGTGAGGGCAGGTACCACTAGAGTTAACCAGATGGCGAAAGGCAAGCGCAAGAACATAAGCAACGGAAACCAAAGTTTCTTGGCATCATCAGTGCCCAATTCTCCAAATATAGCAAGCCATGAACACCCCATCACACCTGAAAAGCAGGATTCAGAATTAAAATCACTTCTCATGATGATGATAGAGGATTATAAGAAGGAATTAAGTAACTCCCTTAAAGAAATACAGGAGAGTACAAGTAAACAGATAGAAGCCCTTAAAGAGGAATCACAGAAATCCCTTAAAGAAATGGAAGAAAACACAAAGAAGGAATTAAACAAAAACATTCAGGATCTGAAACTAGAAATAGAAACAATAAAGAAAGTTCAAAGGGAGACAACCATGGAGATAGAAAACCTAAGAAAGAGATCAGGAGTCACAGACGCAAGCATCACCAACCGAATACAAGAGATAGAAGAGAGAATCTCAAATGCAGAAGATACGGTGGAAAATATTGACACAGTTGTCAAAGAAAATGCAAAATGCAAAAAACTCCTAACTCAAAACATCCAGGAAATCCAGGACACAATGAGAAGACCAAACCTAAGGATAATAGGTATAGATGAGAATGAAGATTCCCAACTTAAAGGGCCAGTAAATATCTTCAACAAAATTATTGAGGAAAACTTCCCTAGCCTAAAGAACAAGATGCCCATAAACATACAAGAAGCCTACAGAACACCAAATAGACTAGACCAGAAAAGAAATACCTCCTGTCACATAATAATCAAAACATCAGATGCACAAAACAAAGAAAAAATACTAAAAGCAGTAAGGGAAAAAGGTCAAGTAACATATAAAGGCAGACCTATAAGAATTACACCAGACTTCTCACCAGAGACTATAAAAGCCAGAAGAGCCTGGACTGACATCATACAGACACTAAGAGAACACAATTGCCAGCCCAGATTACTATACCCAGCAAAACTCTCAATCACTATAGATGGTGAAACCAAGATATTCCATGACAAAACCAAATTTGCACAATATCTTCCCACAAACCCAGCACTTCAAAGGATAATTGATGGAAAATGCCAACACAAGGAGGGAAACTACAACCTAGGAAAAGCAAGTAAGTAATCTTCCAACAACCCCCAAAAAAGATACAAACATAACTTTACCTCTAATAACAAAAATAACAGGAAGCAACAATCATTTTTCCTTAATATCTCTTAACATCAATGGTCTCAATTCCCCAATAAAAAGACGCAGACTATCAGACTGGATACACAAACAAGACCCAGAATTTTGCTGCATACAAGAAACGCACCTCAGTGACAAAGACAGACACTACCTCAGAATAAAAGGGTGGAAAACAATTTTTCAAGCCAATGGTCCCAAGAAACAAGCTGGAGTAGCCATTCTAATATCAAATAAAATCGACTTTCATCCAAAATTAATCAAAAAAGATAAGGAAGGACACTTCATACTCATCAAAGGAAAAATCTACCAAGGTGAACTCTCAATTCTGAACATCTATGCTCCAAATGCAAGGGCACCTACATACATAAAAGAAACTTTACTAAAGCTCAAAACACACATTACACCTCACACAATAATAGTGGGGGATTTCAACACCCCACTGTCAGCAATGGACAGATCATGGAAACAGAAACTAAACAGAGACACTTTGAAATTAACAGAAGTTATGAACCAAATGGACTTAACAGACATCTATAGAACATTTCATCCTAAAACAAAAGAATATACCTTTTTCTCAGCACCTCATGGTACCTTCTCCAAAATAGACCATATAATTGGTCACAAAACAAGCCTCTACAGATACAAAAAGGTTGAAATAATCCCTTGCATCTTAACGGATCACCACCGACTAAGACTGGTCTTTAATAATAACAAAAACAATGGAAAACCCACGTACACATGGAAACTGAACAACTCTCTACTCAATGATGACTTGGTCAAGGAAGAAATAAAGAAAGAAATAAAAGACTTTTTAGAATTCAATGAAAATGAAGACACATCATACCAAAACTTGTGGGACTCCATGAAGGCAGTGCTAAGAGGAAAGCTCATAGCTCTAAGTGCCTACAAAAAGAAACTGGAAAGAGCACACACTAACAAGTTGACTGCACAACTAAAAGCTCTAGAACAAAAAGAGGCAAATACACCCAGGAGGAGTAGAAGGCAGGAAATAATCAAACTCAGGGCTGAAATCAACCAAATAGAAACAGAAAGAACAATACAAAATATCAATAAAACCAGGAGTTGGTTCTTTGAGAAAATCAACAAGATAGATAAACCCTTAGCCAGATTAACCAGAGGGCACAGAGACAGTATCCAAATTAATAAAATCAGAACTGAAAAGGGAGACATAACAACAGAAACTGAAGAAATTCAAAAAATCATCAGATCCTACTACAAAGGCCTATACTCAACAAAACTGGAAAACCTGGATGAAATGGACAATTTCCTAGACAGATACCAGGTACCAAAATTAAACCAGGAGCAGATAAACCATCTAAATAGTCCCATAACCCCTCAGGAAATAGCAGCAGTCATTAAAAGTCTCCCCACTAAAAAAAGCCCAGGACCAGATGGTTTTAGTGCTGAATTCTATCAGACCTTCAAGGAAGACCTAATACCAATTCTCTTCAAACTATTCCACAAAATAGAGACAGAAGGAACACTACCCAATTCGTTCTATGAAGCTACAATTACACTCATACCCAGACCCCACAAGGACCCGACAAAGAAAGAGAACTTCAGACCAATCTCCCTTATGAACATCGATGCAAAAATACTCAATAAAATTCTAGCAAACCGAATCCAAGACCACATCAAAACAATCATCCATCATGATCAAGTAGGTTTTATCCCAGGAATGCAAGGATGGTTCAATATTCGGAAATCCATCAATGTAATCCACTATATAAACAAACTTAAAGAAAAAAACCACATGATCATCTCACTAGATGCTGAGAAAGCATTTGACAAAATTCAACATCCCTTCATGATAAAAGTCTTGGAAAGATCAGGAATTCAAGGCCCCTACCTAAACATAGTAAAAGCAATTTACAGCAAACCAGTAGCCAACATCAAGCTAAATGGAGAGAAACTTGAAGCAATCCCACTAAGATCAGGGACTAGACAAGGTTGCCCACTCTCCCCCTACCTATTCAATATAGTACTGGAAGTCTTAGCCAGAGCAATTAGACAGCAAAAAGAAGTCAAAGGGATACAAATAGGAAAGGAAGAAGTCAAAATATCGCTATTTGCAGATGATATGATAGTATACTTAAGTGACCCCCAAACTTCCACCAGAGAACTCCTAAACCTGATAAACAACTTCAGCAAAGTGGCTGGTTATAAAATCAACTCAAACAAATCAGTAGCCTTCCTCTACATGAAAGATAAACAGACTGAAAAAGAAATTAGGGAAATGACACCCTTCACAATAGTTGCAAATAATATAAAATACCTTGGTGTGAATCTAACCAAGCAAGTGAAAGACCTGTATGACAAGAACTTCAAGTCTCTGAAGAAAGAAATTGAAGAAGATCTCAGAAGATGGAAAGATCTCCCATGCTCATGGATTGGCAGGATTAATATAATAAAAATGGCCATCTTGCCAAAAGCAATCTACAGATTCAATGCAATCCCCATTAAAATCCCAACTCAATTCTTCACAGAGTTAGAAAAGGAAATTCTCAAATTCATATGGAATAACAAAAAACCCAGGATAGCGAAAACTATTCTCAACAATAAAAGAACTTCTGGAGGAATTACCATCCCTGACCTCAAGCTGTACTACAGAGCAATAGTGATAAAAACTACCTGGTATTGGTACAGAGACAGGCAGGAAGATCAATGGAATAGAATTGAAGACCCAGAAATGAACCCACACTCCTATGGTCACTTGATCTTTGACAAAGGAGCTAAAACTGTCCAGTGGAAAAAGGACAGCATTTTCAACAAATGGTGCTGGTTCAACTGGAAGACAACATGTAGAAGAATGAAAATTGATCCATTCTTATCCTCTTGTACAAAGCTCAAGTCTATGTGGATAAAGGACCTCCACATAAAACCAGATACACTGAAACTAATAGAAGAGAAGGTGGGGAAAAGCCTCGAATACTTGGGCACAGGGGAAAAGTTCCTGAACAGAACTCCAATGGCATATGCTCTAAGATCGAGAATTGACAAATGGGACTTCATAAAATTGCAAAGTTTCTGTAAGGCAAAGGACACTGTCAATAGGACAAAACGACAACCAACAAATTGGGAAAAGATCTTTACCAATCCTTCATCTGATAGAGGGCTAATATCCAATATATACAAAGAACTCAAGAAATTAGACTCCAGACAACCAAATTACCCTATTAAAAAATGGGGTATAGAGCTTAACAAAGAATTTTCAACAGAAGACACTCGAATGGCCGAGAAGCATCTAAAGAAATGTTCAGCATCCTTAGTTGTCAGGGAAATGCAAATCAAAACAACCCTGAGATTCCATCTCACACCAGTCAGAATGGCTAAGATTAAAAACTCAGGTGATAGTAGATGCTGGCGAGGGTGTGGAGAAAGAGGAACACTCCTCCATTGTTGGTGGGACTGCAAGATGGTGCAACCACTTTGGAAATCAGTCTGGCGGTTCCTCAGAAAATTGGACATAGCATTACCCGAGGATCCAGCTATACCACTCCTAGGCATATACCCAGAAGATGCTCGAACATATAACAAGGACATATGCTCAACTATGTTCATAGCAGCCTTATTTATAATAGCCAGGAGCTGGAAAGAACCCAGATGTCCTTCAACTGAGGAATGGATTCAAAAAATGTGGTATATTTACACAATGGAGTATTACTCAGCTATTAAAAACAATGAATTCGAGAGGTTCCTAGGTAAATGGATGGAACTAGAAATTATCATCCTGAGTGAGGTAAGCCAATCACAAAAGAACACACATGGCATTCACTCACTGATTATTGGATATTAGCCTAGAACCTTGAAATGCCCAAGATGCAACTCACAGGCCACATGAAGCCCATAAAGAAGGAAGACCAAGTGAGGGTGATTCGGTCCTTCTTAGAAGGAGCAACAAAATACTCAAGGGAGCAAATATGGAGACAAAGTGAGGGACAGAAACTGAAGGAGGGGCCGTCTCAAGACCACTCCACCTGAGTATCTATCCCATGTGCAATCACCAAAGGTAGATGCTGATGTGGAAGACAGGAAGTGCATGCTGATAAGAGCCTGATATGGATGTCTCCTCAGAGGCCTTCAAGAGTCTGACATATTCAGAGGCAGATGCTCACAACTAGCCATTGAAGTGATCATGGGGTTCTCAATAGAGGAGTTAGAGTGAAGACTGAAGGAGCTGAAAGGGTTTGTGGCACCATGAGGAGAGCAACAATACCAACCCACCACAGCTCCCAGGGTCTAAACCACCAGCCTGGGAGCACTTAGGGGGGGATCCAGGGCTTCAGCTGAATATGTAAAAGTGGAGGGCCCTGCTGGGCATAGGTGGAAGAAGAGAACCTTGACCTCATGAAGGCTGGATGCCCCAGGGGGTGGGAATTTTGAGGGTAGGGAGGTGGGAGTGGGGGGGTGTAGATAGAGGTTACATCCACAGAGAAAAAAGGGGCGGGGCGTGGGTCTGGGGGGGCCGGGGGGGGTGGTGAGGGATGGGGTAAGGGGACAACATAGGAAATGTAAATAAATCATCCAATAAAAAAAAAAGATATTTTACCCCAGTGTACACAATGAGCAAGAGTCAGAACTGAGATTCAACCAATATCTTCTTCTGAGATCTTCTCCAATGCCTTAACTGTTAACATTCATCTCTTAAAGTATAAAATCACATTGGTAATTTGACTTTTTGGAAGCAAAAGGTAAAAACCCAGGTTACACCTATCAGAAAATGATGGATATGGCATTAATATCCAATTCCAAGTGCTTTAATGACTGTGTGTGCTTATCATCAGTTGGGGGTCTAGGAGAAAACAAAGTCATCCTCTGGTTAAGATGATTCAGCCTGGAACTGTAGCTCAGTGGCATGACTTTTGGGGTTCTATGTTCAGAGTGAAAGAAAATGTGTGCTGCAGGAAGTAGGTAAGCACAGTATCTCAGTATCTTGAGGCTTTTAACCATGGAGAAAGTCTGATACTCCTAAAGGCTGGTTGAGATAAAGAAAACAAGGAGATAGAAAGAGGAAGTAGGATAGAGAGAGGGGGAAATATTCTTGATAAGAGTGTAGATTTTTTTGTTTGCCCCCTGACCTGCTTTTGTAAGGTAAGATGACATCAGAGTAGAATGCTAAGAGAATAAATGCTGTAATTTGGCTCCTTGTTCTCTCTCTGATCTGGTGCTCCCCATTGGCTAAGGCCTACAAAAAGGCTAAGAGTAGTGGGATTTAGGAGTGGTGCTCCATTCAGCCTTCTACATAGAAAATAAGGAGAAAAGACCCCGCCCTTTCCCATTCATTAGCTTTGAGTTTTTAGATATGAATCTATAATTTTGAAGATTGTCATTTTCTTGGTGGGGAATCAGTTCATCATATGAACTGATTCTTTTGTTTTCTTCTTCCATGGCCCCTGTTTTCTATAGCTGCTTAACCAGCTTGTGTAGAATTTGAGGGAAAAAAAATAAAATCTATCTACTTTGGATTGATATCAAAATGCATCTGCCACTGAAACATTGGACTAGTCCATCTTTTTCCTTTAATTTTTAAAAACTGTAACTAAGACATAAGGTTTGTTGTTAAGTACTTATGTTGGCAGAGTTTCAAATGTGAAGATTCTTTTTGATGCCGTTGTTTGAAACAGATATTTGATTTAAACTTTTTGTAATGTTCTCGACTGATTAAACTTCCATTTTAGAGTCTATGTTATGGGCCTTAATTTGTAGTCTTTCCATAAGTCTTTGAAAGACCATATCTATACAACAAAATATCCTATCACTCCAAAGATATCAATGATATGAGAAAACACATTATTTAAGAGCTGGTTATATAGTATAACATATGAAATAGCTTTTGTGTAGACCATAATTTTTCCTACTAATGTATGTATTTATTCACTTTACATCTCAATCACTCCCCTCTCTTCAGGACCTCCCCTCACATAGTCACTCTACCATTCCCCTCCCATTCTCCTCTGAGAAGGTCGATGTCTCCCCTGGGTTTCTTCACATACTACATATCAAGTTTTTGCAGAACTGAGGACATCTTCTCCCACTGAGGCCAGACAAGGCAGCCCAGTTAGGGGAATGGGATACACAGGCAGGCAAAAGCTTTAGGGACAACCACCACTCAGTTGTCAAGGTACTCACATGAAGACTGAGCTACATATCTGCTACATATGTGTGGGAGTAGGGGGGTGGCTAGGTCCAGCTCATGTATGCTCTTTGGTTGGTTTGACCATAATTTTTTTTATTTTTCTCACTGTTGGTTTGTAACTATTGAGTACAGCTTGCCTAAGAACCTTTCCAGCCCACCCTGGAGTGTTTCTATCTCCTTTTACATCCTTTGGTTATGTTCCATATACAGTGTCATTCCATATACAGAGAGTCATGACATCCTTGACCTAAACTGTATGTTCCAGAAACAGAGTCTCAGAAGGGCAAGTACTGCAAATAAACACTCAGCCCATTGGACTCCTAGTGGGCACCCTCTTGTTAGATGGCTCTGACATATGGCTACCCAGCCTATGTTTGACCCTCCTCTAGGACAGGGAGTTCTCTGCTTGATATGGCATCATGTTCCAATGTGGGCAAGTTCAGACTGCTAGCCATTTTTTCATGAAGCTAAAACTCCAAGTTTTACACATTAGGGTCAGGCAACAGAGTACAGTGTCTGAGATCCAGGTTTTGAGCTAAACTGCCTTTGCTTATGATCCAGCTCTCCCACTCAGCATCATGTGCCCTCATGGGAGTTATTTAGCATTCTAAGCCAATTTGTTTCTTTGTATAACAGATATAATGGCATAGTGATGATTTTCCTTTATGTCAACTTAGGTAAGCTGGCTATGAGACTCTGAGAATTCACTCTTTCTGTTGATTCTGGGTTAGGGCTGGCCATGGGAGAAATTGGAGGGTACAAGTAAGACCAGAAAGGAAGAAGACATCCAATTTTAGTGCTGTTCCACTGAGTCATCACAAGCCATTTAATATGCATTTGTGAGTGGCAGCCATTGGGCCACCAGCAATTCTGAAACTGTCTGGCCCTTCCTCAGCATCTCTGAATGCAGGGTGAACCTTGTGTGAAGCTCCATGGGGAAGCCCACCAGCTTCTGAAAATCACCCACACCTTTGAGGCTGCAACAAGAGACCAGTGTGTGTTCCAGTGTGACTATTTGAGTAGTTCTAATGAGAGGCAAATGGCAGCTGCAATTCTGTCATGGTCTTGTTCACTTCATATCATTTTCCTTTTCACACTGATGAAAAGGTGTACTTGAGGCTGACCATCAGTAGCAGAAGCAAGAGATGCAAACTACGAAACCACTCAGGGGAATGGCTCAGTGCCACTCAGGGGAATGGCTCAGTGC
>NW_021604704.1:91772-126221 GCF_004785775.1 Grammomys surdaster
CCACTCAGGGGAATGGCTCAGTGCCACTCAGGGGAATGGCTCAGTGCAAAGCTGTGGCGAAGCAGATGTGAGGGCTCTGGATTCCATCCCTAGCACCACAGAAAAAAACTGTACAACTCTGAATCAGAAGTCCTTATCCCTAAAGTAAATTTCATTATTCATGGTGGCTGTGCTTCTCTGATATAACTTTAATGGTACTAGGATATTACAAATAATAATATAGTACATAGTGTTCAATGGAAGGCACGAAGCAATACCCAGAAATCTGTGACTGTGGGGCTTCCAGTTCTATTTGTCACTGAATAGTATTTTGGTGTCTTCTGCCACTTGCCAGAATAGACAAACATACTTAAATCCACATTCTTAAGCTATTTAAAATAGAGAACGATCCATGCTGTATGATTTTATAATATATGCTGGACTAAATGACCAAGAGACATTATTTGATTTATTCTTCTTTAGAAAAACTCTAGGAATTTTACAGTGAGGATATTGTTCCAGAGTCATGTCAACTGAAGTTGGTTAAAGACTTGAGAATATTGTTCAAGAGCCATGTCAATTGAAGTTGGTTAAAGACTTGAGGAGTCCTCAATTATCTATGGTTAGAAGAGTTTCATATTAATATGCTTTTCTAAGCTCACATGTTTAGTTTTTCTCAAAGTTAAATAAGATTTATGAATATCATTAGTATACTATTTATAAATCTTGTAATTACTGTATAAAGTAAGGGCAATTACTCTCATTTGTTCTTTGATTAATAGTCAGCACAATTCAAACAGATTAAATTCACTTTAAATAATTAATCCTATTTCTAAAGTTACTTAATTCCACTTTCAAAGTATACTCATAAATTTAATAAATTTGAACTTTTCAAGACTTTCAAATGTCTGACAATCCATAAATATAATCCTAACAAACAAAATTCTACCAATTAAATGACTCTAGTGAAGATAATAACTTAAGCCTGCAATTCTGCTGAATTTTAACTTTTCCCAAACATTTTGCCATTGTTAATACACTTAGTAAAATTCTCTGAGTATTCTAACATTGTGAATCAAAATCAAGGCTCAAGGCTAGACTGACAGAGTTTATAAACTGCCAAATTCTCTTAGATGTTGCAAAGAGATTGCTTTCCATTTTTAATTGGCACAAAGCATTATTACTATGGTAATTTACTTTATTATAGCTTTCTAAATTCTCCGCAGGGTTGAAAAGTCACCCAAGCATAGGTAGAAATTTGGCTGTCTCTGTTCGGCTTGTACTGAAATCAGAGTCAGTTTTTGCCCTCAGGTTCTGTTTGCTTTACTAGAAATTTAAGACCAAGACATACAGTTTCAGTGATTTGTGATCCTCAATGAATCCACCACCTTAGTAAGTAAATACACAGGATATTTTCTCCCACTTTTAAAAATAACCACTTTGTTCAAATTTTGGGCCAATCAATTTGGATACCCAGTAGTCTGTAATTTCACTCAAGTGGAAGTTAAAGTACCTTCATCCCTAATTATGTTCTGAATTCCTTGACTGTTTTGTTTCTTTCTGCACTGTCTTCTATTTTTAGGTGTTCACAACTCATAGTCATAAGTTTAAAATTCTGGATTTGAACCCAGGTCTTCTTGATTCCAGAGCTTGTCTAGTTGTCTTATAAATTCTCTCTTTTTAAAATTGAATGTTTCTTTCTAATTCTAATTTAGAAAGTTCCAAGTGCAGTGCTACCCTAACTTTACCTTCTTATAGTTTTCTACAGTTGTCAAAATATAATGACCAAAACGAAGCTGTCACTGAATGCAATGGGCTCACCCCTTGGTGAATGTGCACAACCAGGAGGTAAAAGAATGAAAAAAACAAGATGTATTACTTACTTCAAGCAAAGAGAATACTGGGGATAATCTGTCAATCAGTCTCTTTCTCCCTTACAAAGAAAGCTCAGGGCTTTTGTTGGTAAAATGCATGTATATAATTTATAAGGAAAAATGTTATCACATATAGAGGCCATTACATTCTGAGCATGCATAGTTGGAGATGACACTTCCTACATTTATATTCAAAAGTGGCAAATAAGAACACCTCTGCCCTGACTGCTGAGAATTTTGCACCACATTAAGATTACAATAAGCAAAGTTTACCCTGGGTCATCAAGTAGAGGAGTTAGGCTTGCCTTAGGCTGGTTTAGATAGATTCTTATGGTTTTCTCAGCTGGGCTGTTTCTGAAACCTAATAACAATGTTAAAAAGGGCCAGCAACTTTTTATTATGAGAGCTTTCCCTTTAAAGTACTTACCTAGCACCTGACAAAGGGGCATTTGCCCACTTTAGAGTGAGGTGGAGTTCAAGGATCAGTCATCCATGGGTTCTTTGAAACTCTGCTGGCATGTCTGCCTCTTTTCCCTCAGCACTCTTAGATGTACTTCATTTGTTTTAACAATCTTAAAGATGGAACCCAGGGTCTTTGCATGCTAGATAGACACTCTATCCTCCCCTCTCCCCTCTCCCCTCTCCCCTCTCCCCTTCTCCCCTACCCACAGTGTGGTGTGTCTGTGTCTGTGTACATACATGGAGGCTGCAAGACAAGCTGAAGTGCCAACTTCAGGTAGACCATCGACTTGTCTTGGAACAGAGTCTCTCATTTGCCAACACTCACCCATCTGGCTAGGCTATCTGGTCAGTGAGTTCCAGGGATTCTTTTGTTTCTGTATCCCCAGTTCTGGGATTACAGGTGCACACCACAATTAAATTCACATTTTAATGTTGCTTCTGAGGCTTGAACTGAGCTCCATACAAGCATTTTAACAACTGTGCCCCCTCCCAGCCCACACCAGTGGTCCTGATGCTTGACATAATAAGTCTTAGATTGAAGCTGAGTTTTTGCCTTGGTTTTGGTGTTTTATCACAAAAATTGAAAAGTAACTAAGACAGAAGTTGATACCAGGAAGTGAACTGTGACAGACCTGACTGTGCTGGTTTTTGGAAAGGAATATAAAAGAGGTGGGAACTTTTGGACTCAAGAAGTGGCTGAATGCTGTAAGTGAGGCTTAAAGGGCTATCAAAGCAAGATCTTGGAAAACACTAATGCTGAGAGCTGTATAGGGTATAGAGGTTCAACAAGAGATTTCAGAGCACATAATAATAGCAACAGGGCTAGAGATCATCTTATGATATTTTGAGAATGAATGTGCTTACTTTCTGCCCTTGTCCTAAGAATCTGCTTGACACTAAACTGAAAAGTAATGGACTAAATTCTTTTGCTCAAGAGATTTCAAGTCAGCATAGTACTGACTGACCCTGTCTCATGGTTATTAGTCTACAATTAAAAAGATCAAGCCATTTAAGAGAAAAAGAGCACAAAGAAGCATGTAATCTGCCTTTTGATTTACAATTAAGAGATTATCTTGAGTCTCAGAATTGACTTTGGAAAAAAAAAACTATGGGAACTTTTGAAGTTGGAACAAACCCATTTTGTCATGTCTTCTCTTTCCTTTTTCTGATTCCCCTAGGCACTACATGCAAGCCCAGTGATGACAACTAAGTATTTCCATCTGTATCATATCTAAATGTTCCCCCAGTAAGTTTACCGGTTGAGTTGTTAAATAGTAAGCATACCTGATTTCTAACATCTGTTCTGCTAATGGATATGAGGTTTGATGCCTCAATGCCTATATGTCTCTCTAGTAAAAAATGTGAGGTTGACTTATAGTAGAAATACTAAGCTCCTGAATGGTTTATTTGACTTGAACAGCCCATCTCAACTTTTCTTGGGGTTGTGACAAACTACCTGGCAAAAACAACTTAAAGAAAGAAGGGTTTACATCCTGGGAGCACTTAGGGAGGGATCCAGCGCTTCAGTTGAATATGTAAAAGTGGAGGGCCCTGCTGGGCATAGGTGGAAGAAGAGAATCTTGACCACATGAAGGCTGGATGCCCCAGGGGGTGGGAATTTTGAGGGTGGGGAGCTGGGAGTTGGGGGGTAGATAGAGGTTACATCCACAGAGAAGAAGGAGGAGGGGTGAGGGGATTGGAGGTTCCTGGGTGGGTGGGGGATAGGGTAAGGGGACAACATATGAAATGTAAATAAAACATCCAAAAAAAATTGGGTAGTCAAGAGTTCATTTAATTCAGACACCAGCAAATCTCATTAATTCTCTTCAATACAAATAAGGTATTTTCTTCTAGTATAAAAAAATAAAAAAATAAAAAGAAAGAAGGGTTTATTTGAGGTCACCATTTGAGTGTCAGGGTGGAAAAGTCATGATGGCAGGAGCTTGAGATCACTGGTCATGTTGCATCTACAGCCAGAAAGCAGAGAGCAATGAATGCTTAGGCTCAGTTCACTTCTTCCATTTTATTCAGCCTGGGACCCAACCCATGGAATGGTGGTGGTACTTACATTTAGGGTGGGTCTTCTCACTTCAATTAACCCAGAAATGCCCAGAGCCTTATCTCCCAGGTCATCCTAGGACTTGTCAATTTGACAATATTAACCATCACAGTTGCTATGAAGGATGAAAAACAGGAAAGAAAGCAAATCTAAACTAAATCACATTCTCAAGCTGATATTGTTATCAATGAGATGTCTTTGGAGCCCCCCCACATAAATACTTATTCAATATGCAGAATAGAAAGAATAGTAAACCAAACAGCCTTACACTTATCAACTAGCCTGAACAACTTTCATCTTGTTCCACATTTGCTTTGGCTCTATATTGTTCTCAAGATCATGTACAATGGTACTTCTCTCCTATAAACAAAATATTGTAGGCTGAGTAACAGATAAACCACACAAATGTATTTCTCTTTTTTCTAGAGATCAAGATTAAGGTGACTGATTTGGTGAGGGCCTGATCTTTGCCTCACAGAGGGCTGTCTACCTGATGTATCCTCCTCATACTGTACCAAGAATCCTCTTTTGTAGTTCCTTTATGGTGTAGAGTCCTCCAGATCCAATCACCCTCATAAATACTTTTTCTTCTTGATATATTATCTTGGGGTTTAGTATCTCAATACGTGAATGTAGGGCAGACAAACACTCAAGGTAGAACAATCTTCAAATAAATAATTTTCTCTCATGTATTTGTAATGATAGCATAACCCTAAGAAAATGAGCAACAATTCTTTACTATCATCTAATACCAATTTCCCTTACAAACAACTTCAATTGCTTAAAAATTGCCTTTTATAGCTCTTTTAAAAGCAAGAATACAAAGACTGACTATTTGTATAATTATGTCTCTCCAATTCTTTTATCTTAGTTCTCAATATTGACTCTTAGACAAGGATGATCTAATATTTTGCCAAATACTTTGCATTCTGCCTTCAGATGATTGTTTTCTTATTGCAGCATTTAAGTTGCATCCTTTGTCACAATTAACGTATAAAGGAAAGGTTAAACATAAAAGCTTCATTAGATTCAGAGTAAGCATTTCTCAGAAATATCATGTCAGTGTTGTCGTAGGCTTTCTATACCATATCAGGGTGCTCATTTATGAAATGCTTCTGTAGTTACTGATGCTAAAACCCAAAGGAATCAAGAGAGATCATGTACTCTTCCAACTAAGAATAGAATCTTTGGTCTATTTCAAAGTTTTTCACAGAAGCTTCCTACAACCGAGACCACTTTACAGAGCTAACAATTTTCCGTTACTGAGTTTATGGAGAAGTAATTTCTTTTGTTGAGAATGAGGGGCAGTGATAAGATTGAACCCAGGACCTTTTGTATTTTTGATAAGTGCTCTACCACTGAACTACACCCTAAAGGCATACTTAATGCCATGGCAATATCCAGTTTCCATGTTGTCATGGAGATGCAATGATATGGTGTAATGTTTTAAGCATGCAGTGATAACTTTTTTTCCTGAATTGATTATTTCACTCAGGGTAGCAAAATAAAGATTGTTCCAATTGTACCATTTCTTCTTTATTTCTTTGAACAAGCATTCTTCAGGAAAAGAGAGATTGCCTTTACCGATGAGAATATTTTATTACCCCTGAACTAGACTTCCTAGTGAAAACGCAAAAACACTGCTTAGATCTTTAACAACCAATTTTCATTGTTAGGATGAATACAAATTGCCTCTAATGTTGAAAACTAAAGTGGTTTTTTTTAAATTGAGGCTTTGATTTATGTTGTTTTATTTATTTATTGTTGAGATGAAGATCTCACTAGGTAACCTTGGCTGGCCTCCAACTTGATATCCTCCTGCCTCAGCTTCCTAGGGCCTGAGATTACAACTGCACACCACCATGCCCAGCTCTTTTTTCTTTTATGCTCCAGCTGTCATAACTTTATCAGAAAGTGTTTTCCCAGTCTGACTCCCTTACCCTTTCAACATGCTTCTATTAATTTTTGAGTTTTTCCTGGCTGATAGAACAAAAAGATGTAGAAAACTGATACATTTCAAAAGACAGAAGACATAAAATGCCAGAACTAAACAGTGTTTGTCACTGTGGATCTCACAGACATTAAAAGGCTAGTAAAAGAGATACTATGAGTAGCTTTATGCCAATATGTATGTTATCATGGGTAAAATGGAAAAATTCAGTTTTATTAATCTCTTTAAAGAACTTGTTTTGGTTTTATTGGTTTTCTTTTTTTTTTCTTTTATTGATATTTCCAATTGAAATGAAAAAGTACTGTATTTTTTCTTGTACACATTTTCCTTTACCCTGAAAGTTTGGTTGTAGTAATATTAACATGATCATTTGTTGTTGAGGGTGTTATCTCAGATTTAAATATCTATCATCAAAAGAAACACAAAGACTTTATAATTACTTATTTGTTCTATTTTTATAATATATACATCATTATTTTAAAACCATTTGTAGGCTTCTTTTTGCTGATGATGGGGTACTTATATGTCCTGATAAAGATATCCAGATTTCACATCAAGCAAGTCTTTTCTATATATAATAATATTGTCTGATACAGAGTTAGATTCCTGTGTTCAAATTTGTTTTCAATTTTAAGGTTTTTAACAGATTAAGTTTGAACAGACGAAAGAGTTACATGTTTTAAATGTCAAAGCTATGTGAAAATGTGTGCTCAGGAGTCTCAGGTCGAAGTTGAAGCTATATTTCAGGAATAGAGTGCTTGCCTATCAAGCACAAGGCCTTGGGTTTGAATCTTAGCATCAAAGGAAACAACAATTTCTTGCCAGTTTTTATCTTTTCCCCTCCCTTGAGTTAGCAATTTTGCTTGGTTTCTTGTTTATTATTCAAATATTACTGATTGATATATATATATATATTGATATATATGCATGTACAAATATGTACATAGGCATACATGGATTCTTAATTCTTCGTAAAATATAGTATACTAAGCCCAAGCCTGGTGGTACATGGCTTTAATCCTAGCACCCCAGAGGCTGAGGCAGGAAGATTTTAAACTTTTTCATTAATTAATTAATTAACACCTTAATCACAGCAGCTTCCCCTCCCTTCTCTCCTCTCAGTCCCTCTTTCTACCCTCCTCTCCCTTTCTCCTCAGAGAAGGGGAGGGCTTTCATGAATATCAGCCTACCTTGGTATATCAAGCTGTAGTAGGACTAAGTGTATATACTAGGTGTATCTTCTTCTATTGAGGCTAAACAAAGCAGCCCAGTTAGGAGAAAGAGATCTAAAGGCAGGCATCAGTCATAGACAGTCCCTGCCCCAGTTGTTAGGGGTCTCACATGAAGACCAAGCTGCACATCTGTTACATATGTGTAGGAGGCCTAGGTCCATCCGATGCATACTCTCTGCTTGGTGGGTCAATTTCTGTGAATCCCTATGGGCCAAGGTTAATTGATTCTGTAGGGTTTTTTGTGGTGTCCTCGACCTCTCTGGTTCCTTCAATCCTTTCTCCTCCTCTTCCAAAGGATTCCCCAAGCCCTGCCTAATGTTTGGCTGTGGCTCTCTGCATCTGTTTCCATCAGCTTCTGGGTGAAGCCTCTCAGATGACAAGCTTCTGGCTGCAAATATAGCAGAATATTATTAACAGTGTCAGGGGTGGGCTCCCTCTATCATGGCATGGGTCTCAAATTGGGCCAATCATTGATGTCCCACTTCCTCAATCTCTGGTCCATCTTTACCCCTGTGCGTCTTGTAGGCAGGACAAATTTTGGGTTGAAGCTTTTGTGACTGGGTTGATGTCCCTATCCCTCCATTGGAAGTCTTGACTGGTTACAAGAGGTGGTCATTTCAGTAGACTTTGTTTTCTTACCTTTAAGTTATGTGTGTATGTATGTTTGTGTGGGAGTATGTGCATGTGAGCATAGGTGTCTGTGGAGTTCAAAGGAGGGCTTTGGATCACTTGGTGGTGGAACAAAAGGCACTTGTGGTGAGCTTCCTGATTATGGTATTAGAAAGTAAATTCAGGTCCTCTGCAAGAGGAGACTATGCACTTAACTGTCGAACCTTCTCTCTAGCTTGTTCTTCCTAAAGTGACTGTATGATAATCCTCACATGGCTACACACTAGTTTATTTAATCAGTTCCCCGTTGGTGAACATTTGGATGGCTCTGGGGCTTTCGTTTGTACAATTAGTGCTCAGTAAATAACTTTGTGTATATTTTTTCAAATCTGCTCAGATGTAATTTGCATTTCATTTCTAAAATGCAATTGCTAAGGAAAAACTGTGAATGCATTTTCTTTTCTGCTAGATAGGTATTGTTAAATCCCTCTATAACGTTTGCACTTCCACCAGCAAGAAATGAGAGTATCTTTCACCCACAAGCTCACTATAGACTACCTTTCCAAATTTCCTGAATTTTTTGCCTGTTTATAAAAAAAATTCAGTATAGCTGTAATTTTCTTTTTCTTCAGAATATGAAATTGAGCATTTTTCATAAGTTTTAGATTCACTGCTTTTCTTTTCCTGTGAGCTCTGGGGTCATATCTTTTATCTATTTTCCTATTTGGTTTTTGTCTTCTAAATTGGTGAAAACTGTTGCATCTAAGTATAATTTTAGAGCCTCTTCAGCTTCAGTTTTGGACTCTGTGGACTTTTTGAAATAACCTGATTTTTCATCTAGCTTTTCACATGCAAGGACTGTTGATACTTCTGAGCCCAAGGAGCCTTCCTGACCACAATCCTGCTTTGAAGCACTGCTTACCACTGTCTGATTCCTCTCTTTATATTGGGCTATATTATGATTTTCTTGTTGCTATGACAAAATACTGAACAGAAGCAACTTAATTGACAAAGGGTTTATTCTGGTTCCTGGTTTCAAATAATTTTCAGTCCATTGTAGCAGTCAGAGAATGAGATGAAATGAATGTCTTCTCTGGCTGTTCACTTCAGGGTGCTGAGCACAGGCCAGAACCAATGGTTAGAATACTAAAACGCCTGCCCCAGGGGTCTCACTTCCTACAGCAAGGACCCATCTTCTAAAGGCTTCACTGGACTTCAAAGTAGTGCCACAAGCTAGGAAGTAACCATTTCAAACATAAGCCTATAAAGACTATTTCCTATTCCAATCACGACAGAGACCTGCTCAGAATCTTAGATTAACTATACTATAGGTCACTTTATCATGGCTTTTTCTTTTTATGTCTTAGCTTGATTTCTTTGAAGAGCAGAATCCAAGGCAGAGGGTGACTAGATTGTAGCTCCATTGAAAAGGTGCTCAGAGTCCTGAAGTGGAGAATGACAGGAAGCCAAAATAACAGTGTGTTACCAAGTTAGGTGGTTGTTAGTGTAGTTGGTGGCTCTGTCTGTGAGGGTGTGCCCTGGAAAAGCTCCATCAGCCCTGTCCCAGGAATCCCTGTTTGGAAGAAGAAAAGTAGATGTTGAAGTGTGGGGGAAAAGAGGGATGAATTGGTTTATCCATTGGCTTCTGTCTTTTTTGGTGGAAAAGTTGCCCTATCAATATTTGCTGACTAACCAGTCATCAAATCCAAACCCTTCATATGGTTGCTTAACTCTTTGATAAGTCATTGCCCATGTGAACTGCTGATTGCATTTTTTTTTTTAAAAAAAGGAAGTCTTGAAACAAGTGTAGGTTGGGCCAAGAACATCTAAGATAATCTTTTAAAACCCCTTTCTGCTTTTAATCTGTTTTCACCCTTAAATTTTTTACTCAACCTAGGATAATTTTTATAGCAATCTATATTAGGCATACAACTCAAACATTATCTGATAGAAAATCAGAAAGATCTTTGGAGTACAAAAGCAAATTTGCATACTAATGACCTGAATGTTCCTATTTGTTTTACATAAGCAATCTTGGCTGAATATTGATACTGCAGGGTGTAGAGCATCTTTGATGTCTTTCAAGAGTCATCAGTATTTTGATTTTATAATTCTCAATACTGAAAATGAGAACTACGCATAATGAAATGGCAGAAGTATGATTATGACTATTTCAGAAAGTGTTGGAAAATCTGTCCAGAGACCAAACTAAAAGTCCCTTAATGATTCTTTATGAAACTCATGTTGGCAACTAAAATAGAAAAATTTAAAACCAAATGCTCTGAAATAATACAGCACAACGACATGCTAATTTGTAAGAAAGTATTACAAGTCTTTGCTGTCTATAATTAAACCATTATGTTTCCATAAGATCAGAAAGCTTACTTTATACACACAGTAAAAAAATACCAGGATTCATAACAATCTTGAATTTGAGCCAAGGTGTTTCAGGCAAAATTCTTTCATGTTGGTTGGCATGACAGCATGCATAGTACAAAGTGCGTGTGTGACATATTCAGAACCAAGGCTCCAGTGAACCTGTGTAATGTACTATAGGTGAGAGCTTCCAAAAACATCTTAAGCTCATTATATATCTAATTATGCGTTAATTATTGAGGCCACTACATTCATTTATACTATACCTATAGGCTCATGACCCACAATTTAGGAAGATAAGAAAAAGAAGTCCTGAAGAACTAAAAAAGAGTAGCTAAAGAGACAGTGAGTGCACCATGAACAATAGGATAGAAGGAAGACATGTTAAGAGGACACCAAAAAAAAAAAGGTGATGAATTGGTTAGAAGATTCTAGACTAATGATGAGAGTCTCAGTTAAGGTTTTATTGCTGTGATGAGACACCATGACAATTGCAATTCTTATCAAAGAAAACATTTAACTGGGGCTGGCTTAGAGTTCAGAGGTTCAGTTCGTTATCATGGCAGGAAGCATGGCAGCATGAAAGCAGACCTGGTGCTAAAGAAGGAGCTGAGAGTTCTAAGTCATGATTGGCAGGCAGCAAGAAGACACTGTGACACACTGGCAGGCTTGAGCTTCTTCTGAGACTTCAAAACCTATCCCCTAGTGACATACTTTTTCCAACAAGGCCAAACCTACTCTAACAAGGCCACACCTCCTAATAGTGCCTATGAGCTATGTGGCCATTTTTATTCTAACTACCACAGTGAGTTTTTTGAAAACAGCAAACAGATACTCTTTCATTAGACACTAAGCCATGTATCTATTATTATACTTGGCAATGCAGGAATTGTCTTAATCTGAACAGAAACTGAAGATATATGTGATGTCTCCCCTGTGGTTAGAGTATACTTGTAGGGAACTGTTCAGTGCTTCCCCTTTCATAGAACAAGAACAGATGCTCCCTACAGATTTACCTCAGTATGGAAATGTCCACCTTTGGACTTGGCCCTCTGGATAATACAGTGTTAAACTAAATTCCCTTTCTGTAATGCATGATGTCACTAAAGCTTTATCATGGGTTATGTCAAAATTATCCAAGCAACCATAAGGATTGTGTAAGAGGTATTTTTTGATGAAATGAAGATCTTTCTGAAACACCAGAAGGCACCAGTGGAGAGCACATTGCCAGGGTTATTCAAGGAACAAGATCTGTGGCCTTCCAAAGGCCCTGAAGAAAAAGAGTAATGCTGGGGTTGTGGATGATAAAATTTTTACTTAACATGAGTGAGGCCCTAGGTTTAATCTTCTCAGCTCACCAGGAAAAATGAAAGGAAAACATAAAGAGAATGATATTGACAGAGGAATGTTGTAGTAATTATTTAAAACTGGCCTCTGATTCAAGCTGACTATCTAAGCTACAGCGGCTCTGCCTAGCCCAGATGCCATGTTTCTCGGCTGGAGGCCACATGCATACTACAGCTAGAAATAGCCAACTAGAAACACCAGCCCTACAGGTGAATCACAGGCAGAATCGTAGTGATCTGTCCCCTGAACCTTCACCCAGCCAATACCCTGTTCTGAAAGATATCTGTATTTCCCCTGAACACCTACCCTCCAGTGTCATCCCCTTCCCCACGTCCTGCCTTTCTGTGTTTATAACCCCTGTGTGAATGAATTACGATTTGAAAAAAATAAATTATTAAAAAAGTAAAAAAAGAAAAAAGAAAAGAAAAAAAGAAACACCAGCCCTGCGATCCATGAGATGTCAACATGGGAGAGGCTCAATCTCCCACGCTGTCTCCACAAGGCTGGGCATTGCCTAGACCACCCCGCCATCCACGTGGGCCCAGTAGAAAGATGAGACTCTAATGCTTAAAGATTAATCAGAGGCTTATATATTTGGTAATGATCAGTAACAAGATACTCATACAATCAGAAGTGTAACCTAATACCCAACCTAGATATACCAACTACCTTTAACTGCTATGGACACTTGAACATTCGCCTCCATCTCTTCTCTCTCTCTCTCTCTCTCTCTCTCTCTCACACACACACACACACACACACACACACACATTCTCCTCTCCTGTCTCCTAGCTCCTCCTCTACCTTTTTCTTCCTCTCCTCCTTACTCCTCCTCTTCCTCTCCTAACTCCTCCCACCTTAGCTCCTCCTACAGAGAAAGAAGGGAATAGAAAATGAAGGAAGAGAAACAAGTATCCCTCATTTCCTTGTCCTTTCCCAAGGTGATTCCAACATCATCTAACTGGGACACCAGGTGGCCCAGTAGCACTTTGGAAGGAGTAGGAGGACCAGCAATACAGAAATAATGGTTAGAAATTTCACTGAGGCTAAAGGCATTAAAACTGTGGGGCAGGGGGCAAGCCATGTCTAACAAAGATACAGATGTATTTGCCATTTGATCCAGAAAGCCCATTTTTGAAAGTCAAATGAGAACTACATCTGAACAGATTTGATGTAACATATGTACAAGGGTGTTGATTGAGCATTATATGTATAAAGAACTTTGGGAGCAATCCATATGTCAATATGTAATTAATTGAATAACTACTGCACAGCCATACCAGGGGATATCAATTAGCAGTACCATTTCCAATGACATGGTTCTGCATATTCTGGAACAAAATCCACTAAACATATTTAATTTCTGTAAGTGAGATCAGTAAGCAGGCATCACATATGAAGCTTCAGGAATTTTGATCTTTTAAAACATGAGTGACTAGGAAACTGAACAAATGGAAAAGTCCTTGTTCCAACTTCTGCCTCAACCCAGAGACCTGAGCTTTCAAGGAAACCCAGAAGAATGAATCCTAGTCTCAGGCTGTTGAAGGCTTAAAACATTAAGTTGATATGGAAGATGTTTCTGAGCAGTGATTAACAACACAATATGATACAGCCAGGAAAAAGAGTCATGAGTTAGAATATGATACTCAGTAACTCATGACAATAAGACGTGAAACAAGTAAAAACTTGAGGAAATAAAAAGTTATGCCTTCTTTAGAATTTAGGTAATTTCAGTAAATATTGCAGAACTGCAGCTACATCAAGATTTGAGAATATAATATGCATATTCCCAAGAAGACCTTGAAATGTTTGCTAAACAGTAAATGCATACATTCTTTTGAAACAGTAATGAATAAATGTTTTGAAGGAAGTGTGCTACAAGAAGAATTAGAAGAACTAGGTCTTTAGAAGAAAAAAAAACTCCTCAAATGAATGAGCATCCATATTCTCAAAAGTAACTTCTTGTGCATTGTAACAAAAATACTATTTCGTATTTTATATTTACTTTGGGGAAATTATCATGTACTTATAAAGTTTGTAAGTAGTGTCAGAGATAAAACCAGCAAATAAATTGCAGCATAATAAATATTCTCATTATTAGGACTTAATTACTTTTTTTTCACTACGTGGAAAGAAAACGAATTTCTGTCCTCATATTGATTATAATTTGATTGGGCATACAGAATTGCTGTTATGCTCAGTATGGCAGTGCAGTTTTTTCTCTCATATATTGAAATTATACAATGTGTATAATTTATATTTTTATGTGTATGTGTTTATGCTTTGCTTTTAGACATTAAGCTTGATGTCATAATTAAAAAGAATAAAGTAAGCAGATATTTGACCTAGCTATTGTTTTGCTTTTATTTGTAACTAGGATATAAAATTACAGCTGCTTGAGAGGTACCTGCTTTTAAACCCTTAAAGGAGTAAAACACTTCTACATATGGCTATGCTAACACATGGCCCTAATTATAGTACAAACAAGGCGCCTAATCATCAACAAATTTTAGCCCAAGACACAAATGAACAGCTTATTAATGCTGAATGTTGCTGTGTAGATTCAAACGGAAAAATCAAGATTTATATACACTTGGCTAAGTAGGTACGCAGAAAACATTGATGCAGAAATGAAAAAACATAATTTGACAATGATAGAACTTTGGAATGATATTCAGATAGTTTTTTTAATTAAAGGAGAATGAACATAAATACAATTAGTTTGGCATTCAATCATATTTTCTTGTCAAAAGGCCTCTGCTTTTTTTTTAAGTATTGTCTTAGTTAGGAGTTTACTGCTATGTACAAATACCATGAACAAGGCATCTCTAATAAGGACAATATTTAATTGGGGCTGGCTTACAGATTCAAAGGTGCAGTCCATTATCAAGGAGGGAGCATGGCAGTTTCCAGGCAGACATGGTTCAGGAGGAGCTGAGATTTCTATATCTTCATCCAAAGGAAGCCAGGAGCAAACAGGCTTCAAGCAGCTAGGAAGAGGGTCTCAAAGACCACACCCAAAGAGACACACTTCCTCCAACATGGCCATACCTACTCCAACAAGGTCACACCTCCTAATAATGCCACTCTCTGGGTCAAGCATATTCAAACCACCATATTCCACTCCCTCGCCCCTATAGGCTTGTTCAAACACATGAGTCTATGGGAGCCATACCTAAACACAGCATAGTGCAAAATATATTTGGTCCAACTTAAAAGTCCCATAGTCTATAACAGTTCCAACAATGTTAAAAGTCCAACATTCAAAGACTCTTCTGAGATTCAACCAATCACTTAACTGTAATTCCCAAAGCAAGACAGGAAACTAGCTGGGCAACCTCCAAACTCTGCATCTCCATGTCTGATGTCAAAGCAATCTTCAAATCTCCAACTCCTTTTTCACCTTTGTTGACTGCAACAAACTTCTTTCTCCTGGGCTGGTTCGACTCCCCGTTAGTAGCTTTCCTCAATAGGTATCCCATAGCTCTGGCATCTTTAACATCCTGATGTCTCCAAGTCAACTTCAACTTCACAGCTTCTTGTTCCAATGTCTGGGATCCACTCATGATCTTCTGGCCTCCTCCAAAGGGCTGGCGTCACTTCTCCAGCTCTGCCCTCTGTAGCATTCTAGGCTCAGGTTGACTCTATTCCACTGCTGGTGTTCTTGATGGTCATCCCATGGTACTGGCATCTCTAATACACTGGGGTCTTTGCGAGGCTGAAGCTTGCATGTGGGCGAGGGTCTTGTTGGGTTGAGTTGTGGTTCCTGCATGTCTGCCATGGCTCAGGGATGTTGAAGCGCAGGAATTTGACTGAGTTTGCTTCATGTGACGCCAGGCAGATGTCAAGCTATGAGAAGCCACAGAACTCCACTCTGGACATGGGGGACATAGAGGACATGGGGAGATCTCAGTCTCAGACCTGCAGAGGCAGTGCTCTTGGACAGGGACCCCTGGACAAGAAGATGTGTGTGGGTCGACTGGTCTCAAACTCCTGGGCTCCCAGGTGCCATTGGGAGTGCAGAAGAGTTGAGACTGGGGGTGTACGGGCTGGACCAGCCCGCAGCCAAGAGGGGAGAGAGGGAGAGCTCTAGTAGCACCCCACAGAGTGGAAACTCTTGGTCACTGCAACTCCCTTGACTAGGTCATGGCTGGCTGGGCTAGCTGGCTTGAGTTGGCAGGGCTCCGTGGCTGGAATGCAGAGAGGTCTTCCAGCCAAGAGATTAGATGGTGGTTCGGTAGTCGATGGCCTCCTCTATGGTTCTCCATGGTGGGCCCCAAGACACAAGGAAGTCCATGGTTTTAAAAGGTTTATTGTCATGGGAGAAAGTGGATATAGCTGTACCCCGTGTCCTCAGGGCAGGCCTGAGGTTAAATACCACTTGTAAGGAGGAGGGTCTGGGAAGGAATGTTTAATTGGCTGCACCCTTTGGCCTTTAGGTACCTCATTAATATGGAGATCTCTTGAGGCTCTGCAGCCTGTAGTCATACCCTTTACCTGTGGAGGGGCTGGTAGGGGCGTTGCCCTATGTGACTGAAAGGCGATGATCAATGGAGGTCTTCTGCCTCATGTCAGGAGCCTGAAGTCTGGGACAGTGGCAAAATGCATGCCGTCCCTTGCAGGGATACATGCTGGGTCTTTGGCCATCTCTAGCTGGTGCTTGACCAGAAACCAAGCTATCCTTTCATGGTCCTCCATCCCACAGGTCTTCTGCTGCAACTAGGCTTCACCAATAGCCTCTCATAGGCTCTCTTCATGGTGCCAAGCCTCAACTCCTTTGCATGATCCCATCAGTCCTGGGCAGTCAACTGCAACTGAGGCTACTACGTGCACCAGTGCCCTTCCATGGTCTCTCACAGTGCCAAGCCTCAGCTGCTCTTCATGACCCTATCAACCCTTCAAACCTAGTAACACTTGGGTTACACATTACCAAGTACAGCCATAGCACGAGGTACAACCTTGGCTATCTCTGGAACACAACTTCTCCTTCTCGGTGTTTCCCAGATTTCTCCTCAGTGATGCTGGTCTCTTCTTAGTCATCATTAATTTTTTAGCTTAAGCTAACCAGCATTAATTGTCCCAGTAGTCTCTTGTATTCTGAACTCTAAAGCTAGAACCACATGACCAAAGCTGCCAAGTTCTGCTGCTTGCTGGGGCTGGAACATGGCCTCCTTGTTCTATTACATTATCACCAGCTTTCTATTTTCCAACTCCTTCACTGCCTAAGCTTGGTTGTCCTGGATCTTGCTCTGTAGATTGACCTTGAACTCAGAGATCTGCATGCCTTTTGTCTCCTGAAAGCTGGGATTAAAGGCATGTACCACCATGCCTGGACTTAAGTTTTTCTTCTCCTAGAACTTTCTGTGTCTCAGGGTGATCTTAAATTCAGAGATCTGTTTGCCTTTGTCGCCTGTGACTAATGATATGTACCACCTTGCCTGGGCCTAAGCTTTTCATGGCTATGGTTCTTTAAGGTCTGGATCAAAAGCCTGTGTCTTTCATTTCTGTATTGTAGTTCCTTCCAGATTAAAAGTTCAACTGAAAACAATAACCAAGTAATAATATTGCCTAATATGATGTAGCTATTCCCTTTTCAAAGGCAAACTCATAAACAATAAGCTTAGCTGGGTGGGATCTTGCAACAAAGTCACCACTACTTTAATCTGACTATCTCTTTGAACACAGGATTCAGCTCCATTTCACTTCCTGGTGGCCCTTAATTACTTGCATTTTTTTTCTTTTTAAGGTTACTATTCATGAGCATAATGCTCTTGATGAGACTAAACCTGAGAACAAAGTCTCTGTTGGGCTTCTTGGGACTTCCTGTGTCAATGCAATTAATATAAATCTTTTTACCTTAGCCTCAGGTAGATTCTTCAGACAAGGACAAAAAGCAGCCACATTTTTTCACCAAAATATCTCAAAAAAATGTTTCTCAGACACTTATTAAAATTCTTATCCTCTGAAACCTCTAGAGCCAGGCTTCCACAGTTCAAATCACACTCAGCAACAAAGCCTTTCATATTCCTACTAGGATAACCTGTTAAACCCCACTTACTGTTTTCTACATCCAAAGCCCCAAAATCCACATTCTTACAAACAAAAGCACAGTCAGGCCTATCACAGCAATACTACAGACCCTGGTACCAACTTCTGTCTTAGGGTTTTACTGCTGTGAACAGACACCATGACTAAGGCAACTCTTATAAGGACAGCATTTAATTGAAGCTGGCTTACAGGTTCAGAGGTTCAGTTCATTATCATGAAGGTGGGAACATGGCAGCATCCAGGCAGGCATTATGCAGGAAGAGCTGAACATTCTACATCTTCATTGAAAAGCAGGCAGGAGAAGACTGGCTTCCAAGCAGCTAGGAAGGTCTTTCAAACCCACCCCCACAGTGACACACTTCATCCAACAAGGCCATACCTCCTAATAGTGCCACTGTCTGGGCCAAGTATATTCAAACCACCACAAGTATATATTTATTATATGTAATAATAGATTTCGTCCTTCCCCCAAACTTTCTAATCCACTTCTTCCCAACTAGCTCCCTTTCTATTTTCTTTTTTTCTTTTTCTTTTGTATAATACAGTAAATTTCATTAGAGTTTCTCAGAGAAGCCTGAGTGCAGGTTATATTCAGGATCACAGGTACCTTACAAGTGGCTACATCACTGAAGACTAGGTCTCTCACTTGTCTAGTAAACACTGGCATATAACTTCTCAGGGAGATGTAAGGCCTTGTGAGCTCCTTCCTGCTCCATGACAAGATGTTGATGGGCCCAGTCTTATACAGGTCTTGTACATGTAGTCACAGCAATCGATGTTAGTTCAAAGTGCAACAGCCCTGTCATTAATGAAGTCAACATTCCACCCAACTCCCTTTCCTCCAGCTCATATGTTCTTAACTCTTCTGCAATATTCCCTGGCTGTTCTTGGGTAAAGCCTCCTGCTTTCTTAAAGAAAACAGCCCCATTATACACTTGTATACTCTTTGTAAATAATTTATTGACATCTCTACAATTAAATGTACTTTTGTGATCTAAGGAATGTAGGTAGATGGAAGTTTTCTGATCACATCATATTCTATAGTTATCTTGTTGCATACTTTTGAACACTCTTGAATGCCCACTCTGCTGAAAGCTTTTACTTTCTGTTATTTTGAGTCTTCTGCCCTCCCAACTGAGCTAGCTAGATGTCTCCGCTCTCTGTTATTTTACAAGTATAAGGCCAGAAGTTGTACATAATTTTATTTAACTGTAAAAAACTGAAATCATGAAATAGGCAGGAAAATGTATGAAATTGAAAAGTATTAAATTAAGTGAGGTAACCAGAGTCACCAGTACAAAAATAATATGTTCTCTTTCATATGTGGATCATATGTTCATGTTTGTATATAAGTGGAGGTCAATAGGAGTATTGGCTATATAACTAGAGAGGACAGTATGAGATGGGGAGAAGTCGTGAGAAGGAGAACAACAGGCTACAAGTGACATGAAAATAGAAAGGAAACTATGGCGGAGGGTGGAAGAATATGAGGTGGAGACAGTGCAATGGGGTCAGAGAAGCAGGAACAAGAATCAAAAAAAAAACTAATGAAACTTATTTATTTATGATGATTTTTAAAATTTAATAAAAGCATGTAAGAGCTCTTTGCTTCATGTTTAAAGACAGAAAACACATCTAAGCAGCTTCATTGCAGTGCCAGCTCACCTACACACTTCCAGACTTAGGCTCTATTCATAGCTTTCTCTAATACAGTGGTTCTCAACCTTCTTAATGCTGTGACCCTTTAATATAGTTCCTCATGTTGTGGTGACTCCAACCATAAAATTATTTTTGTTGCTATTTCATAACTGTAATTTTGCTACTGTTATGAATTATACTATAAGTATTTTTGGAGATAGAAGTTTGCCAAAGGGACACTAGCCACAGGCTGAAAACTGCTGCTCTAAGGCAAATATCTGTATGAGATGGGAACAAAGTTGCAAGATCCCTGATTCCTTTCCTGTGACAACTGTAAATAATGGAAAGAAGTGGCAATCGTCTAGAAACTCTCTGGCTGAGAGCTGATAGTTACCACCTAATTCCTCTCCTTTTCCCAACTTTAAGTAATACTAGTCTCTAAGCCTGACCATTTACTTTGTAAGGATTCTCCTCACATCTGGAAAATTATTTGTTTACCAGTTTATTCTGCATTTACTTTCCTCATTCATCTCCTATAGAATAGAATGTTCAATTCATAGAATTTAACAACAAAAAATTATGCTTCCTCTTGCATCACTCTACAATTTTTGAATAGATTACAAAGTAGATTGTTTTACTTCTAACCTTGAGCCAGTAAATGGTTGTAATTCCTTATATAAAGAGTTATAATCTGTAATCTGTTACAACTCTGTTATATATCTCTGTTAAGAGAATGGAGCCTTCCAAGATGTGCTTACTGGTGCAAAAGTGGTTATCGGGGTAACCAACTTCTTTTTTTTTTAATTAAATTTGAGGCCCACTCAACTACAAGGATATTATACCTAGTACTGTAAACCTGGTTAAAAGATATTGGCTGGGGAGGTCATAGGCCCCAGAAGGGAACTTAGTATATGTTATCAAACTAATTTCAAAATATTTGTTTCTATTCATATACTAGTGTTGATATCAGTCTTGGTGATAGAAACTTCTTTTGGCAGATGATAGCAGTTCATGCAGAGGGACTTATAACTGGGCTATCTGCTAAGAATAGGTGACTATTAGATGCTCAGTTCTAAATGGGACATCTATATTATTCCATTCAAGGCTTAGGAACATTGTAGTAGAAGATATAGTAAGGGCTAGGCTGTTGATATGGCTTACCACATGAAGGGTGCTTGCTCCTAAGCCTGAAGACCTGAATTCAGACCTCAGATTCTATGTGGTGGAAGGATAGAACCCTGACCTCCATAGGTATGCACCATGGCATATGTGACATAAATACATATCAATAAACAAATGTAAAAACAAGGAATGGGAGAAGAGGATAGAATAGTGGACTGAAACACCATCTTCTCATGACACCGAGGAACACGACACTGACTCATGTTATCTTTATAAGACTTACATAAGATGGATCTCATTAGCACCCCATCATGGGTGAGGGAGAGAATAATTAGGCCACATCTATCTCTGAAGAGTTATTGACGGTAGTTTCTGGGAGGAGGGAAAATCATTCCTCAGTGCATAGCCTCCTTGTTCAAATAACTGACCATGCAAGAAAGCTTAACTGAATGCACTAGCCACACACACAAAAAAAGACATAGTAGCAGGAGAGGTACTTAGTGAAAAGGGATTCAGTGAGAGGGAAAGGGATTAAGAAAGGATAATGGGAATGAATATTATCAAAGTACATATAGAAAACTATGAAATATATAACATTTTTTAAAGGAGAAAACTGAGTTTCTGGATATGGCCTCTCCTACAATTTCAGAAGTCATGGGTCTCATAGTAAGCTGGTGAGTTAAAAAAAAAAAAGAGTAGACAGGAAAAATTTTGGATGGAAAGTTTGTAAGTGGATTGGTGTCCCCCTCCCTCCACTGGGAGTCCTGCCTGTCTGCAGGAGGTGGTGTCACTTCAGGTTTTATTTCCCCACAGCTAGGAATCTCAGCTAATGTCACCCCAATAGATTCCTGGGAGCCTCCTTCATACCAGGTCTCTGACACATACTCGAGATGCTGTCCCTGGGACAAGGCCAGCAGGTGTGGGCCTCCATGACTGCCCATGGCTGCTGTGAGCATAAGCCTTGCTTATATAATAATGTACATATTTTCATGTTCCTCTGAGGAATGTCCTTCCTGTTAACGTTAATGACTTCATGATAATCAGAGACAGCATGAGTCCATGAGACTAAGGAGGCTAATGTCTCAGCAAAATGGTAAACACTGAGACCTTTAGGACAGCCCTTAAGGCTACGGAAAAGAACAATAAAATCATGAGTTCAAAAATATATAATTTCTCAACTATGAAAAAATATAAGGTTACAATATGAATTGTATAAGGAGCTTCACATATCTAAAGGAACAGAGGCAGCTACACTATGAGCCAGCTTGTCAGAAAGATACAAAGACAGACAGATACAAATGCAGATAGATTCCTGAGTTCAGTATCAGCCTAGGACAGAACTAGTTTACATCCAGATGTGGTCACAATGGTAACCTCAGGACAAGGTCAAGCAACTTTATAAGGTCAGGCAGATCTCTGAAATTTTTGCAATGTTAAAAAAAAAAGAACAAAAAATGTACTTGCTGTCCTTTTCCTAAGAGTCCCAGGATGCTAATTCATAAAAGATCAAATGGGAACCTGGAGTAAATGACTGAACCGATAGGTAAATAAAATACTGGGCTTTTGGTCTGCATGAGATAAGCTCCCTAAAAAAGATAGGAGTTCTTTTTTAGAATATTTCTCTATCAACAATGGAGCTATCTGAAGATCTCTAGAGAGCAAACACAAGATTTCTGAGGTCAGAAATTCCAAGAATTAGAGAGCTGACACAGCTCTTTTAGAATGTTGTCTAGAATCTGTCTAAAGAAGGCTGTCTAAAGAGTGAACACAGCTCTTTTAGAATTTATTTATTTATTTATTTATTTATTTATTTATGCTTTCTAATTTTGATCAGAAAACCCAAGAATTACTTTTTGTCTTAGTTAGGGTTTTACTGCTGTGAGCAGACACCATGACCAAGGCAAGTCTTGTATTTAATTGGGGCTGGCTTACAGGTTCAAAGGTTCAGTTCATTATCGCCGAAGTGGGAGCATAACAGCATCCAGGCAGGCATGGTGCAGGACAAACTAAGAGTTCTACATCTTCATCTGAAGGCTGCTAGTGGAAGACTGACTTCCAGGCAGCTAGGACAAGGGTCTTAAGCCCATGCCCACAGTGACACACCTACTCCAACAAGGTCATACCTCCTAATAGTGCTTTCTACTCCCTGGGCCAAGCATATACAAACCATCACACTTTTAGAATTTTTCTAACAGGATTTCTGACTGGATCAAAAGATCCAAGAATTTATAGCAGCTTTTCTGACTTTAGTCATTCAGAGAGCTTTTAAAATTTTAACAGAAAGAGCTGTCCAAGCAGTAAGCTAGGTGTTTCAACCAGAGGATTTTTTTTTAGAATAGCAAAAAAAAAAAAAAAAAAAAAAAAAAAGCTGTCTAGTTGAGAGCAGAATGCAGAGATAAAACAGTCTAAAAAGCTGTCTTGAGCTGACTACAGAGCCAAGAGCTATCTACAGCAAACTGTCTTAGACCCACAATTTGACTTCAAGTCCTTTGTTTTCACCACTCCCAGACACCTCCTTTCTCAGAATTGCTCTCCAAGCCAAGGCTGGTACTTGGCAAGAGCCTCACCCCCCATCCCTGGCAGCTGCAGATTTCTCTGGCCCTCTCTCCTATCTCTCCCCACACTTGATCCTGAACCCCCACATTCCCCTCCCCATCCCCTCTCCCACTCAGTTCCCTCCCATCTGCCTCCTATGACTATTTTATTCCCCCTTCTAAGTGAGATTCAAGCATCCTCATTTGGACCTTCCTTCTTGTTTAGCTTCTTTGTGTCTATCCTGTATTTTGTGGCTAATAATCCACTTGTGAGTATATACTACAAATAATGGACCCTTGTGGGACTCAGAGACTACCAACCAAAGAGCTTACACAGGCTGGAAGCTTACATAGCCCCACCCTACCCCCAAACTCTCTGCACATATGTAGCAGTCTGAACCAGATTGAACTGGTCTGTCCTGATTAGAACCAGTTCAAACTGGATTGAACAGGATTGAAATTGATTGAACTGAAATGAATTGGACTGAACCAGATTGAACCTGATTGAACTGTAATTAACCTGATCGAACTGGAACTAACCAGATTTTAACCAGAATTTCCCTCATTATGTGCATCTACATACACACGTTTCCACATGAACTGAAAACAGATCCACATGCACAAATACATACACACACGCACACACAACATCCATAATGTTACTGAGAGCAACAAAATAAATTCCCAGGGAAATAAAACCACATTTTTTTTTAAATGAAAAATGCTTGTGGAAAAAAAAATCTTGCAAATTAACAACAATAAATCTCTAACAAGACTGACAGAGCTTAAAAAGAAAATTAGGAATAAAAAACAATTATTACTAAATTACTGTAGAAGTTTAGAAATAATTGAAAGAGGCCACAGAGGCCCCAAAATAACACAGGCTGTTGACATTATTCCTGCTTGCCCACCATAACTAAATGCTGAAGATACCATATACTTTAGGTACAGGAGAAATCAAGCTGGAACTTGACCTAAAAACTTCCTTTCTTCTGGTGAGCTTTCATAATGTTATAATTTGTCATGTAGGCTGTTAGGAGAGATAGGTCATCAATGTTATTACCAAGCAATGAACACTGAACACTATAATACTGGCCTGGCAGTCAAGATGTGCCTACTGGTACAATAATGGCATAAAAGTTATGAGCATAACCAATGACTGGACTTGAGGCCTTCTCTGTAGGAAGTTAATTCTTGCCTGGTACTATAAATCTGATCAAAACTACTACTATTATTCTGCTAAAGGTATGGGTTGTCAATTTGTAAATACTTACATTCATATGTATAGATTTATGATGTTCTCAACCTTGGCCAGACAAACACCTTTTAAAAAAAAGACTTACTTATTTTTATTTTATATGCATTGGTGTTTTGCCTACATGTATGTCTGTGTGAGGACGTCAGATTTCCTGGATCTGGAGCTACCATGAGTATGCCGGGAATTGAACCCTGGTCCTTTGGAAGAACAGCCAGTGCTCTTAACTGTTGAGCCATCTCTCCAGCCCAAACAAACATCTTTTTATTATGTGTAGAATTAAATGCAGAGAGTCACATCTGGTCAATGTGCTGAGAACAAGTGACAAGGTGTTTAGTCTTAAATGAGACATCTGTATTAACCTTCCCGCATCTAAGGCTCAGAGACAGTCTCAGAAGAAGCCGTGGAAAGAATGTAACAGCTGGATATTGGAGAGGAGTGCAATGGAATGCCTGTTTTATGAACATGAGGTGGACATTGCACTCATGTAACTGCAACAAGACTAAGACTGTAAGCTCAATCAAAATTAGCAGGCAGCACTACTTCAGCTCAGTGGACTACAAAAAAAAAAAGAAAAGGAAAAAGGAAATGTGGAAGAAAGTGGAGGGGAGGGCAGCCCCAGTGGGGGTTCTTCTTTCTTCCTGTTCTTGAGACAGCAGAGGAGGAAGAGCATAGGTTGAGGGTAAGACGTGGTCTTACAAGATTTGGGGGTAATACTTTGTCTTACCAGATATTTAGGATTGCAGTATAATAAAAAGTTTACTTATCTAAGTTACTATGCTACTATAGCTGACCTCCCTTTTGTGATGCTCTGAGGCCAGAAAGTGCACTTATCACCTCTATCTAAAAAACAACAAAGGATTAAGTAAATAGCCTTTGTACTATCTCAGCAAGACCTGCTGGGCTCTAACTTTCAACCTGCTAGTGGAGAAGTCTCAGGAAGAAAAAGGGACCTTTAGAAAAGTGGTTATAGAGTTTCTTACAAAGTTGTAAAAAGTTTCCGATGAAAACTATCTAAGGAGAAAAGTGGAAAGATCCTAAGTGGGGAAAAGGAAAAAAAAATCTAGTAAGGGAAAAATTCTTCTAAGGAAAAAAATTCTAGGGGGGGGGGAAAAAAAATTTTTCTCTTCTCTTTGTCCACAATACTTATACATCTTTCAGAATACATGATCACATGTTACAAAGTTCATCACAAGTTTACACAAAAAAACAAATCATAAATTGAAATAGAAGTTTACAACAGAGAATATTTACATGCATATCCATTAGGAGTAATTATCTAGCTAAATTATCCATCACCTGTCTCAGCTCCACAGGTTCATTGAAGGTTTAAAATTATAACTAAGTTATTAGTGAAGTTTTGTATAGCTAAACCCAGTCAATATTTTATTTTCTGCCCTAGCACCTATAATAAATCATTAGTTCCCTTTTTATGAACTTTGATTAATTGTTTTACAACCTTTTGGAATATGCTCTGAGTAGGAGAAAGTCTGGTTACTATCTAAAAACAATTTAACTGGTGACACTTGGGAGACTGGCAGAGCTCTCATTGCAGTTTTGACTATCGGAAAAGGATCTAATAGCAGTCCCACTATAAAAGAGCTTAATAATCACTGATATAATTTTGGGAATTCTTATGATCATCATTAAGACTTAAGAAGTCATCTATTTGTCTATATAGTATCACACAAGACATCTTCGTGGGTTTGCAGAAATCTGCTCCAAAGGAGTGTGATATTACTTAGTGATTGTTATATATGTTTAACAATAACAGGAAAGCATATTAATAGCAGGACTCTTTCCTAAAATGAATCCCTTACAGCCTTGCTTCTTAAGAACAAACCTGTAACAGATTATATAATAATCTGAAGCAGGCTATCTCAGGACGATCACCTGCTAGTTATAAGCTTGTCCCATTATGGCTCCTGACAGAAAGGTAGGAGAGAAATGTGTTGAGGAATGAGTATCCAGGGGTAGTAGAAAAGAAAATTAGAGGTGGATAGGATCAAAATATAGCATACATATATTAAATTGTCAAAGAGTAGATAGACATTAAGAAAAGAAATGATAACAATGAATGTACGCTAACAAGTTAAAGAACATATAGTTATACACACAAAATTGATTAAGAAGGAAGTAGAGCCGGGCAGTGGTGGCACACACCTTTAATCCCAGCACTTGGGAGGCAGAGGCAGGTGGATTTCTGAGTTTGAGGCCAGCCTGGTCTACAGAGTGAGTTCCAGGAGAGCCAGGGCTACACAGAGAAACTCTGTCTCGAAAAACAAAACAAAACAAAAAAACAACAAAAAAAAAGGAAGTAGAAAGCATAAGCACGTTACACTAAAAAGAACTAACCAAAATCTCAGGTTAAGAAAGAATTTTGCAAATGGCTGTTAGGGAAACCCACACTTCATATATTCAAGCAATATCAGAGAATATAAATTGAGAGAAAATTGCTTAAGTTATTTTATACTATATAAGGAAAATTATAGACTAATCTTACATTTAGCTGTGGTTTCGGGGTTTTCAAAATACTAAATAACATAAATAGCTTTTAAATGTCAACCTAAATTTAAAAATAATATAACATGATTAGGTAGATTCATTCCAGGAGTGTAAGGGTTAGTTAAAAGATCAGAAAATTTTATCCACAGAAATCACAGTATTAGCAGATTATAAGAACCATATGGCCCTGTTAGTATATTGAAAAGACACATGACAAAAATCAACAAACAAGAAAGGAAAAAATGATTAGAAAGTGTAGGTTGCCAAGGAAGAGACATGAGGTTGTTATTTTTAGACATAATCTTTCTTATACAGAAAATACAAAAAAATTATAGAGCTAGTTTAGTGGAGTTGCTAAAGACAAAGTGAATATATTTAAAGAATAGTGTTTGCAACCCCAGTAGTCAATTATCCAGTATCATTGTATAAAATATGAATTTATAATGGTAAACATATGCATAGAAAATATCATTAAAAGACAAAAGGGCACATTAAACCTGCATTTATAACAGTCAAAGTTACATGACTACACTTAAAAACACAGTAAATCTGCTACAAATACCATCATTCATCAATTAACAGCTTGCTTTTTCTTTCAAATGGTTTCAAAACTAGAATGTGCCATGCAACCATTGATTCAAACTGTTAATTTATCTCATCCTTTCCTCCAGGATAGTTGGTGATGGAGCCATTATTGTCTGGGATGGGGTAAACTTTTGGTCAAAACTGTTCTCTTACTATTACTTCAATTAGGTTATGTACATTTAGGGGCTGCAAGTTCAATCGCTATTAGGTCTTGAAATCATAACACTATGAATTAACATTAAAACAAAAAAGAGCATCAAGACAGAGCAGCAGGAATAAATTTGATGTCAAAGACACAATTCCCTGTTATTAGGACAATTAATGAAATTGCACATTTTTTTTTGCAAAAATCAGAAAAGCACTTCAAAGGAACCTAAATTAGGAAGGTTTCCAGAGTAGATCCTGGGGCCAGGAAGATCATTTCAGCATGCCAGTGCATGTTAGCATAGCAGTGGGCTGCTGTTACGATAGATACTGCATTACTGATGTTTTTATGGCACAAGGCTCATTATTGTGTGAGGAAACACAGATGCCCATGTCTTTTAGTGGTTCAGAGATGTCAGAGCCTGAATGTCAAGAAGTTTTGTAAGGATCTCTTAATCAGCTTAAATTATATTTTTATTTTTATTTTTATTTTTATAGACACATGGGAATAATAGAAGCCAAATGTATACATCTAAATAGATGCAAAAAACACATTCAGTAAATATAAAGCCAAAAGTCTACTTGATAAGAAAGTATTATGGCCCTTTAGAACCTCACCAGATACAAGACATTTCCCAACCAAGGACTCTGCATCATGTGTCCTGGAGAATCTCTCAACCATCATCAGAGTTTTTGTCTTTAATAGGTAGCAATTAATACAGAACCCCACAACTGGTCTTGATGTAGAGACTACAAGACTGTGTGGAATGCTCAGCCATAAATGGTACATCTATGTTGCCCATAGTCACGGCAATCCCCCACTCCTCATCCTCCCAAGGCTCAGCAAGTTTTGCAGAAAAGGAAGTGAAAATATTGAAGAAAAAGAAAAAAGACAGGGGCACTAACTGGGTGAATTCAAGGAAACAGAATTTCCTGGCCACAGAAGGTCAAGTTGCACATATAATTCACTGCAGTTTGGGCAACATTCATAAGACCTACACATACTCAAGCCAGACAAAATCCTACCATGGAGAGGGGAAGTAGGCAAAAGGTATCATCCCTAGCTAAGGAGCTCTTGGCAATTGTTAGCTGTTATGTGTGGGGGTGGGTCTGATGCTGGGGTTCTGTTCCCCAGTTAGTTCTTGATTTGTCAGCAAAGATGCCATGGGCTAATTGCTGGGCTGAAGGAATAGGTAGGACTTCTGGGTCCCCACAGGCAAGCTGGCAGATGCAGGAGAGGGGTAGGGAAGGGGATTTTTGCCATGCTTCAGAGTAACAAAAGCCAACCAGCCATGTGAGATCTTGGCTGGAATGATCACAGGCTGCTTCTACAGGCAGGAGGTTAGAGTGTTGAGCTGGGACTGAAGGTGGCTGAGCAACTGAAATTGGATACAGATTTAGGATGCTGAGCTGGGAGTACTGGAAAGAATATGCTAGCTGAGGTAGACTGGAGACACCCAGCAGTTGAGCCAATATGGCAAGTTGAAAGTGAACAATTGTGTGTGTCTGTGCTTTTCATCCACCAATCTAATATTCTCTGGGCTGGGGCTGGTAGTGTGGTCTATTCCCAGAGCTTAGGCAGGGTAGCAAAAGCTACATGCAACAGTTGTAAGAGGGAAAACCAGTTTTCTTTAAGAATGCGGCCCCTAATAGACTGACTATGCTCCAATGGATAGTCATACACCAACCAAACAGTACATTGACAGAACAAGGTGCATTTAAAAAAAATGAGGATACAAATTTGGGTACACAGGGAAAGGGCTGGATCTGGGAAAAGTTGGAGGAGGGGTGAATATGCTCAAAATATATTGTTTGAATCTCAAGAACTAATTTTGTACAAGAAAGCCCTGTATCATTTTTTATCATTTATTAGTATATGTTAATTGTACAAATAGTTTTTATTAAGACATTTTCAAACATGTATATAATTTACTTTTATCATTTCCAGACCCATTCCTCTTGACTTCCCTCTCAATGTCACAGCAATTTTTCTTCCTTGGTGGCAGATAAAGTAAATAATGTGCTTTATAAACTATGGCATCACAGAATACATGAAATGAACAAACTCAATACAATTCTTAGCAAACTAAACACAAAAATTCTAAAACTCCTGCAAAAGACTTGAGTTTCAAAATAGGAAGTAATAGAGGGTGATCACAGAAGGAATGTAAACATTTTCTCACAAGTGGGATAGGAATGTATCTGTGCGTCTTACTAAGTTAATGCTAATCACATTTACAATAATAAATAACCAATTCTAGGATGATGTGAAGGAATTCCTTAGACTAAGGAAAAGCAAGGAAATGAGATTTAGCTTATCATTAAACTTAAGACAAAGTTATAGAGCAAGGGCTCTAGATGTACTATTGGGAGGATACTTGACAACCTTGTAGGAAGGTTTGGGTTTTATCCCCAGCATCACATAAAGCCAAGTATGGTGTCGCATGCTTTAACCCTAGTACATGGGGGGTTAGTGGATGGAAGCAAGAGGATCAATAGTCCAAGGTCATCTTTGACTACATAGCAAGTATGAGGCCAGCCTGAGATATATGAGACTCAATTCCAAAAGGAAAAAAAGCTATAGTATAATAAACTGGTGCACTAATCAATCAGAGAAATAGATTGACCAAATATAATAAAAATTCAGAAGCAGACTTAGACAATTATGGAAATTTCATATAGAGCAGAGATGGTATTCTTAATCTCTAGGGAAAGTATTAAGGTCCAGCCTTGGCTTGTAGAGAAGTTCTGAGAGAAGGGGTGGATGGGAGCGGTGAAAACAAACAAGTCCAGTCATGGGTCCAAGCTACCAGTCTATGTTCTGCTCTAGATAGCTTTCCAGTCTGCTCTCTGTGTTCTCTGTGTTCTGCTTTCTCTGAAGATCTCCAAACAGCGCTCTCTCTCCCTCTGTCTCTCTCTGTCTCTCTGTCTCTCTCTGTCTCTCTGTCTCTCTCTGTCTCTCTCTGTCTCTTTCTCTCTCTCTCTCTCTCCCCTGTTTGAGAAAGTTCTGCAAGCAGTTCTCTCTTGCTATTCTAAAAATATCTCTGGATAGCTCATCCCTTGCAGATCATAAGCCCAGACTTTTATTTTACATATCAATCCAGTCATTTATTCCAAGTTCCCTTTTGATTGTCCTATGAATCAGCATCCTGAGACCCCAGCCCCTTAATTCTTAGGAGACAGCAAGCACTCATTTACTTTTGACATTGGAAAAGAATCCAGAGACCTGCCTATCTCTGTAAAGTACAGATGATAAACTAGCTGGTCTGCCTTTGTAAGCATAAAAAAAAAAATCTTAACTGAGTGAGATCTCCTGTGATCACCACTCCCTAAATCTCTTTATCTCCTTCCTTGGCATCTTTCTGACAAGTTGACTCACAGAGCACCTCTTTTGTTCCTTTAGATTTGTAAAGCCCCTCATATAATTCATATTGCATCCTTATTTTTGAGAGGTTATATTTTTTTGAACCCATGTTTTTAGAGTTCTTTTCCACAGCCTTAGGGCTGTCCTGAAGGTCCCAATTGTTTACCATTTTGCTAAAATATTAGCCACATCATTGCCTACTAGACTCACACTGTCTCTGATTATCATGGAATCATTAATGCTATCAGGGAGGATGTTCCTTGAAAAAGGAATGTAAAAATATGTACATTATTATACAAACAAGGCTTATGCCCACAGCAGCTATAGATACTCATGGGGGCCCACAGCTGCTGGCCCTGTCCCAGGGGCAGGAACCAAGTCATTCTGTCCCTACTAAGGCCATGCCAGACCATGCAAGAAGGAGTGGCCTAAAATTAGGGCAACTGATATCTTTTAAACTTTAAAATGGCTCCTGATGAATAGGAAATGTCTGTATGAGAAGATAAGCCTTGAAACTTCTGTAAGAAAATGTAGGGCTTCTCTGGCAAAACAGGGAAATGCAGATTATCAAACTGAACAAAATGTTTCAAAAGGGCTGGGAGTGGAGCTCAGTGAGAGTACCTGTTTAGCATGTACAAGGCCCAAGTCTAAGGCCTCCACCATCAAATGAAGTGCAAAATCTCTATTCAAAAAAAAATACTATAAGGATAGTAAAGTCAGAGGCTATGGAAAAGATAATCAGGATCAATATAATGACTGGAGTTAGTATGCAGAAGTCTGAAGAATGCCTATAAATCTCAGGAAAAGATGGGGGACAATGGGAAACCTGAATGATACATAAATATATGAAAGGGTTAATATGTAAAATAAAGCAAGATATTATTTCAAAAAGTTGATAAGAGTTAACCAATTCAGTAACAAAGAGTATAGCTATGGTATAAGCAGACTTGTTATTCTTTACTAATCAAAATGTAAACAAAAGCAAAAATGTTGATAATTTCTAGCAAAACAGAATAAGAACACACTCTCTTATCTTACAAATTTCCTTCATCAACAGGAATCTAAAGTTCTTCAGTCAAGCCCAGCATGGTCTCAGGGTTCTGTAATGTCAAACCTTAGGGGGAAAGGGAAGGAAAATTCCATGTTCCAGGCTAATCAAGACTATATATAGTGAGACCCTGTCTTTAAAAAAAGAAGAGTTTTCATTAATATATACAAATGAAAATGAACCAAAAACATGTTTAGCTTTTTAAGGTCTACCTTTACTATGATTTTAATTGAGAACAGCTACTGAAGGCCCATGTATTAAAGGCTTTGTCCTTATTCTTTTTTTAGTACTCCTGAAAGGTGGTAGATATTTTAATAGACACAGCTCAGGTATTGGAGAGAGATGAGTAGTTTAAAAGTACTTGATGCTCTCAACTGAGGACCAAAGTTCAGTTTCCAACAGCCACACCCTCTTCTGCCTTCCACAGGCCCACACACTCACACAAACACACACAAACACACACAAACACACACACACACATCCATGTGCACATAAAGTAGGAGAGCCTAGTGGGTTGTTTTAGGTTATGGGCAAGCATATTCCCAAAGGGGATTGTGGCACCATAATCTCTTCCCTTTTTTCACTTCTCAATCTCACCAAGAGCTGAAAAGTTTCTACTTTTTACTCTTCTTTATGTTTCTTTTTAGGTAGTAGAGCTCAAACCCATTACATTTGGTAGGCCAGTACTCCATTGCACTCCAGCATTCGAGTAAATGGCTTTGTTTCACCTAGCATTCTTACCATGAGGAGCTGCAACAGGCCCAAGACAACAGGGTCAACTGATCCTAGACTAGAACAGTCAAAACTGTGATCTAAAACAAGCCTTTTCTCTTTCTAAGTTGATTACCAGAGTTGTTTGCTATGCTAATGAAACCTGAGGAATGAATAGCATCTTCTGTTGATAGGAGAGCCTTCATGTTTACTATTTAAACTCTGCATTTATTCTCTGTTCTCACCCAACCCCTGCTAGACTATTGGGCTATAATTAGACATTTTAATTCCACATCTTATGAACTACACAACATAGTGTTTTCTCGGAAGTCTATTCTCTCCTTCCACCAGGTTAAGGAGTTAGTAGACTGAAGTGTTAGGTCCTGCATCAAAAGAGGAAGAGAGGAAGGAAGGAGTAGGTGGTTGAAATGGCAATATGAGAATACTTTTAGCAAAGGAAGCCATATTTAAAGACGAGAGAACTTTCATAGTTAAGGACAACTTCAGGCTGATGGACAGCAAGAAAATGCCCTCATTCTTTAAGCTTCCAGAGAAGTACATCTCTCTGACAACACCATGATTTTACTTAGGGAGACAGCTGTCAGACTTCCAATCTAGTGAGCTGTCAAATAATGAATTTGTGTTGTTTTAGCCTTCTAGGTTTGTGCTGAGCTATTACAGTAATAATAACAATCTAACATATACATATATGTAATTTTTCATTTGGATTCCTCTGTAAAAATCCACATTTTCATCCAATATAATTTCCCTTCTGCCTGGAGGAGTTTAACATTTCTTGTCATACAGATTTGCTAGTAATACCTTCTTTCAGATTTTGAATGTACAAAAATATTATATTCTGTCTGAATTTGAAATCTCGACAGAGAATTCCAGTGCTTTAAAGGTATCCTTTGGCTGCCTTCTGTGTAATATAGCTTCCTGCTCTGATACATAAATAGGAGAAAATATTTGTGATCTTGGGTTAGCACAACATTATTATTATAATTTGAGGTATGTTTTCCCTATGCAGCTCAGTCTTGCCTTTGCAATCATTCTGCCTTTGAGTTCTGGTATCACAGGTGTAGAGCAGCATGTGCAGTTAAGATTTTTTTTAATGTTACACCAAAGGCATACTCACCACTCCCATTGATATATGTGCTTCATTTGAATTAAGAATTTCTGTTTGTTAAAAAGGTACTTTCCAGGGCCAGTGAGATGGCTCAGTATGAAAAAACATTTATTCTGTAAGTTTGATCCTTAGAGCCCATGTAAAAGTAGAAGAACAGAACTGACTCCACAAAGTTGCCTTTTGACTTCTACAACCAATGCTGTGGCATCAACATGTCTGTCTACATACACATCATACACATACAGAGTAATAAAAAATAAATACTAAAAGCAAGGGAAACATACAATTAAGAAAGTAAAAGGATATGCTCTAGACTAGAAGAGAGAAGTTGGAAGTAAGACATATGATAATGACTTGTATTTTGCATTTATAAAGAACTAAACTCAATTATAAGGAACAAGCAACCCAAAAACAACCCAATAAGAAATATGAGAGAGAGAGAGAGAGAGAGAGAGAGAGAGAGAGAGAGAGAGAGAG
>NW_021604704.1:126231-183547 GCF_004785775.1 Grammomys surdaster
GAGAGAGAGAGAGAGAGAGAGAGAGAGAGAGAGAGAGAGAGAGAGAGAGAGAGAGATCACAAAGATGGGTGGGTAGAGAAATAGGGTTGGATCTGGGAGCAGTAACTATAATCAAAATGCATTGTAAGAGACTCTCAAAATTAATAAGAATATTATTTTAAGAAAAGAAGAAGTAAAAAATGAGGGCTAACTGTAATTGTAGCACTTTAGAGGAGGATGTCTAAGAGAACTATGGAGTTTGAGGCCAAACTGAACTACATAGCAAGATTCTATATCAGGACAATAATAAAAGGACTGAGATGTAACCCAGTTAATGGAGTGTTTGCCTAGCATGTACAAGCCCTGGGTTTTAATCAGTCATTAGCAACAGGGGGGTGGGGAGGAAAAAAGAATTGAACAAAAGGTTAGGACACATATTTTGTCAAAAAATGATACTTGGATGGTAAATAAGTGTTTGAGGTGATTTAAATCATTAGTGCTTGCTTATTATTGGAGGAATACTAACCAACTAATATATAGTCTTCAGTTCATTTATATTTATAATATATATAAAAGGTAAAAGTAAATCTGTCCCTTTCAAGTGCTCACAAATTGTGAAGCAACTGGAACTCTCACATGCTGCTGGTACCAATGCTGGTTTATGCAACCATATTAGAAAACAGCTTAGCAATGTTTTAAAATTATTTAGCGTGTGTGTGTGTGTGTGTGTGTGTGTGTGTGTGTGTGTGTGTGTGTACCATAGTGAGAATGTGGGGACCAAGGACAGCTTGATAGAGTCAGGTTGCCTTTTGTCTTTGTGGATTCTGGTTATGAAGCTTCCTGATAAGTATCTTTCTGGTCTGAGTGACTTTGCCAGCCTCTGGAATGTTTTACCAAGTAAAATGCTGCCCAGCATATGATTCAGCATCATTTGAAAGGATGCTAGCCAGCTCAAATGTGGTGAGTAAGGCTCTGGCAGGCCTTGCCCTTCTCCCCCATTCTATCTGCCTTGCTGGAAAACAAAACAAAACAAAACCAAAAACATTAGATTGCATTCTCAAAGCTAGCCACCAAGGTCTATTCCCTTATTTGGACACTCCCTCCTCCTGAGGCTGACTACCAAGGTCCAGTCACCAAAGTATTGAAGTCCAGCAATCAAAATCCTCCTTTGGCTCACATAATTAACAAGTCCAATGAAAATTAAGCAGCTCATCCTAACATAGGGTTTCCCCTTCTACCTTTATGAACCACCTCTTTCCTATGTGTCACATCTGTCTCCTCTCTACCCAGAGGCAGTCCTTTGTCCTCCTCATGGACAAATGCCCCTCTCCTCCTTTTCTCCAGTCCTCTATCTCCTGTTTTTGTCCCTTATTCTCTGTCCTCTGTCCCTCATGGGCAAATAAATCTACTTTTTTGCAGAGAACTTGGTCTTGGGGGTCCTGAGCCAATACTTTTCCTAATAACACAGTTATTGAATATTTACCCAAGAGAGATGATAACTGATGTATATATAAGGGTTTATACATTGCAAATTTATTTGTAATAATCACAGGCAGAAAAACTCAATAATTCATGAATATGTAAATGGATAAAATAATCATATATCTATATGATGGGATACAAGTTATCAATAAAAAGAAGTGAACTATTAGCAGCACAAATGAACCTCATAATAATTTTTCTGAATAAAACACAAAGGTACATTTGAGTAACTTTTCAGAAAATGCAAATGAATACATATGAAAAGCGAACAGAACAGTGGGGACATGCATGGGGTGTAGAGGGATGGAGAGTATACTAATCAGTGTTCTCCAGAGAAACAGTACAGGATACATGTATAAATATATAAAAGATGGCATGTTACGGAAATTGACTCATTTGACTATGGAGATGAAGAAGCCTCATGATCTAGAAGAAGAACAAGCTGGAAAACCAGGAAAGTTAACTCAGCCCAAGTCCTGGACTGAGAGTGAGGGGAGACACTGATACCTAAGGAAAAGAGAAAGCAGAGGAAGTCAGTTTGCCTTTATGTTCTATCCAGGTCTGCAGAAGTTTGTAACTTCAATTTGTTAATATATATTTTTTGATGGTTTTTAGACATTTTAATCTCCTTTTTAGCCCACCACCCACCAGAGGTAGTGGGAAAGGAAGAATACAGGGGAAGTGGACCTATTCAGAAAAGATTCTTTGGAGCAACTCCCATCTGTGTTGTCTGGAAATCAGCACTTTAGTTTACAGGTCTGCAGTAGCAGCTCAATCTATTGGTAAACATTTTACGGATATACCAGCAGTCTGGTTCAGTAGAGTTGGGATAGCAAACATAGTAGCAATGGCACTTCCTAGCTGACACACCCAGGCCTCAGCCTCAACTAGAGTCAGCAGGAGGAAACCGGAGGGACACCAGGAGAAGTTCTCTGCTGTGCTTCTCTCAGGCAAGCAAAAATCAGCAAAGACTTGAAATCCACAAGTGTTGCACAGCTAGCTCTATAAGAGACCCTCACTCAGCCTCCATCATTGTCAGTGAAGTTTTTTTATACTCTCTCCAAACATCACATGTCCTCCATGGGTCTGTCTCAGCGTGAGTCTTGTCTCAGCACGTGCATCTGTCTCAGTTGACATCACTCTGTCAATCAGCCTGAGTCTAAGGAAACAGCAAGGAACTGTAGCACACCACCAAAAGTTTTCTGTTGCACATTTCTTTTGGAGTCCCAACAAATGGAGCTCAACTATGTAATGTAAGGTGGACCCATACATGTGTATCCTTAGAGAAGAATCCTTCATTGTATATCCTTTCACATGCTTGCTTCAGCAGAACATCCTTTTACTATGTCTGCTTCAGCCAAGCATTCCTTTACATGCTTGCCCCAGCAAAACACCATATAGCACAACTGACCTTTCAATGAACCCTTAAGTTTTCACTTCAGTGGTTAGTTGACACTCAATTGTACTAAAGCAAATGGCTCTTTCATATTCAATTGAGTGACCCATATCATAGTTCCTTCTATGAATATCCTCACAGACACACCAAAATGTAGTATTTTGCCAGCTCCTATTATACCTTAACCCAGTCAACTTAAAGCTATTCATTCAGTAATGGAATGCCTGCTTAGCATGTATCTGGTCCCAGGTTTAATCTGTATCACTGCAATTAAATGAATAAATAAACAATTCAAATCAGAACCTGGCTATCACAAGTCTATGCAGTGGAATTTTCCCCAAATTGATTGATTGGCTAATAAAGATGACAAGAAGCTAATCAATAATAAAGATCACTGGGCGAGGAGGAGGCGGGCCTTCCAGGTCTGAGAGAGGAAGAAGGAATGAAGAGAAAGGAAAGAGCCCTTTTTGAAAAGAGAGCCAGGAGCAAAACAGACAAAATGTAGGCCAGGGATTGTTAGATCTGGTGGAGGAGTTCACCAGGATCCGCCACCGGAAGATTTCTAACATAAAATAGTTGATAAATTTAGGATGCTAGATTCCAAGCCCAATGATTGTGTTGATTCTAAACTAAGATTGTCTGGTGTTTTCCATTTCATAGCGACTCAACTGAGCTCTAGAGGAAAAGTAAATATGCTGGAGTCTGGGTTGGTGAGAGCATGCCCCCAGCTAGCCTTAGAAATTTGGGAGTGCTGGGCAGTTTGACAGCAGCTAGCTGCAGGGACTGAGACATCGATTTTGGAGCTCTGAGAAGCAGAGCCAGCATTTATGTGAGAGGCCTTGGATAGGGGAAACATGTGATATCAGGCTTTGTGCTTGGCTCGAAACAGACAGAGACCACCAACCAGTGCCAAGCTGGTGATAATGTAGATGATTTTTAATTACACACAACAAGTCTACTTCTTGTCAGCACGGTGCCAATGTACCTTTTCTTAGTTCACACAACCTAAAATGATTGAATCCCTTCAGCCTCCCACAACCAAAATAATATGGTTCCACAAGGAATACACCCTCATCAGACATAGCCTTTTCCAGTGTTTTTGTCTTGAAATCCCATCTTTCAGACTGTTAGAAATAAATTTATGTAGTTCATAAGCCACATAATTTACTGTCTAGATATATATGCATGTATGTGCATGGATATTTACATACATTCTACTTACACATGTTCTATTTATGTATATGTGTGTGTGGCATGTGTCACAGTGTACAACTAGAGATTAGAAAACAACTTGTAGAAGTTGGCTCTTCTTTCCATGTAGCTTCTTGGCACTGAACTCAGTTTGTCAAGCTTGGCAGCAAAAGCCTGCTGAGCTATCTTGCTAGCCCAGTTTATTGTATTTTTATTACAGAATTCTCATAGATTAAGACAAAGGTATGGTGAGGGGCATAGGGATCTCTCAGTAGTGATAGATTTATTCATTGTTATTTGCCACAGTAGTTATGCATGCATATGTTAAAATTTACCTAGTTTGTACATATTAAGAGTGGGCCAATCTATTATGTGACAAATATATCCCAATAAGCCTGTTACTAACAAAGAAAACTTAAATACTACTATCATTCCAATCCTCTGGTACAACAAATTTAAATAATAGGCTTTGGTAAAATGACCTTCCACACTGACAATGGGAATATAAAATAGCACAAGCACTTTCCAGAACACTTTTACAACATATAGTAAAATAAAAAATGTCAAGGGCTGAAAAGATGGTTCAGCAGTTAAGAGCATTGACTGCTCTTTGAGAGGACCTGGCTTTGAGTACTAGCACACAATGGCCATCTGGAACTACAATTCCAGAGGATCTGGTGCCCTCTTGTGGCCAATGTAGGCACTAGCCACTCAAGTGGCATACAGACATGCATGCATGCAAAATACTTATATATATAAAATAAGAATCAAAATAATTTTTAAAACTTTATATCTGGTATATTTTATTCTACCATGTCTCTCTGAGGCCCATGAATTAGCTTGTTTTATAAGATGGCACTGTTGATGTGGTAGAAACTTTAAAGTTACAGGAGAGTGGAAATGTTTGACGTCCTTGGAGCCTTAAAAGAAAAGTATGGGACCCTGGTTTTCTCCACATTCTCTTTATCTCAGCTGTCATGAGATGGACAAGTTTGTTCCACTATGTATTTCCACCACTGATATATTGTCTTGTCACAAACTCAATAGCAACTCATCTACTTGACCATGAGTCCAAACTTCAAAAACTATAACCCCAAATAGGACTTTCCTGTTTCTACCTTGGTTATCTCAGGTGTTGTGTTACAGTAATGGGAAGGTAATCAACATGATATGAAAAAAAGACCACTTCTATGACTATAACCTAGAGAAATTATTGAAACCATCACCATAATATATGGCAGTATGCTGGTAAATATGTAATCACTAACTCTTAATGGAAAGAAAGGTCCTGTTTTAAGCCTTGGTTAAAAATATTTTGCCATAAATATTTTCACTATGACTAATATCTAGTTAGACACCAACAAATGTAGTCCCTTCTTACCTGTGCAGAATAGAGCCTCAAAGGAAGCCCCAAGCCATGGAAAACACCAAATCCTACATATAATTATGGATTTTCCCACAAACTTGTAAATTAGGCACGGTAATTAATCATGGTAAGTGATTAATAATAATCAGTTGCCATAGGGTATAGCAACCATATTCTATAATTTCTTTTCAAGAGCCTTTAACTTTTCAGCTAAAGAAGCAACTTATAGATTTTCTTGGACCTATTGAAGCTGCCAGCACCACTATTCCTGTAATTTGGAGCCATTAATGAAATAAAAAAGGTTTGTTTGAGGATGAGCTCTGCAATAGCACTACAGCTTGCAACTGAGAAGGCTGGTAAGTCCCTCATAGGCAGGTAGTATACACAGCACCAGGAAACAGGATGGTTCTAATCCTGAGCTGAAAATGAAATTGAAAAAAAGAGGCACCACTGTACACACACCAAGTAAAGGCCTGCCAGCAGTACAGTGGATAACCTAATGTAGTATTTGTTCAGTGGAGCACATGAATGCATCTTAAATAATAAAATGTTGAGAGGAAAATCTTTGTTGTATACTATGTGCAGTGTGATACTATTTGTATAAATCTAAAAAAATCTTTTACAAAGTGATTGTCATCGTTTGAATATGCTTGGCCAGGAAGCATCACTATTAGGAGGTGTGGCCTTTTTGGAGTAGCTGTGGCCATGTTGGAAGAAGTGTGTCACTGTGGGGGTGGGCAAAAAGACGCTAAAGATGTAGAATTCCCATCTCCTCCTACACCATGCCTGCCTGGATGCTGCCATGCTCCCACCTTGATGATAGTGAACTGAACCTCTGAACCTGTAAGCCAGCCACAATTAAATGTTATCCTTATAAGAGTTGCCTTGGTCATTGTGTCTGTTCACAGCAATAAAACTTTAAGACAGTTATATACACTAGTAAATATATGTTCAAGAAAGCTAGTTAGACACAGTAGCAAGCACATAATCAAAGTCATGATGGTACTTAGACTTGGGATAGGAAAACAGGATGAAGATAGTGTGTTAGTTATTTGTTGCTACAGGATACTGCCCCCCACCAAAAAAAAAACCAAGTTTCTTAACAATACTTACATTTATTACCTCACAGCTTCCATCAGTTGGGAATCTGGGCAAATGTTGCTTAGTTCTTTGTTTACTGGGAATAATTCATTGTCACTTTGGGTTGTGCCCTGAAGGCCCTTATTTGCTTCTGAGTTATCCTTCCTTTCCCAGGAAAGGCAGCACCATTTTAGTGCATTTATTTCCAGAAGAATGTTGGGCATCCAAAAGGACCGTGTGTTCTGTCTTCTTTGTCTCTTTCAGTTCAAGTTGATGGCATTTCTGAAGTAATTTCCTCAAAACGGTTTTAAGATGGAGCTTAAAATAGCTTATTCTCTTATTTAAAGCCAGACATATGTGACTCTACCACCTGACTCCCCTTCTCCATCTTGATGTCTTGCTGAAATAATAGGAACCAAACCATCAACTTTGCTAGAGGTATCTAACTTGATTTAAAGAATCTGGGAGATTTTGGCAATCTAGGAAATGGACCTCAGCTGGAGGATGTGGATCATTAGGGATAGATCCTTAGGACTGTCTTCTGGCTGCCCCCTCTTCCCTCACCTGTTCCCCCTCTCAATCCTCCCTCCCTGCTTCCTGGGCACTATGAGGTAAGCTAGTCTGCCATGTTCTCCTGATTATGATGGACTTAAATCTCTGAAACTGTGACCAAAATAAACTTTTCTTCTGTGTTTTCTCACATATTTTGTCACTAAAATGCCTGACACAATATCTTTATTCTATAAGCTTCACTTCTAGTATTATATACATTTTTACTTTTAAAGGTTTTTGTTGTGATGATGATGATGATGATGATGATACTTTTTTTAAAAAGCACATTAGTCTAAGTCTATACAAGGTCAAGACCATCAGCTCCACTATCTTCTACCCCCACTTTTTGTCGTGGTGGAAGATCTTCATAGTCAATAGGACAGATGACGCTTCATCTCCTGAGATAACATTGCCTTCTTATAGATCCCTCCTGCCTGGAGTTCCTCCTATAAGGATGGCAGTCTGTTCAGAAATATGTCCATCATAGTTCACTTGTTTCTTGATTTTTTTTCATCATAGCAGACAATGCATGGTAAACATTCCTCTCTAGTAGAAAAGATCTTTAAATGTGGGATCTTAGTTTCTTTTTCTGTTGCTGTGATAAAATACTCTGAAAAAAGCAACCTAAGGCAAAAAAAATTTTATCTGGCTCACAGTTCCAGGATACAAAATTCACCATAGCAGGCAAGTCAAGGCAGCAGGAGCTTGAGGAGCTGATCACATTGCAAACACATTAGGAATAGAGAAACTGAATGCATGCTACTGCTCAACTCCCTTTCTCCACTTACATCGTCCAGGATGTCAGCCAGAAAATGTCACCACCTACAATGGGTGGGATTTCTCGCTTCAATTAATTAAATAAAAAATAATTCCCAGAAGGCCATCTTCCAAGCAATTCTAGATTCTGTTAAGTGGACAATTAACAGTAACCACTCCAGGGTTCATTTCTTCAAACATTTTAAGGAACTGGCTGAGATCTACAAAAGCTGCTGGCAAACAATCCACTATTAAGGGAGTTTAATTTTTTTCCATGCCAATTCTCATTTCCTTCTTGCTACTTCCTTATGGACTGTGTGTTCATGTCCCAGTCCCAGCAATTTCTCATTGGTCACATCTTTTGACTGAAGCCATTACAAGGTCCCCTTCAAATACTGGAGGTCAGGCCTCTATCCCCGCCTTCGCAAATTTAGAATTGCCACAGCCCTTCTATACTTAGAGAAGGGAGGAGATGTCAGGGGCAGCCCTGCTTACACACTGTACGCCTAAAATCAGCCATAGGCCTAAAATCAGCAGTGGGCCTGTCATACATGTATACTAACACCAAGTCTTGGGTCTCAGTGGAAGAACATTGAAACAGATGGCTATAAGCTAATGTCAACGGGCAGCTTTTGTGGAAATTTATAAGCCTGAGTGGTCATGGACCTTGTAAATAGGTAGCCTTGGCAGATAATACCAGGTTAGATGGGGACAAGCGAGTCATAGGCAGAGTCATGGTGACTTGTCCCCTGAACCTTCACCCAGCCGATACCTGGTCCTGAAGATATCTGTATTCCCCCTGAGCACCCACACTCCAGTGTCATTCCCTTCCCCACATCCTGCCTTTCTGTGTTTATACCCCTGTGTGAATTAATTATGATTTGAGAAAAAATTAAAATAAATAAATAAATAAATAAATAAATAAATAAATAAATAAATAAAAACCATGTGGAAGAGTTTCTCTGTGTCATTCTCCTCTATATCAAATACAACCTTGTTGATTTTTGTAACCTTTCCATACTTGGCACCCAGGCACTCCTATAGTCCAGCACTTCATGCATGTTGAGTAAGACTTTTCTGTCTACTCATCCCAAACAGGGTGCCAAATAACGAACCAAAGAAACAATCCCACCATAGTCCAACTTGGCAAAGCAATAACTTTGTTTAAGTTACTTACAAGACCAAGGATGATTTAAGGACAGTTATATGACCAAAATGCCAGTCCCCAAAAGGTAATGACTCATTGAAGCTACAACCCTAGAGCTCTTCGCTTGACATACAAGGCATCTTGATGAACAGTCTATTCTCGACAGATTAACCTCCTCTCTTCTCCCTGGCAATTGTTTTCTGTTTCCATTTCTTTAGATTATCCAGAATCTTATAGCTTCATCTTTCCCAGACATGTGATCTATGTTTACTTCCTAAGTTTCACAAGCCTCTATGTTGCTTCCTGGAGGAAATGTTTCATCGCAGGAGGAAATTGATCAGACACAAGTCCAAGCAAGGATCTCATGCAGCCGTAGCTCCAGCAATCCTTCTGGAACTTCATTCATGTCTTCTCGGTGTCTTCCTTCATGGCTGTACCCCCCTGCGCAAAGGCCTACTCAGGTAACCAGCTTTAAAAGTTTCTGTAACTACCTAATTCAATGGTGGCATTTGGAGAGAGAAATATTACTTTGATGTTGAGATGAAGATTACAATATAAGGAGGGCAAATGTTCATTATTAACCATAACCAATATGTTGAAAGCATGCTATTCTCCAAACAGTATTTCTCATCTCAGTGGCACAGTATTTCAGCAGGATATTTTAGAAGAGATGTTGAATCACCTGACTTCTTACTACTATTTGTAGTAGTTTGAATATGCTTGGTCCATGGGAAGTGGCACTATTAGGAGGTTTGGTATTATTGGAGGAGGTGTGACCTTGTAGGAAGGAAGTTTGTCACTGTGGGGGTGGGCTTTGAGGTCCTGAATTCAAATTCCACCAAGTACGGTAGACACCTTCCTCCTGGCTGCCTGAAGAAAATAGTCTTCTCCTAGTTGCCTTTGGATCAAGATGTAGAACTCTCAGCTTTTTCTTCAGCACCATGTTGGCCTTCACAATTTCATGCTTCCCACCATAATCATAAAGAACAAAACCTCTGAAACTGTAAGCCAACCTCAAATGTTTTCCTTTGTAAGAGTTCCCTTCTCATGATGTCTCTTCACAGTAATGGAAACCCTAAGACACTATTCTTGTGGTAAATGGGCAGGACATTCTTTGTCCGTGTGCTTTGTCCTCATGTGCTGGATCATAACAGGTTTTAATTTTTACTGTCCAACACTGCCCCCAAGCAAGACATATTCAAAAGCCTTGAACCTTGCTTCCTTGTGGGTGAAAGGTCTCTCAGACATCTGTTTCAAAAATAGAGTTACCTTATTCATATTGAAGATTTGCATAGACAAGTCATTTTCCTCCACAATCCATTCATCTAGAGTTTCCAAAACTCTTTCAGCTCCCTTCACATCAACACTTGTAGTCACCATTGACTCCTACATGAAATGAGAAGCAATTCTCAGATCATTTCAACTAGCCAGACCCATGAAATGGAGGTACCATTCAGTGGTGGAGCACACACAAAGCACTGAGTTCAATTCCTGGGACTGTAAATAAAAGTTTGTTTGGGTTTCTATGTGAATAAAAAGAGCAACAAATAAACTAGTTGAGTATGGTGCCTGTAACCCTAGTACTTGGAGGTAAACAAAACAAAATCACAAACACAGAAACAAAATCTACCCAGACCTAACAATAAATTCAATATAATCATTGAATACAACCCTTTTCTTTTGTTTAACCATGATTACCATGGATCTAAGAAGTATGTCCTTTGGTCTTTGATTTTTAGTTAAGATCTTTAGACATTTCTCCCTCAATGTTAGCTAAAGAGAGAGAAAGAAATGGCATGGAATTGGGTGGGTAGGGAGGTAGGGAGGATCTGGGAGAAGTTGGGGGAAGGAAAGACCATGATCAAAATATATTGTATGAAACAGTTTTTTTAAAAAAAATAATTATTTTTCTTTAATTTTAAATTTTATTAAAAACCGATTTTCAGCAATAGGCCTGTCATACATGTATACTAACACCAAATCTTGGGTCTCTGTGGAAAAACATTGAAACAGATGGCTATAAGCTATTGTAAACAGGCAGCTTTTGTGGAAATTTACCAGCCTGAGTAGTCATAGACCTTGTAAATAGGTAGCCTTGGCAGATATTACCAACTTAGATAAGGACAAGTGAATCATAGGGAGAGTCATAGCAACCTGTCCCCTGAACCTCCACTCAGCTGATACCCTGTTCTGAAAGATATCTGTATTCCCCCTGAACACCCACGCTCCAGTGTCACCCCCTTACCCATGCCCTTCCTTTTTGTGTTTATAATCCCTGTGTGATAAGTAAAAATTATTATTTGATTTAAAAGAAACAAAAAATTTTTTAAAAATTCACTGGGCTTGTAAAATTAGCTGTTCTTAACAGACAGTAGGTCATAAGACTAACTACTATTTCTACTTTTGTAATCAAACTTGCTTACTCTGATCAAAAAGACAATTAATTATAAGACCTACAATTATAACTTTCTTGGTTTTCCCTTTATAAGCTCTGGCTGATATGGTTAGGGGCTGCATCTTTGGAGTAATCTCAGATGCAATACTGGCACCAGCTTTGGCCACCAGTGCCTAATTAAAAAGCCTCTTCTTATTGAAGTGTAAAAATAAAATAAAATAAAAAACCAAATAAATAAAAACCAATTTTTTTCATAAAATACATTTTCATCATTGTTTTCCCCTCCCCAACTCCTCCCAGATCCTCTTCTCCCATTCACATCCATACCCGTTCCTTCTCTCTCTTCTTAGAAAATAAACAATTATACTGCAGGGATTGAGATGGAGAAGAACCTGAGGAAAAGGAGGTCCAGCAACAGGCCCAAAATGGGATCCAGCTCAAGGGGAGGCCCCAATGCTTGACACGATAACTAAGGCTATGGAGTGCTCACAAAAAGAGACCTATCATGATTGTCCTCCAAAAGGCCCAACAAGCAGCTGAAAAAGTCAAATGCAGATATTTACACCCAACCAATAGACAGAAGCTGCCGTCCACTGTGGTTTAATTAGGGAAAAGCTGGAAGACTCTAAGGAAGAGGGTGATCCTGTAGGAGAACCAGCAGTCTCAATTAACCTGTACCCCCATGATCTCTCAGACACAGGACTACAATCCAGGCAGCATATACCAGCTGATATGAGGCCCCCAACACATATACAGCAGAGGACTGCCAGGTCTGGACTCAGTGAGAGAAGATGCACCTAACCCTCAAGAGACTGGCGGCCCCAGGGAGTGAGGAGGTCTGGTAGGGTGGGGATCGGGGTATGGAGATGTCCTCATGGGGACAGGGGGGCAGGGAAGAGGTATGGAATGGGGAACAGTCAGAGGGTGGACCAGGAAGGGAATAAAATCTGGTGTGTAAAAAAAAATTAACTCTGTCTGGGGGTCCATTATCAGTTTCAAGTCATGTACTTTGGCTCTCAGACTGTTGATGTAGAGACAAGGTTTAACACGATGGGCAGGAATAAAAGTATTCCCAGGACAAGAAAGACTAGCCTGATCAAGCTATATATGCCGTTCCTGAGGTTTGACCAAAATGGAAATACTGACCTCAGGCCATGGATAATTTTATCAGCATTATTTGTAGCATCAAAGTTCAACAGAGCAGCATTCTTTAAATTCATAATCTCACTATGCAAAGTTAACACACTTGGAGAGGTGTTAGGATTATGTCAAATATCCTACAGATATCTTTAAACTTTTTTCTAATAATAATGACAATCATTGTGGATTTCAAAAGTAACGCTACTCCAATGATATTTGTCATGACACTTGGAATGGCTCCTAACTCTTGAACCCTGAACCTCCTTCAGATAATTGGAATAGGTTATAGAGTATCAACCATTGTTCCAGATACCTCTATAAATCCTTTTGTATGCTCAATAAATTAGTAACATGTTTTTTTGCTAGATGGTTAACAAAAATAGTTGTCTTAACTTCTTGTGTCAATGCTATTGCAGAAGCAGTGGTGCTAGCAATTAATGAAATTAAAGCTGTTATACCAGCAATAATCAAGCACACTACTTTCTTGCTTCTGCTTAAAGCCTAACTCACTTCTTCCAGCACTTTCAAGCTTTTATCAGGGAATCAAGATTTTCTAATACTCAGGGCAGTAAAACAAAAGCTGGTTGATAGACCCCCATAACAGACATGTCAGGTTTCAACACACTAACATGATTGGAAATTATACAGTCAATACAACTTACAATAAATACTGTAGAAGAGACAACCAATTTTAGCTTGACAATTAAAAGAGCCTTACAAAATGTACTAACTTTTGTTTGAAATCCAGATCCTGTCCCAACTTTATCTCTTGCTATTGTAACATCATAGTGAGCTACAGCTAACTTCCAAATATGTCTCTGACAACGTCCAGATCCAGTCTTCCAAAAGTAGACTGTTATTTCCAATATTGGATTGATTTCTAGACTAGTACAGGATTGAATTCTAATAGCTGTTCACCTTTAAGAAGAATACAAGAGACATTATAATTTCTCTTTTTGAGTCTCTATCCCACAAGGTCTAAAAACTTGAGGCAAGGCAGCCTGTCCAGTCTGGGATATACTCAAGCAAAGGTGGGTCAGGAACATATGTCCAATACAGCTCCCCATTCACCCTTGTCAGGGCACTCAGCAAGCTCACAGGTTGGCATCATTCTTTGTCTCAGTAACAGTATGTCTCATCAATCTTTTTAGAGTTCCATGGGCCTCTTCCATAATACCTTGTCCTTGAGGATTATACAAAATCACCATAATAAATTGTTGACAAAAAGTCTCAACTGCTCAACTACAATTGCCAGACCCATTATCTTTTTTTATTATTGGACATTTTATTTATTTATCTTTCAATGTTATCCCCTCTCTCTTTCTCCCCCCTAACCCCTTATCCCTTCCTCCTCCTCCTACTTCTATGAGGGTGTGCCCCCACCATCCACCCATTCCCACCTCCCTGCTCTGGAATTCCCTAACACTAGGGAATCCAAATTTTCAGGGACCAAGGCCCTCCTCTTCCACTGATGCCTAACAAGGCCATCATTCAACTAATAGGCTGGCAAACCAAGGACGAGTAAGATTCTGCACAGAGCCTTACCAACCTAAGACATAAGTGCATTCCTTTTAATAATGCATGTTCCATGATGGGTAAGGAAGGCATTCTTGTCATAACGACCTAAGACAGGCTGAGTTTTGTTAATGAAATAAAAAAGAGGGAGAGGTGGAGAGCCTTTGGGGCTTCTTGGCAAGAAGCTGACATGGGCCAAGGACAAGGAAAGGGCTGCTTGGCAGGAATATGACATTGGCAAAGGACAAAGAAGTAGGCTTCAGGCAGGAATCTGACATTAAGCTAGAACAAAGAAGTAATTTCAGATAGGAATCTAAATCTTAGGCTACAACAAGGAAGTAGGCTTCAGACATGAAAATGAGATCTTGGGCTAGGACAAGGAAGTAAGCTCAGATACTTTGGTCATCCTGTAAGCCCTTAGAAACAGTGATCACAGGAGTGTTCACGTAATTGGGCTTAATGCCTTGCTTTTTCTTTGACTATTTGTGTTTATTGTCTTGCTTGTTCCTTGACTATTTGTATCTATTGTATTGCTAGACCCTCAATCTAGAACTGACTTTAATACATACATGTAATCAAAATGGTATAAAAGTACAAAGGAAGAAGGGATATAGGATAGGGGGTTCTAGGGAAGAGAAATGGGGAAAGGGGATGACATCCTTATTGTAAATAAATAAAATATCCAATAAAATGGTTAAATAAAATTTAAAAATATAGACAATTAAATAACAACAAACAGAATAGGACAAAACAAACAAACAGAGAACAAGTGAGCCAAAGAAAAAGCATAATAAACACAGACAGACACAGATGAATAGAGTCACACCCACAGAAATCCCATAAAAACAAAATAAGGAAATGTAATGTTTAAGCAAAAGACTTGTAAGGTAAAAACAAACAAAAAACAACAAAAAATGCACAGAACATTATGAGACAACAAACAAACAAACAGCTCCAAAAGTGCCATTAAGACCATGGGGCCTGCCCTTAATTGTGGTTTATATACTCAGTGAGACTCTGTTGAAAAAAATCTAATTTTTTCTTGGCAAGTGGTTATCAATTGAAGATATCTTCTGCGTTAGGGATGGAGCATTGTGTCTACTTCCCTTCTCAGTACTGGGACCCCATCTGGGTTAGACCTGTGCAGGCCACAGAAAGTTAATTAATTAGTTAAGTAATTAAAAACTAAAGATCCTTAGAAAAAATTCCTTATCTGGAAAAGGCCCTTCTCTCATTTTGTTCTTATTCTTCAACATGGTAACTTGTGATGGAATGATGCATGGCAGTTTTCTATGTATGTAATGTTTGATCGTCTTATTTTTGTGTTCAGGTCTTTCCCTATGCATGGCCTCTTAGTAGCAACATTCCTGTTGGATCTTGTGTACTTAGGAGCTATAATAGATCAAACAGCATGAGATTAAACTAAGTATGAGAAAAAAATGCTTCAGTCAAAAACTGTAATAATCATGAAGTATGAGCCTGTTGCCAATGTAATCCAGCATACTAATTTATATTAAACTGTTTACAAGTAGGAGTACCTTTAAAATAATGAACAAAGTACTAAATACACAAACCAGAAACAGTTGCTTATTACCATTATTAAGAATTATGTAATATACATATACATACATTTTACATTTGGCTGGGTAATAGGTTTGTGCATCATGTTAAACACAAAAGTACCATTTGCACTATGATATTAGGATAGCTATGATAGCATAAATCAACAGGCAAATTTTAGTGTCACTATATTCCTATAGAAATGTCATCATATTGGTGGTCTATTGTTAACTAAAGTATGGTCATGAAGTATATGACTATATCGAAACCTGTCACTTGTGAATCCTGCCCTCGTAATAAATGTCAGGACAAATTTGTACTAAATCTGTCATGTGCAGCTCTTCCAATTCCCAATGACTTGTATCTTGCTTCCTTTGGATCTGTTAGGAGTTAGTGTCTTCAGAATCCAGATTCCTAACAATGTGTTCAAGCTGATTTAGGTATTCTTTGGCATGATCCTTCAAATTCTCCCAACCTTACTACCTAATTCCAAAGCCATTTTTCATGGTTTTCAGGTATCTATGACAACTGCATCCACTTCGAGGTACAAAAATCAGCTCTAGTTTTCTATTGCTGGCCAACAAATCAGCACACATTTATTGTCCTTCAATTTCTGTGGGCTAGAAATATGGGCATTGCTTACCTAAATGTTCTTCTTAGAGGGTTTGACAGAAGCAGCAATCATGAGGTTTACATGGCCTTTAACCACAGACACATTTCTTTCTACCTTTCTGTGCTGGTTTGGCAGCCTTCAATTCTTTGTGATTATAAGAGTCACACCAGCTTGGTTTTTGAAAGCTAGCAAAAGGAGAGAGTGCAATTCTAATCTGGAGAAAAATCTGCTAGCAACATGTTATATAATGAAACACAATCACAGGAGTGATCTCACATCACTTTAGCCACAGTCTTTTAATTAGACACACATCATAGGCCCCATACACTCTTCAAAGAGATAGGCAGAAATAAGGATAAAGATAGTAAAGGATGAGGACCCTGGAGGTCTCTCTTTGTTGTAATTCCGGTAAGAAACCAAAAGACCTTAAGCTTAGTCTGTGAAGACTTATGTCATTTAAAAAAAACATTTGAATCACAAGAAAATGGAAAAATCAACATATACTATACAAATATAATCAAACATTACAGGAAGGAAGGCATAGAAGTGCATCTGTGAGTGGATCTTCTGTTTAGGAAGTGAGATCCTACAGCAATAGAAGGTCTAAGTTTTCTGACATAGCTTATTAATATGTACGGCATCTTTGTGTATATTTTCAGATTCTAATCTCCTTGATTCAGGAGTTCTCTATGTCCTTCATTGCTATGGTATTCCAGCAACTGTTCAGTAGATGAAAACACAAAGCAATCTTTATTTTGGATGACTTTTTTCAATTTCTTCTAGCCTCTTCAATCCCAAATCCCCCAACTGTTTTGTGGGCAATGTATAACTAAATCTACATGTGTTTGTATGTTGGCCTAAAGTATAGAATCAATTGTACATGGATTTTGGTTTTGTGTTTTAATTTCATTTTTCCTTTTAATTAAAATGCTATTTTTTATCCAAGTAAATGATCAATGTGTTACTATTGCCTTCCCTGCAGACAAATTTTTAAAATTTGTTTACCATCTAAAACTATCAGTGACAAAGTGGATCCATGTCTATTGCTTCTGCTGGCACGATGCTCTCTATGTTTATTGAAAACATCAGATATCTTGTAGCAAAGCAAAACAGCACGGCACACAACATCCATTCCAATTCCAATTCTATCATTGCCCAGTTTTTATTTATTTGTATGTTAATTTATTTTTCAGAGGAAAGAGAAATAATTTTTGCTTATCTCAATTTGAACTAGTTATCACATAAATTGTCTTTGATACAGAAATATGAAGGGCATAATATCATATTATTAATTGCTAAGAGTATAATTCCAAAGTCCCAAAGGGAAATAATTGTTTAATCAATAGTTCCCTGATGAAAGGAAAAATATTATTGGTTGGGCTGGTCACTAATTTAAGTGGACATCTACTTAACTAACTATAGTATTTTGTCACTTATTGAAAGGAAGCAAGAAGCCATTCTGCCCTGTCTTATAGAGAAGGCAAATCCATATTTGCTCACATATAGTTAGTTTTAGTTCCTTTTCACCAACAGTTCTAATGCTTCAATCCTTGGTCAATTTACACACATGGAATCAACATATAAATATTGAGAGGGTATATGATGTAAAAGGTGAGTGATACACACTTTCAATGAAAGAGTTTATAATCCAGAATGCAGATTGTATTAGTCAGCTTTCTATTGCTTAAGTAAGAATTAATTTAAAAGAAATAGTTTCTGGGCTAGGGAGATAGCTTGGTCTGCAAAGTGCATGCTCCAGGAGTATAAAAACCTGAGTTTGGATTTTTGGCAGCTGCATAAAAAGCCTAGCACAGTGACACATATCTGTAAGGGCAGTGCTAGAGGACTGGAAGCAGATAGCTTCCTAAGACTTGCTGGTCAGCTAGTCTAGCTGAAGCTGTGAGTTCAAAATAAAGTGGCATTAGACCAAAGAAGAGATGAAACATTGACCCCTGACCTCTACACACACTTACACACTCACAGGGCCTATTCAAGCATGCACATATGTGGCACAGACCCCCAAATGAATAATTTTAAGTTAACTAAGTGCACACAAAGCTAGAAAGTCATTTAGGCTTATCTTCAATAACCTGTGCAGCACAGTGTTCATAAGCTGGTACATTCTTGATTGACATGATAAAGTCATGAGGTAGTCACAATAATCTTCCTTCTGTGGAAGAAAAGTTGGGACTCAGAAAAATGTAAAACTGCACCCCACACCATGTAGATGATAAGTTGGTGAGTTAGATTGAGGTATTAGCTCTGACAGAATTCAAAGCTTATGACTTTGGAAATGGCTTTGTTCTCATTGTAGCATTTATTAATCAAAAGCAAATCACCCCCAAACCTAATGGATTACAACTTTTCATGTCTCCTGAGTCATTGGGTTGGCTGGTTGTGAGGCAGTGGGCTGTGAGGCAGCTGGGTACCTGGTTGAGCAGAGGCCTCGAACCCTGGAGACTCTAAAGGGACAGTAGGTGTTTGGCCTTGCTCTTGGGCCCTGGTTCCTTTTACTTAGGACAGCCCTCTATAGCCTCTTCCCAAAGAGAGGTTTGTGTCTCAGAGCACAGGTAGAGGGCGTGACTACAGCCGAAGAGCCTCAAGAGATCTCCTTATTCATGAGATACTTAAAGGCCAGAGGGCCAATTAAGCATTCCTTCCCAGACCCTCCTCCTACTACTACTTGTAAAAGGTATTTAACCTCAGGCCCGCCCTGAGGACACAGGGTACAGCTTCATCCATTTTCCGCCATGACAATAAACTTTCTAAGATCACCGACTTCCTCTCATCTTTGGGGCCCTCCATGGGGGACTGTGGAGAAGGTCTTCAACTACCAAGCCACCGGCATAATCTCCCACCAGAGGACTTCTCTATGTTCCAGCCACTCAGCCATGGAGAGGCTGCCAATCCCAGTGGAGCTAGCAGAGCCAGCCATGACCCAGCCAAGCAGGTCGCCTAGACCAAGACTCTCATTTTCCGTGCCACCGGAGCTCATATTTTCCCCCTCACCAAGTCCAAGGGCTTAAGACCAGCTGATCCCTGCCTGCCTTCTTGCCAGGGGGTCCCCAACCCAAGAGCCCCTGAAGGACTTCAGACTGGGATCGCCCCACGCCCAAAGTGGAGCTCTGTGGCTTCCCATAGCCCAGTGTCTGCCTGGCGCCACATGGTGGAGTGAACTCAGTCAGTGGAATTCCCCTACTTCCTCCCCCTAAGCCGCAGCTCCAGCCGCCTGGGGCAGCAGACACTCAGGATACACACTCAACTCAACAGGACCCAGGCTCATATGCATAAGTCACAGCTCCACAGCTGGCCAGTTCTTCTCTTGTGCTCCTGAAATACTTCAGTGTTTAGTATGTTTCACAGAGACATTCCTCCCTCCCCTATGGCAGTCATTCACATAATGCTGTTACTGCCATGGTTTGCTGAGATCATTAAGGTACTTTATGATCAGTAAATCCTTTTGACTACCAAGCCATGCTGTTCATGATATTGAATTCCTTGATATAGCCGGGCAGTGGTGGCCCACGCCTTTAATCACAGCACTTGGGAGGCAGAGGCAGGCAGATTTCTGAGCTCGAGGCCAGCCTGGTCTACAGAGTGTGTTCCAGGATAGCCCAGGCTATAAAGAGAAACCCTGTCTCGAAAAACCGAAAAACAAAAAAAAAGAAAGAAAGAAAGAAAGAAAGAAAGAAAGAAAGGAAGAAAGAAAGAAAGAAAGAAAGAAAGAAAGAAAAGAAAAAGAAAAGAAAAAGAATTCCTAGATATAAAGGGGTTCTAGGGAGGTGAAATGGGGAAGTTTAAATCTGAAATGTAAATAAACAAAATATCCAATAAAAAAAGAAAGAAGTAAATAAACATTATATCCTTTGCTTAACAACTGGGAGGAAAGAATTTATATTAAGTATTTTGGGAACTGTAAGAACCTTAGCTTTATAGTATGTTACCAAAAAACTGGAAACTTAATAGAAAGCTTTCTGGTTGATCATTTCCTAGGCATACTGCACACGTGGCAGTCAGACTGCCCCCTCCTCCTGCCAGGTGACAGTTTAAGAACTGTTGAGTCAGTTTAAGAATGTAATTATTTGACTGGATGAGAATACATCATGTAAACAAGGCAGAAAAAATGACCTTGGGGTTCCCAATCTCAACTGATATATCTACAATACAATAGCTACACTTTAGGCTTAGGGAACAACCAGGAAGATGGGCATGCAAAGATTATAAGAACCGGAGGACTGTAACATATTTTGAGACATTGTAACTTCTACACAGACAGAGAAGGTGCACCCATGAAATCTCAAAAGCATGATTACCCAACCAAGACCAGTACAATGACATCAGCTGACATGCCAACATGGAAGAGAGTATAGCACAAGGCCCCAACACTATGGCTATGAAGAGAGGAAGAGTTAGTCTTTTCCAGGGACAAGATCCCTGATAGTTTAGCCAGTACCAAGGAGTCAGCCCAAGATACATAAACAATGCTAAATGAACTGTGCAGGTTGTATATACACATATGTGTACATATGTGTGTTACATACATGTAACAATAATAAAGAAGAAATTATGAATTTGAGAGGGAATGGACATAGATGGATTTGGGTGGGAAAGAAAGAATGGGGGTAATAAAGATGCGGTGCTCATGTATGATGCTGGGTCTGGCATAGCCTTGGTAGGGGTGAAATGACATATTTCCTGCCCTGTGCATGCTGTCTCAAAGGGCTGGGGTCACAGGATGCTAATTCATAGGATAATCAAAAGGGAACCTGGAGTAAATGATTATATTGATATATAAAATAAATGACTGCACTTATGATCTGCAAGAGATGAGAATTTTTTTTAGAATAGCAAGAAGAACTGTCTTGAGCAGAAACAGAGACCTGTCTGGGCATCTCCAAAGAAATTAGAACTTAAAAAGAGCAATCTGGAAAGTTGTCTCGAGCAGAACATAAGTCACCAGCTTGGACCCACGATTTGACTGCAAGTCATTTGTTTTCACTGCTCCCAGATACCTCTTCTCTCAGAACCCCTCTCCAAGTTGAGGCTAGTCCTTAGCAGTATGAAGCCCTCAGAAAGTAAAATTATTTTTCAAAAGCAAAATCCAAGCCATCTTAAGTCATTCAAATCACCTGGAATGACATTGTCAATGTGTTGAAGAATTTCTTTGTTCCTTCCTCATTTCCCAAACCCTGGGCAATTTTTCTTTTTCCTATTTGCATTTGTGAAAGCAAACTTCTATCTTTTTATGTACAACAGTCGCTCTTATCCTAGGTTTTACTCTCTTCAATTTCAGAGAAGTTCCTTAGTGTTTAAAATTCAGTTGTGTACAATCAGAAATCAATAGCATCTGGATGCTGCTTTGAGATGCTTATGTCACCTCCTTCACCTGGTCTCATCATTTCATCATCCCTAAGCATTATAAGAAGTTGAGTACAATATATTTTGAGAGACCACATGCGCATATCCTTTTTGCAGCTTACTGTTATAATTTCTCTATTACTATTGGTAAACTCTTACTTTTATCTCTGATTTGTAAATTAAACTTATAATAGATATATTTTGTAGTAATGCATAAATTTTATAAAGTTTAGTGCTATCTGTGGTTTCATACAGACTACTCTGCTACTTATTTCTTCATATGTGCCTGTGAAAAGCACAAAATTTAATTCAATTTAATTATATGCAAAGTTTTTCACTTTTCTTGTAACCATCAATCAAAGTCAAGAGGTTCATTTCCTGTGGATTCTTCTGGGAATTGAATAGGGTGTGGATTGGCATCAAGCTAAATCTGCTCTATAAGGAAAAGTTGCTGTAGCTGAAGATTAGTCCACATATTGTTCCAGGTACACTTCATTCTTGGCCAGGTTACATCATGACTCCTAAAATAACTACTAGTGAACAAAGCATATTACCTCTGGTAGCATGGTTTCTCAGTTATAATCAGAGAAGGCTGTCACCCAGCCTTCTTTTTCATATATATGGGGCATATTTGCTAAATGTTGATTCATGCTTGCTACTTTGGCAGTTTTACCTTACTGTAAAACAAAACATCGGACTGGAGAGATGGCTCAGAGGTTAAAGAGCACTTGCTGCTCTTCCAAAGGTCCTGAGTTCAGTTCCCAGCAACCACATGGTGGCTCACAGCCATCAATGATGAAATCTGGTGCCCTGTTCTGGCTATACAGGCATACATGCAGGCAGAACACTGTATACATAATAAATAAATTTTTAAAAACACACATCAACCCAGTACATGATAATATTTTTACCAGTAGCTAACCATATTTTTTCTTTGAGCATGATATCGATCATTAGTTTTAAATTTGCTTTTATAAGCTTCCAGAAAAAAAAAAAACAGAATTTATGTGGTATTTGTCAAAGGGAGGACATTTTGAAGTTTCACTCCTTAGATTGTTATCTAATTTTAGAACTGGAACTCATAGTTTGCATAATGAGAAGCATTATTTTATGCTTATTTTTCAACAAACACAATAAAGCTATCTGAGTGGTCAGTCTGACTTTAAATAGCAGACATCTCAGTGCCTTCATCCTCTTATTTAATAAAGTTATATAACAGACTATGCTCTGGAGAGTTTTAAATAGATACAGGTCTACAAAAAAGCTTATTTTCCAGGATCAGTCATTATATTTCCAATTTAAGCATTTCTGTCTTAGAAACTTGTCAGATATCTTCACAGACAGATTCACTCTAACTTCCATTTATAGACTCATAGTAGAAATTAGACTGGGACACCATTGGTTGTATTTGTGACATTATTTTAAATTGGAACTTGTATGTCACTATTCTCATCACTACTTTTTAATAAATTACTGGTGAGTAATTTGCCCCACTTTCATGAAGTGTGTATTCAACAAAACAATGCAACAGTAACTGCAAAAATGGTTAAACCAGTGTAATCAATAGCTTGGACGCAATGTGGGATAGTATTAGTGGTGCCCAATGACACTGTTAACTTAAGGTTAACAATGAGGAATGTGCTAAATTATAGGATAAGGGATTCAAAGATATGGAGTTCAGAACTTTAGGGTAAGTATGCCTCAACTGAGAGGCATTTGAACCAATCCCACTGGGCTGTTCTTAGGATATGATTAGACTCTCTTCCCAAAATTTCACATACTAGAAACTGGGTACTCAATGTAGAAATGTTGAAAGGTCTTGAAATTGTCAAGAAATAGGACACAGTAGGAAGTAATTAGATTATTGGAGACACCTGTCTGAGAAGAGATCAATATAGTTCTTATAGGACCTCTTCTAATCCTATGAAAGCAATTTGTGGAACAAGCCCATACAATGTATGTATGTATTGAAACATTGCATAGTATAAATATGTAGAATTTCTGTGTGCCAATAAAAGATTGGCAAAATTATAACAAAATTCTATTTCTCCCACTCTCAGTATTCCTTAGTTACCTATAGTTCTTTGTCTAGGATTGAGGCCCAGTGATATTTGCTCCATGTTAGATTTTTCTTCCATGTTAGCATGTCTATTGATATTGTTCTTATTAAAGTTATGGCTCGGCAGATATGTTGGTGAGACTTCATGGGTGCACAAAGAGCACACCAACTGCTTATCCAATATCAGTGATAAGACATGAAAACATATACATACAAGCAATACTATATAGATTTAGAACATTGTAATTATACACACATACCCATACACCACCACCAGCACCACCACCAACAACAACAACAATTAAAGAAAAAGAGTCAATGAATATGAGGAAGGGGTGTTTGAAGAGAGGAAAAGAAAGGGAGAAATTATATCATTATAATCTCAAAAGAATTAAGACCAAATGGGTTATAACATCATGCTCTTGAATCATCAGAACTCCAAGCTAAATAATTCCCCTCCCAACTACCTCCTGCTATATACTGGTACCCCCTCCACCAGTACCAGTGATGGAATGCAAGAATACAGTCTTCTGCATGCTAACACATACTCTATAATGCATTTATATGGTCAACCCCAAACAATTTTTCTTTATATGTAACCCAACCTCAAGTATTTTGTTACAGTAACAGAAATAGATTAAGACACCATGGTTGATAGGAACATGAACATAATAAAAATAGCTCTGGTTACCTGGTATTTATGCTGATGTATAGCTTCTCCTTTTGCTTTACCTAACTGCTTTTACTACAAAACTAACAACTATCACCAAGAAGGTACCTTAGATATTAACTCCTGAAAGAAGTTTTGGCATTCTCCCTGCTCACTATTTCTACCCCACACCCATGCACACCATACATGATGTAAATAATTTTCATTAACATGACCATGGATCAAGGAGGAAGATTGAGAGTGTAGATTATGGAAGATCACTTACCAAACTTGATTAAGAAGCATGTTTGTTCCATCCCCAGAAGAGAGAGACAAAAATCATAAGAGCTCTATGAAAACAATAATTTCATATTTCAAATTTGACAAGAAAAAGCCCATGATGAACAACATTGTTTCATTCATTTTGCCTTCTGAAGTCACCTCACCACTGACAGACAGGCTATCCCTTCCTCTGGCTGAGACTCATGAAAATTCTTTGAATGAAAAGAAGACATTGACAGACAAATGTGATGTAAGAGCTAAATGGCAGAAGGAAACCTGAAGTAGAAATTTCTGGTTTCTTTGGAGACTCAGTTGTGTAATGTGATGTTTTTCTGGAAACTGTCTTATGAAAGGATGTATATAACAGGATGTTTTGCTGAAGCAGACATGTGGGAGGATGTTTTGATAAGAATAGACACATGGTGTCTTTCTGGAAGCTGCCTGTAAAAGGGGCATGTGATATTTTGGTAGAGTGGATGCTTTAGAGAGTATGTGATATTTGGAAACAACAGACAGTGGGCAACTCTGAGCATTGGTTCACCGTGCCTTCTTTGTTGATCATCGTTTGTTGTGACTTCATAGAGAGAAACACACCAAAGTACTTCTGACAGTGTTCCAGCAGCTTCTTACTGCTTCTATGGACTTGGGCCCATTTCCTCGAGGTTTCTCATAGATTGAACTGCAACTGCTGATTCATGAATGGTGTTTTCAAGTATATCGGAACTACTGCTGATATCCTGTCAATGAAGATTGGAATCGTCCCAGAGAATTATTTTTCAAAGGTCTGCAACCCCTCTTTCCTATTAACCTTTCCTTTCTACTAATTCTGGTGGTTGGCTAGAAGGGAAGTTAAAGAGTTTAAGGACCCTTATTAAATTGGGTTTTGAAAAATCTAAGCCTGCTGAAACCTTCCAGAGTTTGTGCTCTCTATTTCTCAGTCACAAGTGACAACAAGACTTTAGAGTACCTAGCTTGATCACTTCACTTGACAGATGAAGAACTCAAACTTCAAACTCATTGTGTCACTGTTTAATCATTCTGTAACTGCTTACTGAGTGCCAGGCATGATCTGGATGGATGTCCAGTACAAAATCTCTCTTAAATTCTTAGTCATTGAGTAACACTGTATACAGATGAATGGCCAACATTTCCAAAGCACTGACTATAAATTCTGTTCTTTTTCATCCCCAAGGTGGGAAAAAATATATCATTGAATTGGCCAGAGTTCTCTGGAAAACAATAGAACTTTATAGAACTTTAACACTTGCTGTAGTTTCCTCCTTTTTTCCCACTTTTTATTCCACTTGCCCCTCCCCCATCATCTTGATGGCACCACTTAAACTCAGATCAAGTCTTTTGGCCTCTGTCATCTCTGGAAGCATCTTCATAGATGCACCCATAAGTGTGCTTTACTAATCTCCTAGGTAGCTCTCACTCAAACACCAATGAGATTAACGACTATCATCATTTTTCTGTGTATTAGCAACCATCAGAGCCCTTGTTTAGTGAGCAACAATATCTGACCTCTTCTGCTATAGAAGAAAGTCATGCCAGAAGACCTGGGGTGTGGGGCAGTGAGCTATGAGAAAAGTCTGGATACCTGGTAGAAGAGCTCTAGAACCCTCCCCCCTGGTCTGAAAAACCACTGGGATGGAAGGCAATTTGAGCTTTTCCTAGGCATCTGGCTCTCTCAGCTTCAGCTCTCCACAATCCCTCCAACAGAGAGGTCCATGGTCATTGATCACGTAGAAGTAGCACCATCATGCAGATGAGGTATTCCCAAGCTCTCAGACCAACCCAATAGGGGTTACCTGCTGCCAGACCTTAACCCAACCCCAAACTGTATATATAGGCCAAACTCAGAAGTAAAGATGTGCGAGATTCTTCCCGGTGTCTGAGAGCTTCTGTCACGGTCCCTCCCCTCTTCGCCGGCCAGCTCATGGGTCACTTCAAAGAGCTGTAACACTTTTCAAAGAGCTGTAACACATTCCCCCTCTCTGCTGCCGCTGAGACTCGGAGACACGGTTGGTGGCCAGGGCAGCAGCGGACTCTCCCTGTCTGCTCTCCATCCCTCCCTGGCCACCCTTGGACAGAGGAAGCCAGGCAGCCACAGTTCCGCACCCTGTCCTCAGCCGTGGGACCCATCTGGAAGTGGACCCATACTAGGACTACAAAATCAAAACTATTTGGAAGTGTAGTGGTGGTGTATATGCAAATAATCCATTAAAACAGTTACAAGTTGTCCTTTATAATGAAATCAGTTTGTCGAATTGGGGTACTACTTTTTTTTTTCCGCAATAATTGTCTTGTGAAAAAAACTAATCATCTTGTGGAGTACGCCATTAAAGATCTATTACTGCAGAGAGGAGCTTGAGCTAGCTAATAATATTGCATTTCCTATAAAGAAACAGATATCAATAAATGCTTGTATTTTGTCTCTTTTCTTTTCATTCAGTCCAGGATCTAGCCCAGGGAATGATGCCACCCACAATTATCAGTTCCTCACACTTCAACTAACCTAGTCACGATGAATTCCCACTGGCTCAGCAAGAAACTAATCACCAAGGTGATTCTGGAGCTCATTAACTTGACAACTGAGATTAAACATCACAGACACCTTGTATATCAATATTTGAAGTATTTTATATTCAAAAGAAGTAGTATTTGTTTTATTCCTGTTCTATCTGTTTCTACCAAAGTAGAATATCTGATTTTAAAAAAATAACTATACTCTTACGTTTTAGTAGAAGAAAATTAAATCCTAAGATTCTTTTGATGTTTTTTGAATCCCTTGAGTATAAGAAGATACAAAAGGACTCCACTAATTGCACCTTGTAGAATTGAGAGGTGGACATTTTCTTGAAAATACCTTTCCAATTGAGAGAATAAAGCCTGCATAGCTCACCTTTCTCCTCTGACCCACTCATCACTGCACATACCATCTGTGCAATGTTTGAATCCATTTTTAAAGTTAAACAGAGACCCCACGGTTATACCAATCAGTAGGTAAACTTCCTGTATCATTTTTACCTTTTCAAGTGGAACTGACAAGGGCTTAAAAATGGAACAGTTTGGTGAAGGGTTTGTACTCAATGGAAGTGAATAACTATGGATAGGGCATCCTCTCCTGTAGTTCCCAACCTGGTAGCCATGCTGAAGCCTTTGGCACATCTTTCCTTGGCTCCCTGTTGAGGTCCTGATTAGCAATTCTAAGAGTTGATTCTAATATTTTAACTGAAACTTTGTGGCTGGGAATTGAATTGAAAATCGTCAGAGTTAGTTATTTTACATTTTTTTTCCTCATAGAAACCCAAAGTCACAATCAAACATTTATCCAAAGTAGGAAAGCACAGGTAAGAGGCACAGTCAGAGAGCAGAATGATTAACTTGAAGACCTAGTAGGATATCACCAGGTAAGTTGAGGGGAGAGTAAAATGTCATTAAAATTGTTCTTATTTATTTGTTCTCTATTGTTCTTTTTTAATGGGCTTAATGTTCTGGATGTTTTTTGTTGAATGTAGGATTCAAAACATTTTCAAAAGATGAGCTGCTAACGTACCTTCAAAGAACAGGCCCATTCCTACCCATCCACGAACTGTCAGGCTACACTAGATGTTTTGGAGTGAGAAATGTTATTTTGAAATCTGCTTATGAGCAGGAAGGCTAACAACAGGGAATAGGCTGTTGGCGGCCTTCCAGTCTTCTGACATGCTCAGGGCTGGCTGCACTGGCCACGTGCTTACTTTTCAGTCCCTGTAAGGAAGTGTACTGAGTTATTTTAGAAAAAAAATAGCCAGAAAAAAAAGCCACAGAAGGCTTTTTGCATGGACCAGCCAACAAGCTTTGGATAGCCTCTGATAAGGCAGGTGCTGCAGCAAATTTTGTGTGTGACTTTAAGGGCTTGCATCTGAAGGGGGTTATTTCCTTTACTCTGCCATCTGACTCATGTGAACAATTTGCTCTCTGTGTGTTCTTTAATAAGAGTGTGTTTACTGATCTGAGATGGGTACTGCTTTCTTTTTCCTTTTGTTAAATAATTGGATGACATTATTACTAACCTCATCTTCCTCCTGTGTCTTTCTTTGAAAAATGACTTGTTCTACTCACATTATGGGATTTGGAGGTCATATTAAGGGACTGTGGCCTCTCTCTCTCTTTTTTTCCTTCCCTCCCTCTCTCCTTTTCTTCCTCTCTCCCTCCTTTCCTCCCTCCCTCCATCCCTCCCTCCCTCCCACCCTTTTTGTCTCTGAACTGAGACCATAAACAATTAGTACCGTACTTTTTGAAGGTATGAGGCAGTTTAAGCTTTATTTCTGCAGCAATACTACATATTTTTGATAGAACTAAAAACAATCTGCTAAAGTGTTTTATTTATGTCATTGGGACATTGACATTTTAAGCACTATGCCTCTCCTATGGAGATTATATCCGGAAAAACAAGATGACATTTTGGGCAAAGTTAGGCAGTATTTTGATGAACAAGGAATGTCATAGAAACATTAGGGATACAAATCACCAGTGTAACTTGGCATTCTCACATATAGGACATAGTAAACATTACTGAAAGAATTAATTAACCAATCCCCCTTTTCCCTAGTGTCTTCAGAGAGGATCTTGGTACATAGACCAGATTAGTCTGTCTGAAACGTGAGTTTTTCTTCCCCAGCCTCCTGAATGCTAGGATTACAGGTGTGTGCCACCACATCTGGCTCTGAAAGTATTCTTTCCACATTTTGAACTTGTAGATATAGTTTATTAGCTTCACAGTGAATAACTTGTGACTCATGTCTTCTTTGTTCCTCTACCCTTCCCTGGACACAGTTCTCAGTGTTATTAGTAGCTTCTTTGATGGTAACTCAAGAATGTAGAATTATTTAAAATTTGGCTTATGTAGTACATTTAACAGTATTGAATAGTGAAACCATATGAAGAGCTATATTTAAGAAGCTTTTATATTTTGTTCTACTTATAGCTATTATTGTGGGGGGTGGAGGGCACATATGCCACAGAGGAGGACATTTAGCAGCTGTCTCTTTTCTTCTACCAAACTCAGACTCAGTTGGGTCTGTGCAACAGGTACTTACTCACTGAGTCTTCTTCCTGGTGCAAAGGAGTTATCTTAACTCTCCATCTCTGTCTTCCCTTTCCTACCCCACACACCTTTGTTCATGTTTTGTATGTTCTTCCAATGTTTCTGCAGACAAATACATGCTATAAACAAATATATATTGGTTCTGACTAAATTATAAAAGTGATATACTGGACAGGGACTTGAATGGTTCAGGGAAATTGTATATTAGTGTTCATTACACAATGATTTATAATAGTTCAAAGAAATTTTTTTCATACACGTGTTTGACTTCCTTAGTTACAAATACTCCAGGATACTTTGTATTATTTGAGGCTATTGTGAAAGGTGTTGTGAGTTAATTTTGTATCCAGCTACTTTGATGAAAGTGTTTATCAACTGTAGAAGCTTTTCAGTGAAACTTTTAGGGTCACATTTGTATACTATCATATCATCTACAAATAATAATACTTTGACTTCCTCCTTTTTAATTTGTATCCCCTTGATCTCCTTTAGTTGTCTTACTGATCTAGCTAGAACTTCAAGTGCTATATTGAATAGATATGGAGAGAGTGGTCAGTCTTGTCTTGTTCCTGATTTTAGTGGAATTGCTTTTTTTAACTTTCTCTCCATTTAAGTTGATATTTAAGTTGGGCTTGGTATAAACTACCTTTATTATATTGAGCTACATATTATCATGAAGGAGTGTCAGATTTTGTCAAAGGCCTTTTCTGAATCTAATGAGATGATCATGTGGGTTTATCTTGTTTATATAGTAGGTTACATTTATTGATTTTCATATATCGAACTTTTCATGTGACTCTGAAATGAAGCCTACTTGATCATGGTAAATAATCTTTTTTATGTATTCTTAGATTTCACTTAGACACATTTATTAACAATTTTATCATATAAATATATACATGGGAAATATATACATGGGAAATTTGTATGTGTAATAGTAATTTGAATTTTCTTGGGGCAGAGAGTGGCACTATTAGGAGGTGTGGCCTTGTTGAAGTATGTGTGTGTAATGAGATCCTCTTCTTAGCTGGCTGGGGGACAATCTTCTCCTGGAAACCTTTGGATTAAGATAGAGAATTCTCTGCTCCTTCTGAGCCTAGACTGCGTAGACACTGCCATGCTCTGATCTTGATGATAATGGATTAAACCTCTGAAACTGTAAGCCAGCCCCAATTAAATGTTGTCTTTCATAATAGTTGCCTTGGTCATGGTGTCTCTTCACAACAACGGAAACCCTAACTAAGGCAGTCTGTATTTCTCTTTCTTTGCTGTTGTTGGGTCTGTATGTGTTTTGGGTACCAGAATAACTATGGCCTTGTAAAATGAATTGGATAATGTCCCTCCAATTTTTGTGGAATAATTTAAGGTATATTAGTAACACTTGGAAAGTCTTGTAGAATTCTGTACTAAAAATCATATGCTCTGTTTTGGTTTTGGTTGGGAGACTTTTAAATATTGCTTCTATAGGTCTATTTAAATTGCCTCTCTGATCTTGATTTAATTTTTGTCAGTCGTAGGTGTCATGAAAATTATCCATTTCTTTTAGACTTTCCAATTTGATGGAGTATGGGTTTTTAAAGTTTGTCCTTTAGATTTTCTAGATTTCTTCCGTGTTTGTTGCTTTGTTCCCGTTTCATTTCTAATTTTGTTAATTTGCATACTTGCTCTAATTTAATTTAATTAAGGGTTTGGCTATCTTCTTGATTTTTTCAAAGAACCAACTCTTCGTTTCATTGAATCTTTGTAAATATTACTTTTTGTTTCTATTTAATTTATTGTAGCCCTGAGTTTGATTATTTCTTGCCATCTACTCCTCTTGGGTTTGATTACTTCGTTTTGTTCTAGATTTTTCAGGTGTGTTGTGAGGTGGCTAGTATGAGATCTCTCCTTTTTTTGTAAGTAGGTACTTAGTGCTATAAATTTTTCTCTTATTCATTGTGTCCCATAAGTTTGGAAATGTTGGGTGTTCATTTTTATTGAATCCTAGGAAAGTTTTAATTTTTTTCTTAACTTGTATCTCAATCCACTTTTCATTCAGTCCAAGAGTTGTTCAGTTTCTATGAATTTGTAAGTTTTCTGTTGTTTCTTTTGTTGTTAATACCCAGTTTTAGATTGTGATGGTCTGATAGAATGCAGGCAAGTACTTTGATTTTCTTGTATCTGTTGAGGCTTGCTTTGTGACCAAGTATGTAAACAATTTTGGAGGAAGTTCCAGGAAATGCAGAGAAGAAGGTATATTCTTTTGTGTTTGAGAGAAATGTTCTCTAAATATCTGTTAGATCCATTTGATTTATAACATCTGTTAGTTCCAATATTTCTCTGTTTATTTTTTTTGTCTGAATCACCTGCCCATTGGTAAGAATAGGGTACTGAAGTCTCCCATTATCAGTGTAAGGGTTGATATGTGATTTAAGCTCTAGTAATGTTACTCTTAGGAACTTGAGTGCTCTTGTATTTGGGGCATAGATGTTAAGAATTGGAATGTCCTCTTGTTGGATTTTTCCTTTAATGAGAGTGTGGTGTCCTCCCCTATATCTTCTGATTACTGTTGAAGTCTATTTTGTCAGATGTTTAAATGATTATACTAGCTTGCTTTTTAGGTCCTTTTGCTTGGAATATTTTTTTCTATCCTTTTACCCTGAAGTTATGTTTATTCTTGATGTTAAGTGTGTTTCTTGGATGCAACAGCAGGATGGATTCTCTTTTCATACCCATTCTGTTAGTGTGTGTCTTTCTTTCTATTGGGGAATTGAGACAATTGATGTTGAGAGATATCAATTTGAAGTTTTTGTTGATTCCTGTTATTTTATTGTTGATGTTGATGTTGTTGTTGTTGCTGTTTGTGTGTGGTTCCTCTTTTTTGATTTTCTGGTCTGGGGTTATTTATTCCTTGTGTTTTCATGGGTGTGGTTAACCTCTTTGGGCTGGAGTTTTTCTTTCAACACTTTCTATAGGCCTAGATTTTTGTCCATAGATATTCTTTAAATCTGGTTTTATTATGGAATGCCTTATTTTCTCTATCTATTGTGATTGAAATTTTGCTAGGTATAGTAGTATCTTAGTTAGGGTTACTGTGGCTGTGATGAAACACTATGAGCAAAGCAAGTTGGGAAGAAACTGTTTATTTTACCTACATTTTCATATCACTGTTCATCACTGAAGGAAGTCAGGACAGAAACTGAAGCAGGGTAGGAACCTAGAGTCAGGAGCTGATAGAAACACTGTGGAAGAGGAATGCTTTCTGGCTTGCTTATCATGGCTTACTCAGCCTGCTTTTTTACTGAACTCAGAACCAAGATTCCAAGCCTGGCAACACCCACAATGGGCTGGGGTCTTCCCCATCAATCATTAACAAAATACCTTCAGCTGAGCATTATAGAAATCTTGTATTGGTCACATAGCCCTTAGTTCTTCCTAATGGTCAGTGGTGCAGATATGCTTTCACTTTTCCCGCCTTCTCCCAGAGCATGGATTCAGAGCTATTTAAAGCTGTCTTTGAATTGCAATTTTTCTGACATCCAAATAAAAATCATTATTCACTTTTGCACTTTCTGAGTTTGGATTGATTGGCAATCTCCAGTCAGATTTCTTTTAAAAAGAATGTATGGATAGAATGGAAACTCCAACTTCTATAAGCCAAGACTGAAAATCTCATGCTGTACAGCTCGAGCTCTAGACATGCTGTAACTGTGCAGTTGTTCAGGATTTTCCATAAATTTGAGATCAATACAAGTTCACATATCTAGGCAGAGGTGTTGGTGTGCCTAGAGGCTCCAGATGCTGGATATTTCTATTTTATTTACACATTCTCTTTATGTATATGAACTGAAGAGAGTGGAATCCCATTAGACCATAGCAAAGACAATTTGGTTTTCTAAACAACCTTAACGGAAAGCAGAATTGAAGCTAACAGACTAATAATTATTTGCATCAATAAAGCAAGAACTAAGAAACACTTGTTACTTAATAGTTATTAAAATTAGTATAATAAGATGCATGATAATAAAGGTAAGCAATTCAATTTTCAGGGATATTGCCTGCTTAGAGGCATTCTTTCACAACCAACAAATGACTGAAAGCAATGTGCAAGCTATATAAATGAAAAATATTAATAAGCAAGAATGGTTTTTAAACTAGCAGGATTTGAAATAGCATGTGCACAGCTGATATTTTTAAATAATGTATTTTATACTTAGAATATCTTGACTTTCCAATAATGTTAATACTGAGCAGACTGTTCAGTTTAACTATCCAGCTAATTCAGATAGAATGCAAATTTGAAATAAGTTGGGTGCTAATTTATGTGAATTTGGGTTAGCTCTTTGGTATCCAACATGTTTTTGTGTTCTACAGAATCCATGGAAATTTGTGGTAAAAAACAGAGTTTATCCCTATGTCACATTTAAATAATAACAATTCTTAAAATCACAGCTTGGTGGTGAATGTCTGTAATCACAGCACTGGGGGGAGACAGAGGAATCCAGCATAGGAGCCCAGCTTGGGCTATATAGCAAGGCCATGTGTAAAAACAAACAAGGCAACAGGATGATACATGCCTTAATCTTAATACTGTAGAGGCAGAGGGAGGTGGATCTGTGCAAGTTTGAGGCCAGAGTGCTCTACATAGGGAGTTCCAGAGAATCTTGGGTTATGTGAGATGTTGTCTAAAAATAACCAAACAAACAAACAAAAATCAAGCTAGAGTCTGCCCGACTAACAGGGCACTAAAAAACTTCTCTCTCTTGGAGAGCCCTTGGAAGTTTGAGAAAAATGTGGCTTGAAACAGCGAGTTTTCGTATAGTTTCTTATCTTTTGTTGGTATAGTACTTAAAACAAGATTTTGGGTTTTTTTTTTTTTTTTTTACAAAACACCTTTAAAATATTTCCCCTGACACTTGTCAAAATAAATAATCGGTCTATTTAAATTTGGAATACAGAAAAAAGCTGGAGATTTATAGTGCATAATCTGAGGGGATCAACATGTAAAATGCTACCAAAAGGAGATATCAGGGGAGTTTATTGCTAGGCTAATTTAACAGGGTCTTTACTAGAGAATGTCTGGGTTATTAGACATCAAACGAGGAGCAAGCCTGAAATTTCTGTTAAAGTCAACAGAATTCTTGCAAGAACTAGAGGCCAAAGATAGGGCCTAAAAAGGAACACTTAATCAGAAAGACGCTTCAGTGGAGCATCCTGACTACTGGTTATCCTGTTGTATTACCGTCTGCCGCTCCTCCCTCCGTTCCTTTAGCTTTTTTTTTTTTTTTAATCTCTTGGAAATTTAGAGCAGATTAGGAATGCCCAGGCAACAGTAGAAAAGAGCATAGACTACATTTCCCATAAGCAGTCGTTGGGCGGGGACCCAGCTATTCCGCCCCAATCCCAAGCCTTGCGGCTGCGCACAAAGTGATGAAGGAGCTGTGCTGGGACGTGTGGGCGGTGACGGGACTGTATGTGTGTGTGTGTGTTTGTGTGGAGGAGGAGGCCGAGGAAAACGAGAGACCATAGACTTCCACCTCGGCCTAGAGCGTCCTTTAAAGTGTTGGGGAGAGGCGGGCGGGGACCACTCCCAACTGGCCGCTGGCGGTATCATGGCGTCCCGGAACCCCCCTCCCCAAGGTGAGCAGCCAGGGCCCGAAGAAGTCTCTGGGACGCTGCCCACAGCTCTCGACCTTTTATTCCTACGGTGTTTCTCCCTTCCCCTCCTCCAGTGTTTCTGGGGCTTGGTCCCTGTACAGCCCCTTTGAGAGACCCCCTCCGAACCAGACGTCTCCCTTCCCTCTTTGAGGAGCTTAGCACGCTCACCCATACCTAACCAAAGCTAGACCCTGCCCCGCCCCCCCCCCCCCCGCCCTTCTCCATCTTGTAACAGTACGAGGGTTGGCGGGTTGATCTCCATTTGGTTGGTTGCATTTTAGTACAGTTCTGATTTCCTCCTGCTGGGTTCCTGACCTTTCCTTTCATGGGAGGATCATTCCCTCGCCCCTTTTCCCACAGATGGAAATGCACCCTGCCCTGGGCGGGTGACCGCCCACCGCTTTGTAATTCAACTGGCCTCTGGCTGCGTGTCCCTATGCCTTTGGAAAGGAAACGGGGATGCTGTTGCTAGGCCCTATACGCTTGAGGCCCTAGTCTCAGGGATCAAGTTAATCATGCTCAGTCTTTTACATCTGGGCCTTTTTAGTTGTAGGCCAGACATAACAGTGAGTTGCCCCACAGCTTTTATGAAAACAGTCTGTGAGACGTTTCTGACTGTAGAATCAATTTATTTTGTTTCCATTTTGTATGTTTAAAGACTATGAAAGCGATGACGAATCTTACGAAGTGTTGGATTTAACTGAGTATGCAAGAAGACACCACTGGTGGAATCGAGTATTTGGCCACAGTTCCGGACCTATGGTAGAAAAATACTCAGTAGCTACCCAGATTGTAATGGGCGGCGTGACTGGCTGGTGAGAACATTCTTTTCATTAAATTTCAATGGGAACCTGGCTATTGTCCTTTTGTAAATGACACAGCCTCCATAAATCTTCAGTGGCTCTCCACGGTTAAATTCCAGAAGAGCACAACTTTGGGGCTTTTCCCTGATCTAATTGGTTGTATCAACCTTCAGATACTCCTTGTTGGATTTTGATGATTTCCTTCTGTCGAAGGCCCACTGTAGTTCCATTTTCCACCATTTAGCCTTCGTTTAATTCATTATCAAATTTCTAACTTTAGCAAGTTGATTATAAGTTGTTACATGCTATTCAGTGCCAATTGGAAAAAACCTTGAACACTCCCACTGCAGAACTGGCCTCTAGGATTCGCAGCTCTGTACATGGAAGCATTAATGCTCTGTAAAAATTATTCACGATGGTGCAGCAGATTCCATTTTTTTGTGTACTAGTTCTGATGATAAATAGTGCTTTGAAGAAAATCTGAGAAGAGTGCTTTTGTGTTAGAATTGATGGCATGATTACTTATGCAGTAATGTGGAGCACAATAAGGAGTGGGTAATAACCATTAACTAAGCAAGAACTCATGTAAATACATGTTTACACTGTTGTTACCATGTATTTTAATTCTATTAGTTTTGGAATAAAATATTAACAAGATAACAAGGGACAGAAAGAGTTCAGTATTTTGAAAAACGTTGATGACTCTTTTTTTGAAGTGGCAGTACTTAAGTTGTAAGCAATTTTTTCTTTACATTTTAAGGTAAATTCCTCTTGTGTTAATTAAAATATTTACACACTTCCTCTTGGCATGGGTAAATGACATTTCTTCATGTGTGTTTTTCATGCACCTTGGAATAATGATGCTCCCCATGCCTTCTTGTAAATGCCATTTTATAATTTAAAACAAACAAAAACCAGTTATTGTGACGATTCCATGGAGCACAGTATTAATACTGCTTTACTGAAAAATCACACAGAACAGAAATTTCTGCTTATGGCCTTGGTTACTTAGATGTTAAGTGTAGGATGATTACAACTCCGCCCCCTTTAAATGCATTTATAATTTGGTGCCAGAGGTAATTGGTTATCGAAAGTCATGGCCGAAAGCCCAGTGCTACAAGATACTTTAAAAAGAATTGAGGAATGGAATTCTCAGATTGTTGTACATTTTCTTCTTGTAGACCTAACCTGGTAAGAAGGCCCGTAATTGCCAGGTCTTCTTATAAACCCTAATGGCAGAGCAGAAGTTAGTAGGGCTATCTTAGTGACCAGTATTCAGCTTGTGTAGCATTTAACCTGAGATTTTGTAGAGACTTCACTACTTGCTTATTTTTCTTTTTCTGAGCCTTTATTACTGACTCCTATATGAGAAACATATTCTTAATAATAATAATACATTTGGATTGTCAGTATCATCCAAATATTCAACTCAGGAGCTATGTAATAGTTTGTGGGTGTTTGTTTTTTACATCCATCTATTTGTGTGTATATACATCCATCTATTTGCGTGTATATACATCCATCTATTTGTGTATATATACAGATGTGCCCCAGTATATATATGGAGGTCAGAGGACAGCTTGCAGGAGTCTGATCTCTCTACCATGTTGGTTTTGGGGATCAAACTCGGGTCTTTAGGCTTGGTGGCAAGTGCTTTTACCTGCTTAGCCATCTCTATGACCTGATCTGTGTAATAGGACACTTATATTCAGGTGGCTTGTTTTTGTCTTGTGTGGGGACAAATTCAGGACCTTGCAAGCACTCTACCTCTAAGTGATATTGCCAGTACATAGGTGATTTGTTGCAATGACTTGGTGTGTAGTATAGATTCAGTGTAGAAAAAAGATTTGAGGAATGGAATTCTCAGATTGTTGAGAACATTTGAAATCTTCTTAGGATATAACATTGATATAATATTGTGGCACAAAAGAGGAGAAGGTAATAGGCATAAACCTAACTTAACACTTGAGACCAATTCAAGACATGAAGAATCACCTAAGGAGATTGTATTTAGCCATAGTTTTTTGTTTTTTTTTTTATAAGAACTGAAAACTAATATGAGAGTAGGTGGTTGCTAGGAGACCTGGAAGCCCTGAATACTGATTCTGCTGTTAGAGTGTGACCCAGAGGCAAAGCTATGTAATCCCAAAATTATATTCAAAAAGTAATGATGCCCTTCAGAGTGGAAAGAAGGGCTGGCGAGATAGCTCAGCAAGTAGGCTTGATGCCAAGCCTGGTGACCTGAGTTCTATCCACAGGTCCCATATGGTGAAGAGAACCAACTCATGTACATTGTGCTTGGATGTGTATGAATGTTTAGACACATACTACATAAAAAATTAATAAAAAATAGAAAGGAGAAAACAGGCAATGTTTTCAAGATGGGGTATTTGAAGATAAGGATAGGAGTCTGAGATGAACAGGACCTGACAAATGGGGGACAGTACCATCAGTTAGAAATTGCGGCCTCAGTAGCAGCTGTTTGGGCTGTGTTTGTGTCCCTGTGACAGGACATATATTGAGTTAAGGGCCTACTGTGCTCCAGTATGACCTCATTTTACTTAATTACATCAATAGTGACCTGATTTCCAAGTACAGTCTCATGAATGACACTAATTTGTTGGGAACACCAATTCAGGGCACAAGGCTAGGATTAGAAATCTGGGATTCTTTTGTGCAACTTGGATCTGGAATAGTGAGTGGACCATGAGTGTGCTCAAAAGGCATAGGTTGACATTCCTAAGTTAGATGAGACAAGATAAGCTTCATACAGAAAATCAATACTAGATAAGGTGAGAAATGTGGCCAGTGTAATCATCGAAGTGGAATGACACAAGGGGCAGGAAAGTTTTTCCTAAGCAGGAAATTAATAACTCAAATAAAGCTGCTGACTCATTTGAAACTAACCGGGCTGGAGCTGGTTTGGATAGACTGAGTGTTGCCCAGGTGTATGGAACACCTTGACTGCATTAAGCAAAACAAACAAGTGACTTAACTGTGGGAGATTCTAGCTTACACCACTGTAGCAGTATAATGAACACAAGTACTCATGATTGGTTTCAATAGCTGCTTTTTTGATTTAAGTCTCCTTCTTCTCGCCTTTCCTCACTATACAGCAAATCTCAGACATTCTAGAGTGTGCATTTTAACCATTCTGTATGACTGAAGGAAGACACGGAATGTTTCTGAGCGGGCAAAGGACACTATCAAAAGAAATGGGAAGACATTAAGCTTTTATTAGGAAAGCAATAAAATGTAGAAGAAATTGAGTACAGCAGTGATTGTTCTCATCTTTTGTTATTTCTGTCATTAAAGGTGTGCAGGATTTTTATTCCAGAAGGTTGGAAAACTTGCTGCAACTGCAGTAGGTGGGGGTTTTCTTCTTCTACAGGTATGTTAGACCTTTATGTCTATGCTTAAAGATGCTTATGTTTATGACAGAGTAGAGAATGTTAACTTTACCCATTTCCTTGCTGGTCATTGCAATAGAAGGTATAATTTTTCTTTTAGGCATTGGTTTATAGAAAAACTGTAATGAGCTTTGAAAGTTTGCATCTGTCAGGCAAGAAAACAAATACTTCTAGATTCTCTAATGTATGCACAGTGTGATGTGATATTAGCTGTTTAAAAAGATAACTGAGTCTGATGTGGTTCCATACATCCATAATCCCAGCTACTCAGAAGGCTGAGGGAGAAGGACCACAAGTCCAAAGCAAGACATAATCTTCAAACCAAACCAAACCAAACCAAACAGATTTGGGGGTATAGCTTAGAAGTTCAGCTTTTGAATTTTACCAGTATCCTGGGATTATGGGTGTTTGCAACCGTACCTGGTTCTTAGATTGCACTGTTCATACATTATAGTTTTTCCATAAACTAATGCCTAGTTATGTCAAATGCTGAGCAACTAATAACATTTCTGACTTTTTTTTTAAACTAAAGAACCAGAGCTAAGTGTGGTGGTATAGGCCCGGAATCCCAGCACTCCAAAGGGTGAGAGAGGTTAAGATAGAAGAATGTAGAAATCAGGCCAGCTTGGCCTACCAGTTATATACTGAGACATTATAGGGGAAGGAAGAGAAAAGAAAGAAGACAGAAAGGAAGGAAGAAGCAAAAAGTAGAAAATTAAGTTTAAAAACTATCCATAATCCTATCTACAGTACTATTTCTGATACAGGTGGATTAAAATTTTAATTTTGTTCATCCTCTTTTAGGGGTAAAATCCTTTGCTATTAGAGAGTGTTTATGAGGATATTATCTACCATTCATGTCTGTTTGATATGTGTTGTCCTTAAAATAGCATTTCCTGAAGAAGATCAAATACAGTAAATCTCAAAATTGAAGATTTGGGAATAAATGTTAGCAGTTTTAAAGATGCAAAGAACTGTCAGTTATATCAGAGTTAAGAAATGATTGCTGTTAATAGCAACCAAAATCCGACATTAGAACCTAAGCCATCGATCGATCCTGTAATAACGAATGTAGCCATTTTAAGTGCAAAGAGATAGTATTTATATGAGTTAAGAACTGGTGTAAGTAGTTTCCTAGTCAACTGTTTTAAGGCTGTATTTTCTACTAATAACAATCTTAATATTGTTATTTAATATTGCTTGTGCTAGAGCTAAAACAATGTGATTAATTTCTAAATTTGGTTCTTTGGATGTATGCTAGTGTTTATACAGAAGAGAATTTTACTTACGCTGATTTGGCTTGCAGTTGTATAGAATGATACAGATGATATGATAAATATCATAAACATATTTAAGTCTGTCAGTATTTTGAAAACTGAGTTGTCATTTGTGTTCAGTGAAAAAGGCACTAGACTGAAGCAGAGTGGACTAAAACTGTTGACAGAATTGAATAGTGTGTTTTCATCTGTTTCTGCATGTTTGCCTCTCAGAAGTCTATTTCAGTTGTTCAGTAGTCACTGTTCAAATCCACATTTTATTACTAGTACTTCCTACTTTTCTAAGCCTGGCATTTTTGAAGTCTAAAGCAGAAGGGCACAGGTCCTGTCTGCATCAAATCACTTTCACCCACAGATATAATTAGCCTGGAAAACACAGTAGGAGGGACTTGAAAGAAAAACTAGAGAAAGAAACGGCTTTTAAGCTAATTAATTGCTTCATATGCTTAGGCCTGATTCCATATTTCATAACATTTGCTTGTAATTAAACATAAGTATTAGTTTGAGTTAAGACTTAAAGCTTTGCTAGTAACAATATTAAATGTTTTTCAGTAGATATTTATCATATTGCCTTCTAAAATAGACATTGGAGCTGCTCTGAGTACAAGAGTATTTACAACTAATGAATCCTAACCAATTACAGATTTCTCCATCACCCCTGCTTAACTTTAGAAAAGTAGACAATGTTATACAAGTGTTTGAGCTTTCTACAGTTATATATACACCCATAAATAAGGGACACATACTTGTGTAGTGCTTGTCAGAGCTTAATCCTCTGCTCCTCCTATCCTGACTTTACCCCTCCTCTTTAACCTGTCACAGAGCCTCCTTTTCCTTGACTTAATTGACCAATTTGTGATCTTTGAGCTGCAGGTGTTCACTATTGGCTTCACATTATGGAATATTCACTGTTATTTTTGAGTCATCCTGTTCTATTCCCAACCGGATGCTTTCTGTCCCTCCCCCATGCCCTCTGGCCCGATCTTGAGTATTATTTCATAGTTGTGTACCTATGGTTAAGTGAGCTTCTTGAATTCATGTTTTTTTTTTTTAATTTAAAATACACACAATACATTCTGATCATGGTCCCCCCTCTCCACTCCTCCAAGACCCTCCCACCTCCCCACCACTCAGTTTTACACCTCCCTTTCTCTCTTCAAAAAACAGGCAAACAAAACAAAACCCAGAATAAAAATGAACAAATAAATTTTCTTTTTTAAGGCAGAAAAAGCAACAGAAACACTTGAGGTTTAGACCCTTATTTCCAGTAAAGCGTTCGGGATTTTTTCTTTTGATGTATTCCTATTATCTAAATCTTCTCTTGTAGGAATATGCGTTAGGTAGCCTGTTTAGTGTTCTGGAGAGGGCTGTCTCACTCTTCAGTCCTGCTAGTTTTCTAGGCCTTGCATGCACTCGTTCTCTAGGGGATTTCCCTTTCAGTACCATTTTGGATGTTCCCTTTGCTTTGTCTTGGTTTCCTATTTTCAAGGGCCATGTCTTCCCATTATTACATCTTCAAGTAACTTGTGGCGAAAATAAGCATGGCCAGTGTAATTTTTGAGATTTTTGCATGTCTGAATGAGTAATAATTTAACTGGGTTTAGATATTGCTTCATTGTCTTCCATATTCAGTGTTGCTGTTTAGTCTCAAGCAGTTCTAGTGCCTGACCGTTTGTATGCAGACCTCTCTCCCTGACCTCACAGCAAACGCTTAGCAGATTTTTCCTTGTGAGTGTGTTTGTGTTCTGGTTTGTCACATGGTAGTCCTTGCTGTGGGCCTGTTCTTACCCATTGTAACCCTTTTCAACTCAAACATTTTTTTGATATTAGCTAATAAGTCCCCGTTCTTTGTTCACTCTCAGTGCTGCCTGCCAGTGTATTTCCGATGATATGGATCTATCTCCTAGACTGGCTGGCTAATTTTCAGAGCTCATCTTCCTGTTTTTTAGTTACATCTTTTTGGTTTACTTTCTGGGAAATATTTTCAATTTTAGTTTCTAGCTGAGGTTTTCATTTATGTCTATTAATTTATTGGTACTGAGAATTCACTAGGCAAGCATTCTACCACTGCGGTACATGTAGCACCAGCCCTTGTGCTTATATTTTTAATTCCTATGAAATATTTATGATTATTTAAAGAGATTCAGAGGTAGACTATGTTTATATGAGATTTACTCTCCTGAATCCCATTTCTGTTACTGAGGAGAACACAAGCATTGGTGGAAACCACGTTAACTGCTTGTCTGTAGCCCATGAAGGTAGGGAGAAATTGAGTGCTTTGATGCCTTCTCTAATTTGAATTGAAAACAAAAGATTCTTAAAAGCTCCCACAGAGGCTTGCTGTGCCAGGGTGGAAGGGATACCCAGGGGGAACCCAACCTTTTAAAGGAGAAGGGGATGGGAGGGGGTGACCAGGAGGGGGCAGTGAGCAAGATGTAAAGTGAATTAAAAAATTACTGTTAAACATATATAAATATACATATATATGCATACACACACACACACACACACACACACACACACACACATATATATATATATATATATATATATATTTATATATTGATATATTGAGAAAAATAAGAGTGAAAGAATGAATGAGTGATGGGGCTGAAATTTTTTAAATTGCCAGGTACTAGCCTTTATTGGCTACGGGTCTTGAGTGTTGGTTCCAATGGTCTGTCATGCATGAAGTTCTTAGTTTCTATACAGAATGTTTACCAGTTTATTTTTTCAGTGTTATAGACAACACAGCAGTGATAGCCATCTGTTTGCAGTACTGGAGATTTAGCTCAGGGTCTCATGTGTGCCTAGCACACCCTCTCCCACTGAGTTACAACCCAGACTCTTAATTCACCACCCATTTTCATCTTTCACATTCCTCTGAAACAAAACAAACATATTAAAGCCTTTTGATTATCAAGCACTTTTAGTAAGTATACATCCATTGCATTTCCGTGTCAGTACTAGGAATTAAAATCAGGTTTTCATGTTTGTATAGCAGACCTTTTGCCTTCTGAGCCATTTCCCCAGTATGCATGCCTGCCTGCCTGCCTTTTTATTTCCTTCCTTCCTTCCTTCCTTCCTTCCTTCCTTCAATCCATCCATCCATCTATCCATCCATCCATCCATCTTTTCTTTCCTCCTTCTAGCCCCTCCCCTCCCCTCCCTTCCCTCCCTCTTTTCTTCTCTCCTTCCCTGTTTTGTTTTTTTCTTATGGTATTGGGGGTCAAACCCAGGGCCTTGTGCATACAAGGCAAATTTGAAATGCTTTACCACTGAGTTACATTTTCAGCTCTTGTTTTATTTTAAAAAAATAGCTCTCCCTACAGCTTTTGCTCCCCTAATTTTTGTTTTTATTGGTGTTTTGGTTGTTTTGTTTTGCAGTGTTAAGAATTAAACATGCTAGACAAGTAGCCAATCACTGAACTTCAGCCCCAGCCCCTTCTCTAAGTGTACCCCTCCCCTTCCTAGCTTGTTTTGCTCTCCTGTTTTCAGATTAAAAGCCTTCCCTCCTCTGTGTCTGATGATCCTTGGTTGTTCATGTTTAAGAGCTAGGCAGTAAAATTTGATGTAACTCTAAATCCTTAATGGGAGTTTTTATTTCGGGAAATCTAACCAGTCTAAGAAAAAATTTCTGACGTTCTGAAATTGGGAGTTGGGGAAGTCTGTCTTCCCAATGGAACAGCCAGTTGAATCACTGATGGCGAGACCAACAAGCAGGAAGCCCTACCTTCCTCATTACAGCTTCCAAGCAGAAGTGAATCTTTGTCTGAAAGCTTGGTGCTATTTTTAACATGTAATTTTTTTTTTTTTTACTTTGTGGTTCTGGAGATCTAACCCAGGATGTTATATATGCCAGATAAGAACTATACCACTGAACTATAAACTCAACTCCTTGTTTTTAATGGAGAAGCTTTTATTTTAATAAAGCTTCTTTACTCAATGTCATTAAATAGTGAAGTGCTGTAGGAAAGTCAAGTACAGTTTAGTCCAATTACTTTGTTGAGTGGTCTTTGAAACAGGTTGGTTAGCACAGTTTTGGAGATTTAATATTTATTCATGGTCTTTATTATCATTCACCCAGCATTTCTCACTCATCTTCTTGGATGACATTATTTGTTAGCAGGGATATAGAGATTTACAGTTCCTGGCAAACAAATATAATCATATGGTCAAGGCCAAGCTGGATGGGTGCCTGTGATGTGGTAAGAGTGCAGGAACAGGACTTGGATTGCTTGGAGGTGTTGGAGAGGAGGACCCCAGAGAGACAGTGATATGCTAGCCATCTCAATACTTCTCATCTCCCTGCAACTGGGTGATACTCTATTCTAACCAATAACTAAAGGCATGCACAGAAAATCTTTGCATTTCTGTAAAAAGAAATTCAACCTACAGTTAAATTCTGTTAAGGTTTCAAAGCAGTCAATTAGTTTGAACACTTCCTAAGGCAACTTTTCGGTTTTCATGTAGAAAGACTCCTTTAAAGTTCATTGTTACCTCCATGCCTATGATCTGAATCACTGTGTCAGGTTCTACCAGAAAAAAAATCATATGCCACTCAGTTTGATCACCTCTCTTGCTGAGGCTGGAGTCTGATGGGTACCTGGTAAGTATAGGATGAGCAAAGTCTGCTGTGGAGTCACTCACAGAGAACATGGAGCCTAAGGTGGCAGTCAGACTCTTTATATGAAATCAGATATTTTTGTTATTTGAAATATTTTGTATGTGGTTAAAAGCTATAAAGAATGCATCAGACTGATAGAAATGACTTGTAACAGTATATATAGTTTATTTATTTCTTGTAAGATTATTTATATTTAGATTTTACTTATACTGGTTACATCTCACTATTGTTCCTGTTCCAGTTTTGCCAGTGGCCCAGTAGCTTCATATAATGGTTTGTAAGATGAATAAGCATTTAGCTATAGTTTTAGAAAAAAGATTAATTGTCTGAAATTTATTATGGAAAGCAATTACTATAAAGTCTATAAATGAAAATGGAAGTCCCTTTACTTCCCTTTCCTACCTCCAATTCTATGTGCCCTGCTCTCAAAATTCATGGCCTCCTTCTCTTTGTTATTATTACATATAGGTATAAATGCATGCATCTAGTGTTGCTTTATGTATATGATTTCAGGGATGACAACTTGGAACCTGATAACCAATTAGAGGCTCTACTCTGGGGTTGACTCATCTCCCCATTTCAGGAGTCCTTAGTTGCCTGTAGTTCTTTGTCTAAGGGTGGGGCCCCATGAGACTTTCTCTTCTATTATAGCTGTATATTGGTATTCTCATTGTTCAGATCCTCTTTAAGCAGCCATATTGGTGAAATTTCATGGGTGTAGCTTGCCTGCCATTTGTAGAAGACAAGATCTTACAGCAAATTTCCTGGTCCTTTACCTCTTTTATTCGGAGATACTCTATGAGACTTAGGTTCAGGAGTTGTGTTATAGATGTATCCCTCAGGTCTGAGTTGTGTTTTGTAATTATATCCATCTGCTGTAAAGCAAAGCTGCTTTGATTATGGGTAAAAGCTACACTTATCTGGGTATCTAGGTAAGTATTTAGAATGTAGTTAGGAATTGTGCTGATTTAGTAAAGTAGCAGTACTAGGTTCACCTCTAAGGTCCGTGATTTCACTATTTCTGTGTGGTTGGCTAGCTTTGCAGTAAGTACCAGATACAATTTTCCTCCTGTTGACCAGGTCTTAAGTCCAAATAGATAGATATGTTTGTTACTACCAAGATATGAGTGTCACTATTGTGCCTTTAGGGATATCTTCTCATACTGTTAATTGTTGTGATTAATAGGCACAATGGATGGGTAGGACTGTTGGTTGCTTTCTTCCCTTGGCCTTATGTATTGGACCTCCTGGTACCATAAGAGGTAGTCCACAGGGAGCCAGCTTCCAGGTCATGTCTAGTTCAGATCCTCCAAGTTGTCTGTTTAAAGTGTGTCATGTACTCAGCAATGGATACTGACTTTCAACCTCTGGGAAATGACCAAGGGCAATAGCAATAGCGTATATCATTTTGGAAGTCTCTTCGACTCCTGAGCAACTTGAGATGGCATTTTTTATCAGCTGCTGTTCAGCAGTCAGTGGCTCTGGTGGGTAGTAGTGTCAGCCCAAGTGGCATAACTTTATGTATGTATGTATGTATGTACGTACATACGCATATATATGTATACAATATGCATCTCTATATATGTATATATAAACAGTAATGTGCATTATATGTAATTTTAAGTAAATAAAAAAATAATATGATCCTTTATGGCTTTTTCAAGCATCCTTAGTGCTCTTTTCCTTTTCCTCATGCTCCATATTGACCTCCTTTCCCTCTCCCCAATTAAGCCTCATTCCCGATTTCCCTCCTTTCTCCTTTAAATCAGTTGTATCCTGCTGTTCCCATCTCTAGCACACTCCATACTTTTGACACATCCCCTTTTTTCCCCTGATTTCTGTGGTTAGCCCAGGTTATAATCTCAAATCTGAAGATTTGGAGCCAGGAACTACAGATGAGACAGAACATGTGGTGTTGGTCTTTCTGGGTCTGAGCTACCTCATTCAGTAAAATGTTTTCTAGTTCTGTTTACCTGGAAATTATTTTATTTTTTTCTTTACAACGGAATTGTATTCCATAGTATATATGTACCACATTTTCATTAGCCATTCATCAGCTGTAGAACGTTTAAGTTGTTTCCATTTCCTAGCTCGTGTGAACAGAGGAACAGTGAGCATCGATGGCTGAGCAAGTATCTGTGGAGTAGATGTTGAGTCACTGGGCATTTGCCAAGGAGTAGTGTACCCAAGTCATTTGGTGGATTTATTATTTTTTCTCCACACTGATATCCAAATGGACTACATCAGTTTGCTGTCCCACCAACAGTGAATGGAGGTTCACTTTCCCCCACGCTCTCTTCTTAAATTAAGTAGATTCAGAGCTAGTGACGTTTCTTTATCGGGCTATTTTAGATTTAATAACTTGTCAACTGGTTGCTTTCTGATTGCTAGCTATTTCACATCTATTTAATTAAAAGGTACTTTTTATTAGTCATATACTTTAGATAATCTGTCTTTTTAGCTGATTCCCTATTCTAAAGGGTAGGATGAAAGCTGTTAGAATAGTTATACAGCTTTTTGAATCTTTCCCAGCATGTACTGTATTTTTCTTAACCCTGTGTTCATTGCATCTAAGGAGCTAGTTAGTTACTGTGTTAAAACTCTGAGTTTCTAACTGCACCAGGGCACTCCTAACAAAAGTAGGAACAACGCTCCCTTTGTTCACTTCCTCTTGACTGAGTACATTGGCAAGTCAGTAACAGTTTCTTAGAAGTTCTAGGAATTCCTGCAAAACTACATGGCCTTCCACTTCTGGGCTAATAGTCATTCTCATTGTGTGTTTACAGGTTGCCAGTCACAGTGGCTATGTGCAGATCGACTGGAAGAGAGTTGAAAAAGATGTAAACAAAGCAAAAAGGCAGATTAAAAAGCGAGCAAATAAAGCAGCACCTGAAATCAACAATATCATTGAAGAAGTAAGACAATGAGAAATTTGGCCTTCTGGTTTTTGGTAATAGGTTTCAGTAGAAAATATGATTGGGGATTGAATTATTTTAATGATGTTTGAGCCAGGCATGATAGCTCGCTCATACCTATAATCCTAGCACTTAGGAGACTGAATCAGGAGAATTGCCCTGAGTTATAGACCAGTCTGCTGGCCTGAGCTACAAAATAAAACTGTGTTTCAAGAAAGCAGAGCAGACAAAAAAACCAAACAAACAAATAACAAAAAAGGAAAGAAAATAGTTGGGAATATTAATTTATCTTGAATTCAGTAAATAAGAGGATCTTTTAAAATTTGCATTTTATTGTTGTTAAAATAAATACATCAAGTTTACCATGTGCAAGTATACAATTCAGAGGCACTATATACATACATGCTTCTGTATAGTCATTACCATTATCCATTTGCATAACTTAAAAAAATAATTTTATTAAATACTATTTTCCCCAATTTCCCCTCCCCTAACTTCCACTCATTTTTTTGGACTGTCAGTTCATTAGAGTGTATGTAAATAGAATTGTGCATTTGTCCTGTTATCCTATCTCATTCAATGTAATATGTAACATAATCTAATTAATATATTAATATCTATTCAGTGTAAAGTTGTAGCATCAGTATGAGTATTTTTCTTGACTCTTTGATTTTCAGGCAACAGACTTTATCAAGCAGAACATCGTGATATCCAGTGGCTTCGTGGGCGGCTTTTTGCTAGGCCTGGCATCTTAAGGACTTGAAGGCTCTATGGTAGTGAATCCAACAGTGGGAGGAAGACTCTCAATGGCACAATGCTACCAGAGTCTCCAGAGTAAGGATCAGCCAGCTGGACAATTGCAAATGCAGCAGCTTAGCATTTTGCCACCTGCAGCTTACCAAGCTAGTATCTGCTGTAAGACAACCTATGTGGTGTGTAAACAATAGTATTCTTGAGCAAATCATGGATTTTACAAATTTTTAAATTTATGTTTGTTTAGAAACTAGCCTATGATTATCATCACTGGATATAGTGGACACAGAAAAAGCTGTTACATGTACTGTCCAATGAAACACTACCCTATCTTCTTTTCAAAGTTCTTCGTGCTTTACTGTCTAGTGCCAATAATTAAAACTTGTCTTATAGCTTCAATATTATGGCTGACTTTTCTTTTAAGATGCGTTTGCAATAAACTGAAGAATTGTTTTACCCCTTTGTGGAAGGTAACAATAGAATTATTAAGCTATTAAGCTCTTCTGATGCATCGATCTTGTAGGACTTTTCTCCCTTCTGTTTCTTACTTTGCTTATGTGTAATCTTTACATTAAAGAAGGCTTTTGTAATGAAATATTACATGCCTAACCCTTCTCTAATGTCTACAGTTTTTAAAATGTCTCCTTGTATGTTCTAATTTTTCGAGCCTGTTTGATTTATTTATCCCTGATAGCTTAAATAGAACTAATTTGGGAGTCTCTTATTAGTTGGATCATTGGTATGCTTTATTAATTTTAAATGCATCTCATTTTTTATTTCTAAAAAGTCCTAATTATTATTTTTTTGGCCTCGTCACCAAATGGTACAGGTTGCTTTAAAATACTTAGTAGTGTAATATAAACTTATTGTCTGAAGAACTGTGATTTTCTATGTAGTCATAAAATTATAGCTTAAATATAATTGCTTCCTTGATTATGTGATATAAGCACTAGGTTTCTCCAACATTGCTAGCACTATGTTACTTGAATATTAGGCCAGTTTCCTTGATTCTCTAGGCCAGCCTCACACTTGTTCTAAGCATCTCTTGTCCAAGAACAGCTTTCAGTATTGTTATTCTTGTTCATAGAATTCTAGGTTGTCCCTGGGGAAAACAGCAGAACAGTATAGGTTAGGGTCTTCAGATTGGAACTATTGCAACTATTCAGGCTATCTCCCTGTGATAGGAAGCTCCTATCATATATTCTGTGTCTTGTAAATGTGTCATTTCAAAATTTTTCATATTGGTTACAAGCTGTATGCTTGTACTGTCTTGAAATTCTTTAAACTCAAACGTGCGATTGAATTTTAGTTTCTTTTATTCTCATTAGTCCCTCATATAGAATGCTAAATAAACTCAGTTTCTTAATATGAAGGATTGTACTTATTCTTTACTTGTTATTCTTTTTGAGCTTTTCTCCATTTTCACTGACTAAAGCTTTCATTGTTATAAAATTAGAAAGGAGCAAATATCATGATTGTGTTCAGGTCATGTCAGTAGAACTGAGAAGTGTGGCCCTGCTTCTGAGCACCACACCTGGGTGCTACTGTGCAGCAAGGTAGGCTACTTCAAGGAACTCTAGTCTTTTTTTTTTAAGTTGCTTATAGCGTCTGCTCTTTGGGTGATATGTTAGAAAAGTAGGAAACACACCATGTCTGCTCTCAAGCTTTAATTAGAGGCATTACAATAATTCCAGTATTGAAGAATTCATATAGTAATGTGGAAGCTATTTGAATATGGTATTGTGTGGAGAGAATTTTCTTTAACAGTCCAAATTTACAAATGAAAACAAGAGTTCGAAATGGTGGTATACTGCAATAATGCCAGCATACAGAAAGCTGATGCAGGAGGAGCAGCGTGGCAGGAGGCCACAATGGGCTATGGAGTAAGCTCCTGTTTCACACAACAGAGGCTCAGTGTGGTGGTACTCACCTGTAATCCCTGCACTGGGAGGCAGATCTCCGTGAGTTCAAGACCAATTTGGTCTACATATCAAATTCTAGGCTAGCCAGGGATATGTAATAGACCCTATCTCTAAAACCCAAACCTAACTAAACACCACCAACAACAATAAAATAACAGGCAGCAAAAGATAACACTTTTATTGTACACTTATAAGTCTCTTGAGATGTTTGAAATGTTTTGTATGCAAATGTAAGTTGTTACCAGTACTCTGCCCTACCATCCCCTCTCTCAGTCTCCTTATTGCCCCTTCTGGCTATGCTGTTTCTCCCTCTAGGTTGAGCATTACCTGAAGCAATGTGTTACTCAGTCTCTTAACTTGTATGGCATATGGCACTGGGTAAATTTCCCTTATCTGAACTCTTGACATCAGAAAAATTTTTTACTTCATGTTCTGGAGTATTTCCTGTCATAGTTTTCTTCCTTCTGTTCCTGTGACAAAATAACAAAGAAACTTAAGCGGGGAAAGGTTTATTTTGGTTCTGAGTATAGTCTATTGGTTCTCAACCTATGGGTCATAACCCCTTTGGGAATCACATATCCAATGTTTACATTACTATTTATAACAGTAGCAAAATGACAGTTATGAAGTAGCAATGAGATAATTTTATGGTTGGGGGTCAGCACAGCATGAGGTGTCTTAAAGGATCCCAGTGTTAGGGAGGTTGAGAACAATGTTATCCTATCATCCATCAGAGTGGTGAAGTCAGGGCTGCAGAAGCATGGAGCTGCTGCCTCTGCTGCCACATCTGCAGTCAGGAAGAAAGCTGCTCACACACATTGTCTACATGTACCCTAACAGTAATGGTAATTTTATATAAGACTTCTTTAATATTGCAGTTAAGGAGGCTCTGGAGCTTCTCTTGGGGTTGCTGTGTAAATTTTTGTGCTTGCACTTGACTGGAACCTATCACATGAGCTAAGCTGTGGAATTTTCTATTTGGATGTATCATGTTGGTACTGATGAAGTAACTATTTGGAGAATGTTTTGGATTTTGGATTTTATTTTGGGGCCATATAATTTGTCTAGTGCTTTGCCTTTGGTAGCTGTTAATGGACTTCCACTGAGAAAGAAAAACCAAAGAACCACAAACTCAATTCAAATTGCAGTTAGCTGAGTTTATTAAAAACTACTTGCAGGGTGACAACCTTAATACCAAATTGAAGGCGTGTGGAACAGAGGGAAGGATTTTTAAAGGTGGAGACCACAATTAGCTTGTATCTGTGGAATTTGTAGCTGTATGAGAAGCTTTCTCCCCTTGTATACAGTGTTAATTAAGCAGGTTTTTACAGAAACCAGAGCAAGTGGTTAATTATCTCACAGCAGTTACACCATTATGGGAAGGGTATAGGTTGTTAGAAGCTCATCTTTCAGGAATTTAGGACAGAGGCCAGTGGCTCCAAAGGGTACCTGATACAGAATAGAGTTTCCTTAGGCATTGCATTCCACATTGGCTCCAGATCATATGAATCAAATCAGTGATTCATGTTGAGGAAAATGTTGATTCTGAGCCTATACAGCTACTATTTTAACAGTGGACATTTTATGAGATGGTATAATTAAAATTCAGAAGCCCATTACATTCTGCATTAGCTCTAGAACAGTGGTTCTCAGCCTTCCTAATGCTACGACCCTTTAATATAGTTCCCCATGTTGTGGTGACTCCCAACCATAAAATTATTTTCATTGCTACTTCATAACTGTAATTTTGCTTATGACTGATAATGTAAATATCTGTGTTTTCTAATGGCCTTAAGTGACCCCTGTGAATGGGTCATTTGACCCACAAAGGGGTTGAGAACCACAGCTCTAGGTGAACAAGTGTAATCTGGGGAATATAGTTCTAAGTCCCCTGGTATTTATACTGTTTGACACTGACATTCACAAATGAGCATTAGGATGTATAAACCAGCAAGAAGGAGAAAATAAACATCTGACTCCTCCAGGAAACTTCGGTACCCATGAAGTAAGCCATTCAATCAGATTCCAGCCCCCATCTTGAGTAGCACGTTTGCAAATTTTTTTCTCATTCAATATAATTATGATTTTATTGGTGTGTAAGCAAATTTTTTTATAACAAGTACTTAAGATACTGAGGGAGTCTGCAGACCAGCATGGGTCCTGGTATGCCAATAGCCACCATAGGTAGCCATTTTCCCTTTTGCCAGAGAGAAGAAAAACAACTTATTTTTGTAGAGAACTAGTTTCCTTTAGACCTAACTACTGCTTTTTATTAACTGCTTCTCAGCTGAAATTAGGACATTGTTGTCAGGACTCAAGAAGACTGGAATGCCATTCACAGGCCACAAAGGGCAGGCTTTGCTGCCCAGGTTATGCTGGGCCACCTGGGGCTAGCAAAGTACAGGGATTTTGAAGCAGTCTGGAATGCTGGTCCAAAACGGGGACTCAAGCTGGTAGGAAGTTCCATCAGAGCTCTCTGGTTTACATCAGCTTTCAGCAAGTCCAGTGCTGGGTGTTTCTGAAAGATAACTCTAGGCTAGTGTGTTCAGGATAGTTTCAGGAACTTAGGGGAGAATCTTAAAATTGAAACTTCCTGTCCTGTGATCCTCGTTGTTGGGGTGATGGAAAAAAAATCCAAGACTAAGGGTAGGAGAGAAACCACCCTTAGGAACAGGCAGTAACGTCAGGAAACTTAGACTGTTGACTGACACCAGAGGAGTACTTACCTGGAATCTATGTGACCTGGGACAGGTAGATCCAAGTCACAACTCAGCAAGCTTACATGAAGTGGTTTTTTTAAGTTTACAAAAATGAGATAAATGTTTTAGAGCTATTAGCATTTTTACTGTTTGTAATCTGTATTGTAATCCTCATTATAGAAAAAGTAGTTAATAAGTGTCTGTAAACAATTGGAGTAGACTCGTGCCTTTGAGCCATAGCAAAAGCTTGGGGACCCAAAAAATGATTCTGAATTAAAGGCATGAATACTTTTTCCTCTGTCCAGAGAGCCAGAGATATTGAACAGAGATGTTTTCAGCAGGATGAGAAGCACTTTTAAGTCTATACTTAGAAGACAACCAAAAGAAATTTTAAAATTTGACCTGTGATTCTAAGAGTAGCCAGTTCGTTCTTTCTTTCTTTCTTTCTTTCTTTCTTTCTTTCTTTCTTTCTTTTCTTTCTTTTCTTTCCTTCCTTCCTTCCTTTCTTTCTTTCTTTCTTTCTTTCTTTCTTTCTTTCTTTCTTTCTTTCTTATTTATTTATAATTTTTCCCAATCTGCTTTTATACCGTTTTCATTACATGTATGTATTAAGGTCAGTTCTAGGTTGAGGAACTAGCAATACAATAGATGCAAATAGTCAAGGAACAAGCAAGACAATAAACACAAATAGTCAAACTCCATTGGTTAATATGTTAAAACTATGGAAGTTTGAAGTCTTAATATCATGTATCTTAGTTTTATATATCTTAAATTATTTCCTTAGAAATTCATCATTTACATTTACATATCTTTTTATTTATTAATTTATCATAAGACACAAGTGGTTGTTTATTGAGAATGATCATTGAAAAACAAGTGTCTTAGGGTTTCTATTGGTGCAATGAAACAACATGACCTAAAAGAAAGTTGGGGAGGAAGGAGTTTATTTGGCTTACCCTTCCACATTGCTGTTCATTATTGAAGGAAGTCAGGACAGGAACTCACACAGGGAAGGAACCTGGGAACAGGAGCTGATCCAGAAGCCATGGAGAGGTGCTGTTTACTGGGTTGTTCATCATGACTTGCTCAACCTTGCTTTCTTGTAGAACCCAGGACCATTAGCCCAGGGATGGTATCACCCACAATGGGCTGGGCCCTTTCCCATTGATCAGTAATTGAGAAAATGCCTTACAGCTGGATCTCATAAAAGCATTTCCTCAACTGAGGCTCTTTCCTATCTGATGACTCTAGCTTGTATCAAGTTGACACAAAACCAGCCAGCACAGCAAGGAATAGTAAAAATGTTTAGTTACATTGAAACCTGTTTTGTGAATTTATTTCTTTTAATGTGAAACCTGTTAGCAAAGTAAACTATCTGGGCTCATCTTTTTCAGAAGGAGAACTAGTAGCTCTGGAAAAAAAGTCTGATTTTTACATATAAAATGGACTAAGCAGGCTGCTATAGCCTTTGGGGATATCTGAGAAGGATAAATTTGAACAGGAAACATAACCCAAATGAACTCTGTATTAGTTAAATGACAGGCTCTTACCTACTACCTGAATGGTTATCCTAGGCTCCTCCAGGGTGACTGTGGTGGTTTGAATATGGTTGGCCCATGGGAAGTGGCGTTAATTTGTTAACAACATGAATAGTCTTTAAGGTGAGCTTAGGGAATACCTTTTGTGGAGCAGAAGGAACAAGAAGGACTTTTCCCTGATGTCTAGGAGACTGAATATACATAATGAGAAATAATTTTAAGTTTATAATTGAGAGACAAAGGAAACTCAAAACCTTGACCTTGTGAATACAGTTGATCATATACCACAAGAAACACCTAAAGTCTATAGTTAAAGTGCAATCAAATGAAACGTATATTTGAGTCTGATAGCTTATAGTATAGATTCAGCACAAGAAACACTTTAAATTTAGTTAAAAGATAATCAAAGAAAATTTAAAACTTGAATTTGTGATTATATAGTTGGATCATACATTAGAATGTTTTATTAGAGTTAGTCAAATTTATAAGAACTCGGATAATGATGTTAGAACAGTGGCATAGCAAGAAGAGGAAATATGAAACATTTAGTTGCTGGAAACTGAGTTTAGGTAAGGAAGTATCAGGTTACATCTGTGAAAGCTTACATCTGAACTTGTGTATCCTTTATCGTGAAGTCTGTAAGAAATCTGGCAGTCTCAGCTAGTTAACAAATTAACTAATGAGCTAATATAGTGGTGGATTACCTTAGGGTAAGGAACTAGGTCTGGTTTCTAGCTGTCAGGCTACAGTTACCTTAGCTGTCAATGTAGTCAGACATCTGGGGAAGAATAAATTATAATCTAGGAGTGATCTATTAAATATATTAAAATGACAGAGTTTCATCTGTTTTCCACCACCTAAACAGTTTCCAGATCCCTGTGATCTCTATGGCAACTTGGGAGGAGTCAGTCAGGCTGTCAAGCCCAGATGAAAAGCTTTTTTCTCTGTGGAATTAGATACCTGTGAAATGAGAATTGACCCACCTTGATTTAGACAATATGAGACATTTGACTCTCAGAGTATCCAGCTTTGTCCTCAGTGTAGACCAATCCTGGCAGTGGGCAAGACAATGGTGGTGTTCTCAGTGGTCATCATACCACAATCCAGACAATCTTGTCGCTGGGTCCATTATCTTCTCGGAGACTTTGGTGGGTAACTGTCAGACTTTGGGAGTCTGTCATAAGCTTGAGTATTAATACATTAGCAGACTTCTGATAAGATTAAGAGCAGTATCTATTGGTTATATCAGAGTTAGACAACCTGTGTTTGTTTACTTTCTTGTTCAAGAATGTATATAGTAAATAGAGCACACTGTAATTTAATGTGGACCAGAATAGAAAGAAATCCGAAGGCTGACTGCAGTGGCATGAGCCGTGGGCCTGGACAAAAAAGCGAATGTGTTGGGGTGGGTTTAGGCCCAGCCACAGACTGAGCCGGTGGGTTCGCATGCAAACCCATTTCCCAGCCTGTGGCTCAGGCAGCTGAGCAGCTGACAGTGCGGACCCAGCTGTGGGAACACATGACTTTCCTTTCCTCCCCGTCACCCGCTGCCCTCATTGTTCTGCGGGCCACTGGATGGCGGAGGCAAGCGGGGTCGGGGCAGCATGGGCTCACAGGACTGAGCTTCCTCCTAGGAGTCAAAATCCCTGGACCCAGTAGCTTTGGAATCTACGGTGGGCGGGGGAAGGGAAGCCCTGAAGTCGTGTTTTGTCTCCTTGCAACTCAACTCAGACAGTGTGGGAGAGCTCTGTCCCAAAATGCGGGCAGGGCTCGAGATAGAATGTGGAAAGCTGAGGTGGAAGGCGCCTGAGCAAAAGCGAGAGGAGCAGGGGCGGAAGTGTGCCTGCAGCAGTATCAGGCGAGGCGTGGTGGCACAATGCTGCTGGCTTAAGTTCCCTCCCCTCTGCCCTCTTCCCACTGCCCTCGCTGCCCTCACTGTTGGGAGGCGACAACCGCTGCAAGCCAGGAGGGCCGGAGGAAAGCTGCTTTTCCCGCAGCAGCTGCAGAGCGCCCACCCATGCCACAAAATGCCATATGGCTAGGCAGCAGTGCCCAGTGCCCACTGGAGGGGCGGAGTCCTGGGGAGGAAGGGAGGGAGGGAGTGAGGGAGGGAGGGAGGGAGG
>NW_021604704.1:183647-207298 GCF_004785775.1 Grammomys surdaster
GAGAGAGAGAGAGAGAGAGAGAGAGAGAGAGAGAGAGAGAGAGCGAGCCCAGCTTCTCAGCAGGTGAGACCTGCAGTGACCCGGGAGCAGAGCAAGTGATGAGAGGATGGGGGCGGGAGGGGAAAGCCTATGGATCGGTAGTGAGAGAGTTGTTCTAAAGTGCCAGTTTAGTGGCCATGTAGAGATATTGTTTACTGGGTACTGTGAAATATACCTGGAAACGCCCCAGTAAGTAGGGACAAGGGGGCGAAGACCAGCCCATTGAGTGTGGAAGTTATTAAAAGTGTTCCTACCAGCATCCTGAGAATGGAATTTAATAACAAAATATACATGTGCAGCCAGATTAGACTTACCGGGTCATCACGAGGATGCTAAAGGCTATGGTGAGTCCCAGATTCCTGGGAGAAAGTGGCCCACCTAAGTTTAGGAATTTGTTCTACATCTGTAAGAGACTGAGGGAGGGGTCACAAAAACCCGTTTTCGGAGAAGTGTGTGTGTGGGGGGTGACCCAAGGGCTAGAGTCCTATAACAAGTGAGGGTCAGTGAAAACACCAGTCATAAAGACTGAATGTATACGTCCTCAAGGGTAGCACAGGGGTGGCTCTGAGCTCAAGAACATTCTTCCTGAGACCAGGGGGACATGATGACCAGTTGGGGGAGGGGCTTACCAGTTCTTCAAAGTTTGGGCTAGTGAGCCATGGCTCTCCATGTGGCAACAGGGAGTTCTCAATCTGAGTTTCAGCACCAAATGTTGTGTTTTATAAAAAGATGGAGAGAAGGAATATGTTTGGTGGATGTATAGTCAGGTGTAGGAGAAGGGAGTGTGTCTGCGGGCCCATGCTGAGGCATCCCTTCCCCCTGAGGGACCAGCCACAGGCACATCTGGTTGTTGCCTGGTAACTGTGGGGTAGAGCTTAGACAAAAAAAAAAAAAAAAAAAACGCCAAGAAAGTCAGTTTCTGCTAACCATAGTTATTAAACATTCCTTATTCATCAAATATATGTTGTTCCTTATCTAAAATTTTTTAGAAGCCTGATATTGAACACAGCAAAACTTAAATGATTAGACATACATCTCCAGGTCAGTTTCTGTTTATCTGAGTAGACTTCCATAACCTTAGAAATTTATAAACCTTACTAAGTATACCTTATTAAACATATGTTTTATCTAAAATTTTTACTCACATGACCAAAGCAATCATACGAGAATCTAATCCAAAAATCTCTTAGAGACCTGCTGTTGCCTCCTTATTTTAAAACAGGTGATACAATGATAGGCATAGGGGTCATTGGACTAAGAAGTTTTGTGGATGCTGCCTTTGCTCGTTTATACCACGTGTTCACCTTAATTAAGTCACTTGGTGACTTAAAGTCACTTGGTGGTAAAGTCACTTGGTGTGTCCTCACTTTAACCTTAGTAAAGATGGCTGCCAGCCACATGGTTTGCTTCCATCCCGATGAGGTCATCAGCCAAGATGGTGGCAATCTCGTGGTTGCTCCAAGGTGATCCCATTAGGCACATATTCCTTTAAGATTACCTATGCATAGATTTGTAACTTTTAACCCTTTTGTTAAAAGTTTTAAGCAAACTTTTTTTAAACAGTTTTTTAACCATACTCACAAGCTTACACATCTGGAGTTACAGAAAGACTGCACAGTAGTCTTGAAAAGTTTAAGATAAAGTTGATAATTTAGCCAAAGTCTTAAGAGAGTTAAGTAAAACAGAAAAGAGTATAAGATGTGTAGCTCTAATCCCTATTGGGAATAGTCTACTTTTTAACTGTTTTAAAGCACATAGTTTCTTTTCCTGGGATACTTTGTTTTGATCTCCATCTCCATGTAAAAGTAACTTTTATTCTCCTGTGTGTAATTGTCATCTCAGAGGCTTACTGCCTCAGTCTGCTAACCTAGGCCTAGTCCTGGAAGCTTCTAGCCTCCAAAAATATAATCTATGCTTAGAATGTTTTCCACCTCAGAGACTTACTGGTGAGTAAGCTCACCCCTTCCTAGTTTTTTTTTTTTTCTGAGCTCTAGCTAGCTGGTTCAACTCAGCTGTTCTGGCTAAAACTCCTCTCCAAGCTGACTGATTCAATCTGGCTTCTCTCAGCTTCTCCTGAACTGCTCTGCTTGGCCTCATACTAACTTTGGCAATCTGTTCTGATCTTCTGGCTCCCTCTCATTCTCTGGATTCACCAGTGTCTAGCTTGTTCTCTCTCTCTGCAGCCTGTTTCTCTATAACTGTCCTGGTAAAAGTGCCTCCTATCTTTGCACTGCCCCTCAAATATCCTCCCTTTCCTCTGTTCTCATAAGAGAACATGAGTGCATAACCTATTCTGTCAAACTGTTTTCTATATTCCAACAACTGATCCAGTGTTCAGATTGGAGAGTTCAGATTAAGCAGAAAACAAAGAAAGCTCAGAGATAAAAGATTTTGTGGAACTTCACCAGCAGGCTCCAGTGATCCAACAATAGTGGCAGAAACAGAGCAGGCAGCTCCCAGGGGCAGATGAGGAGGGAGACAAGATAGCCATGGCTATAGATAAGAGCAAGCTGCCGGAGGGAGCTGAGAGACAGAGCTAGCTAGCTAGTCAGAAGGCAGCAATTCTCAGTCTGGCTCCTAGGTCTGCAACAAAACAGATTGACACATCAGAAAAACACATCCACCAGACATAGGCAATATAAGGAGATAGAACATTCAGGAAGTCACAAGAGACCAGAAAAACATAGCCATGCAGTGGCCACTTTCACTCATATACCAGAACCAGGACAGAAAGGTGTCTCCTTTGTCCTGGAGACTGGGTCTATGATCCTATCCGCTCTCCTCTATGTTTCTCCAAATGTCTGGATTCCAGAACAGAACAACTCACTGACTAGTCCAAGTTTCAGACATATGTTGACTAGCAATTCTTACTTGTGTTTTGGTTTGAAATTGAAAATTTTCAGTGGTCACAGTCTAGGTTCCCCAGGCCTCTCAAGTCCACAAGTATGCTACCAGTAACCTCAATCTAGGGCTGTATGCCTCCTGGCCTCTGAGTTGTGGAATTTACTCTCACCTAGGTCCTATACCCAACTAGCAACCTTTAATTTGTGGCGACCTTAGTTTCAGCCTCACTGGCCTTTCAAGTCTGCCTCAGGCTTGTTCCTGCTTGGAACCTATTTCAGACCCCAGAGATCTGAGTGTAGGCTCTCCCAAGTATCTCCATGGGGCCTCCAAGAATGTTACAGAGTTCAAAACAATTGGGGAAGAGACAATAGACTAAATTCAAATTGTAATTAGCTAAATTACAACTGCTAGCAGGGAGGCAACCTTAAATTCAAATTGAAGGCATGCCACCCAGAAGGGGTTAAGGGAAAGGTTTTTAAAGATAGATACCACTGTTGTCCTGTTTCTGTGGGATGTGTAGCTGTGTGAGAAATTGCTTCACTCTTCTCAGCTACATAAGGAGCTGTTCCTCTCCCTCTATACACAGTGACAAAAAGCTGTCTCAGTCCCATATAGAAAGCCTTAAGCAGCTTTACAGAAGCCAGAGTTAATTATCTCACATCAGTTGTACCATTCCAGGGAGGGTATGGGTTTGATTGTTAGAAATTTATGTTTCAGAAATTTAGGGCAGAGGCCAGAGGCTACTAGTTACCTCGTACAGAATGAAGTTTCCTTAGTTATCACAGTAGGTATTGAAATAATTGAAAATGATTAAGTATGCAAAAAACTATTACTTGTGTTAGATTTAGTATCAACCTATAGGAAAGTGTTCTTTGCAGCAATCCAGTGAAATAAAAACACCATCAGAAACCTGGTGGAGCTTGGTTGCAATGAAAAGTCTAAATCGACTGTTTTATCTGAAATGGGAAGTTTTGTATTTTAAGGCATAGGAGTTGTTTGCAAAATATAACAAAACTTGACTATATAGAATGTTCTGTTTGTGGCTTAGGCTTTGGAAGATATCTAGAAACATTTTGACTAGTTTTTAAAAAGTGTATATATACTTCATATCATCCTCAAGAATAGTTGATTTTTAGTATGTTTTCTTATTTCAAACACAATATGGCTGAAATGTACCCTTTGTAAAAGACTAAATCAGGATAAAGTTTTATTTATTTAAATATTATGCTTTAATATTTCATTTTTTTACAAATTTCAAGAAATATCTCTTGATTCCTTATAATTAAAATGAATACAATAAAGTCCCTTCCCTCCTAATATTTGTTAAAATTATTACTAGAGTTAATAATATATTCAAATAACAGAATTATAAATTATTAAGAACAATGCAGAGTTATACAAATTGACCTAAAATGATATTCACATTAGTGATAAAACTAAGCTACAGTATAATCTGATTTTTTTTAAAAAATACCCTGATTAGTGAAAACATAGGCACCTCTGTTTGATTTAGTTGTCACTAAGAAGATGAGATACAGGATTTCTATTTCTTGATGTCACCATTTTTGTGTATTATCTGAAGTCTTCCATTGAATGCATGCTAATTTATAGTTACAAGAAGTTAATTGTTTAGAACAAGGGACCAAAATTTAAAACTAGTAATTTATTGTTACTTTAGGGAATATTTCTTTTCAACATTTCTGCTTCATTTGCTAAATGTAGTTCTTAAATTATTTTTATTAAGATACTGAAAATAGTTCAAGAAAACAAATAGGATTATGTACAGAGCATAAGATTCTTGTGCTTGCAGATAAACAGTAGGGAGACCAGGGATGTTAAACATGTAGTATTGTCTTTTCAAAGGAAAAGATGTATAACCTGTTTTCCACCCAAAAGTCTGGGAATGGACATAATATAGTCTAGTGATCTGTGATATCTTGAGCATTGCTTCTCTGTCAATAGATCCTTATGGCAGATGTCACATGTACTTTACAAATGGAGCAGAGTGTATGTGACCTCTGTGATCTCTGTAGGACCAGGCCACACCTGACTCCCTCAAACTTTCATGTTTACCTCAGTCATTCTCCCTAGACCTTTATCTTGAGCATTGTTTCCCAGTCAATAGAACCCATCTTTATGGAGGAAGTCACTTGTAGGTTGAAGAGTTACAATGTAAACATGGCATAAGCTTTGTTGTACACACAGGATTGAGTTAATTATCATCATGGGAAATTTTTTCCAAAATTGTACTCTGCTTAAATATGCCTTAAATAATCTGCCCAGTGTCAGACTCTAGATGTTTGACCTAACATTGGCTACTGAGATGTGGTGAACAAGATTTCCTTCTTGCCTTACATGGATCATCAATCTGCTGGTCCTGGTAGTCACAGAATCCCCCATAGGAGTGTAAGGCTTCTAAACAAAAAGGATAATTTTTTTAATCCACTTCTGTTTAACCCCAAGGACTTTTCACCATAGAGGTTTCAACTTTTTAAGATTTTTATCTTGGTATGGTGGTTTGAATACGCTTAGACCATCCAGTGGCACTATTAGGAGGTGTGGCCTTGTTAGAGTAGGTATGGGCTTGTTGGAGGAAGTGTGCCATTGTGTGGATGGGCTTTGAGGTCCTATACTCAAGTTCTACCCAGTGTGGAAGCAGAGTCTCCTGGCTGCCCTTGGATCAAGATGTAGAACTTTAAGATTCTTCTCCAGTACCATGTTTGCCTGGACCCTGCCATGCTTTCTGACATGACAATAATGGACTAAACCTCTGAACATATTAACTAGATGCTGTCCTTTATAAGGCCATGGTGTGCTTTTTTAAGGTCCTTTTATGTGTGTCCTGCTGTATCTAGTCTTAGTTAGCTCTCATAAATAGCCATGGCTTAAGGAGGACAGTACAGTTGTCAGGATGTTGATCTCAAAAGATATTCATACCCAAAAATCTATGAATGTTAGGTTAGATGGCAAGGAGAAATTAAGGTTAAGAATGTTGATCCATAGACCTCAAATAAAGGGATTCTTCTGTACCAGTAAGCCCTATGAAAACACAAAAATCTTTAGAAAGAGGTAGACTTAAAGAGAGATTTACAGATGAGGGTATATGATTGGCCTTGAAGAGAAAGTTAGTAGAGCCACTTGCTGAGGACTGCTGGTGGCTTCTTGCAGCTGGAAAAAGCAAGGAATGCATTTTTCATCTATTGCTCTATGAACATCTAGATTTTATCCTAGTAAGAACCATATTAGGTATCTTATTCTTACACTGTCAGATAAAATGTGGGTTTTTTGAGCCATTAAGTTCATAATAATTTGTTACAGCTACAACAGACAACTAATGCAAGCACCTCTGCATTATACCCTTTGTAGTATGAAGGTACATGTAGCCTGTGTCAGTCAGGCTACATGTACCCCCAGGGATTGGAGTTGGTAATTATCTACTCCGGGAGGCCTTGACCTCAAAAGAATAAACTCTAGAGCAGGCTGCTGGATCTGCTGGCCCAATAAAAGGGGTATGGATGGGGCACTACCTATTTCTACTGCAGTTGGCAAATGTAAGGCAGTACTGCATGTATCAAACAATAGTTATGTCTACTTGTGCGGTTGAGGACAAAAGGCGATAAAATAAATGTAGAACTGAAATACTTGGGATCCTTGTATTATTCAAAAATACATTATTACCATTACATTTGAAGTTTATTGTGCTTGCCTGTTAAAAAATCTAAGGGCAATCTTCATATTTGTTATTAGTTGTAAACAAATACATTAGAAGCATAAGCAGTCTGTCTTAGTGTTCTATTGTTGTAAAGAGGTACATGACCAAGGCAACATTTATAAAAGAAAGCATTCAATTGGGGCCATGATTATAGTTTCATAGGTTTAGTCCATTTTTACCACAGTAGGAAGCATGCTGGCATGCAGGTAGGAGCAGTAGCTGAGTGCTACATCCTGATCCGTAGGCCAGAGAGAAAGATAGTAGGTAGGCCTGCTGTGAGCTTTTGAAACACCAAACTCACCCCTAGTAACACAATCCCTTGAACAAGTCTTCTCAAATCGTGCCACTCCCCCATAACAAAGAATTCAAATCTATGAGCCTATGGGAGCCATTCTTATTTAAAACTACTGCATTCTACCCCCTGGTTTTGATATCATATTGTAATTGAAATGCATATTATATTACATATCATAATATAATATAAATGAAAATTCATATTGCATTACATATCATAATGTAGAAATGTATTCAGTCCAACTTCAAAAGTGCCCATCATAATGTAGAAATATATTCAGTCCAACTTCAAAAGTGGCCGTAAGTTATCACAATTTCGACCATGTTTAGTCCAAAGTTCAGAATGAAATAGGGAGTTTCCAGAGAGGAAACCAAGAAAGAGGATAACATTTGAAATGTAAATAAATCAAACATCCAATAGAAAAACGAAATACAGGAAACTAAAACTGGGTGGGGGGAAGGTCCAAAGTTCAGGATCTTGTGGCAATCTCTTAACTGCAATCCCCAGTAAAATAAAAAAAAATCATATATTTCCAACATACAATGGCATAGAATATACATTACCATTTTAAAAGGAATAAAAGAGGACATAGTGCGGAAATACTGGATTAAAGCAAGACCAAAAACTAGCTGGCAAACTCTAAACTCTGCATCTCCATGTCTGATGCCAAAGTGCTCTTCAGATCTCCAACTCCCTTCAGCTTTGTTGACTACAACAACCTTCTTTGTCTTGGGCTGGTTCCACTCTGTGTTAACAGCTTTCCTTGGTAGGCATCCAGTGCCCCTGGGATCTCCAACATCTTGAGGTCTCCGAGGCAATCCAGGCTTAACATTTATAACTTCACATAATTGCATCTCCATACAGGGACACCCCTGACACATACCTGGCCTCAATGGCCTTCCTTAGTCATCAAGGAAGATCCCACAACCACTTTCTTGTATGATTGGTTCTAAAGCCAGAGCATGAGACCAAAGCTGTCAAGTTCTTCTGCTTGTAGGGGCTGAAACTTGGCCCTCCCATTCAAATACATCCAATTACATCTGCATCAGCTTTCTGGTTTTTTGTTTCTCTTCTCTGCTTAAGCTCTTCTTCAATCCCTTTCATAAGTTGGAAGCTTAGCTGGACAGGGTCTTGCCTTAAAGTCATCACTCCCTTCATTCCATTTAGCACCAGGCTTTTCTTTGAACTTTTTATCTCTTTGAACACTGGACTTAGAGCTACATTTCACTTCCTGGTGCTCCTTTTTCTCCTCACACTACATTTTATTTGCTCAGCTTGCTCTTTTTCATTATAGATCTGCATAAGAGTGACAACTAATATCCGCAGGGCACAGTTAGTGCTAGGCTGTCTTGAAATCTCTTTTACCAAGGCCATTAATCCCAAACTTTTTAGTTTAGTCTCAGGGAGATTTGTAGGACAAGGACCAAAAGCAGCTACATTCTTTGCCAATATATCACAAAAAATAGTCTCTAAGCCACATACTAATAGTTTTCCCCTCTGAAACTTCCTGGGCTGGGCCCTTGTAGTTCACACTACCCTCATCATCACCATCTTCTATGTTCCTCCTAGGATAGCCCATTAAGCTCCACTGAAATGTCCAACCACTTTTCCAGGCCAAAGTCTCAAAGTTTTCCATATTCCTCCAATAAATATTATCATCAGTCCTGTCACAGCAATACTTGTGGTTCTGTGTACCAACTTCTCTTTTAGACATGATTCTATTGCTGTGAAGAGGTACATACAAGGCAATACTTATAAAAGAAAGCATTTAATTGAGGCTTGCTTACAGTTTTAGATGGTTAGTCCATTTTCATCATGGTGGGAAGCATGACAGCACCTGCAGCAGTAGCTGAGAGCTGCATCTTGATCTCTACTGAGAGAGAGAGAGAGAGAGAGAGAGAGAGAGAGAGAGAGAGAGAGAGAGAGAGGGAGTGAGTGTGGTATGGGCTTTCAAAACCTCAAAGCCTCACCCCCCAGTGATACACTTCCTCTAACAGGGCTATACCTCTTGATTCTTGGCAAATAGTGCCACTCCCTGATGACTAAGCATTCAAATGGGGGGACATTTTTATTCAAACCACCACATGATCTAACCTAAGTAAAGGCAGAAATGAAAAAGAAACAGAAAGTAGGGTGAGTAGAAAGCACTAAAACACATCAGAAATAGGGGCTGGAGAGAGAGAGGATTCAGTGGTAAGGAGTCCTTGTTGCTCTTACAGAGGACTCAAGTCAGTTCACATCAGCAATGTTGTGAATTGTCTAACTTCAATTCCACGAGATCCAGTACCCTCTTTTGGTCTCCACAGGTGCCAACACTAGTGTGCACAGACATGTTGCATATAAATACATTTTCAAAAGTCATATTTTTTAAAAAAAAGCAAAAGAAAATCAGTCATAATATAAAAGAATAAAGAAAGAAACTTCACACTGTATTTTTATATAAACATTGTGTATAAGGCTAGTGCCACATAATAGGAAACGTTTATCAAACTTCATCAAATTTTAATTTAAAAAAACCTTCATTGTTCAGTGACATGTTCTCCAGCTATGTATTCCTGCCTATTTGTTTTATTGATTATTTTAGATCTCAGACTCAAACCCAGGACCTCATACATGATATTGCTAGGCTCTCTATTTTTTAATATCCTACCTCCACTCCCAATCTGGAAATCTAATCTGGGACAGACTTAGCACTTACTGATCATTGTATCTATCATCTTTCTTGGATTACTTATATTTTTAGTTAAACTATTTTCGTGAGAAATTTAAAGTGTGGGAGTTAGATCTGCATGTTATCATGTGTCTTAAACTATCGTGTTCTTCTATGATTCAAAATCTACAGTATTTTTCATTTTTTATACATTTTATTATTTTTAAAATTAGCTTACAGAATAGCAAGTTTCATTAGGGCATATTCTAACATACATCTTTTTAGCTGACTCCTCCCCACTAATTTCTGTCCCTTCCTCCCAGTTACCTGAAGCCATTCTTGCTTGTTCTCTTCCACCCAAGTATTCTCCCTCCCACTTTCATATCAAAGTTCTATTTTCCTACCTGCTCTCCTTAAAGCTTGTCTTTCCTCCTCTTATGGACCTCTTTTTAGTTTCCTGGCCTTCATATACACTTTAACATTAATATAAATATATAAAAGTTAGAAGCTGGTATCTTGTGCTGGTAATTTTGTGTAAATTTGACACAAGTTACAGGAGGGAGCCTCATTTGAGAAAATGCTTCGATAGAAGGAGAGCCTGTAGGGCATTTTCTTAACTAGTGATTAATATGTGAGGGCCCATCTCATTATGGGTAGTGCCATCACTGAGCTGGTGGTTCTGGGTTAAGAAAGCAGGCTGGATAAGCCACAGAGAACAAGCCAGTAAGCAGCACTCTTGCATTGCCTCTGCATCAGCTCCTGCCTCCAGGTTATATATATATATATATATGTGTGTGTGTGTGTGTGTGTGTGTGTATGTATATATACTAAATAAACCCTTTCTTCACCAAGTTGTTAATAGTAACCCTAACAAGAACAGATCCTCATAAGAGGGAGTGAGTATGTGCTTGTGTTGTCTTTGTTATCCTGGACTGCTTCACTCAATATTTTCCTGGAATTTTCTTAATTTACTTTTTCTTTACAGCTGAATAAAATTCCACTGTATATAGGTATCACATATTCACTATCAGTTTATAGTCATCTAGGTTGATTCTATAGAATTACCTACCTATACCAACCACCTATAGGACCACCTATACCAACCACTCCTGGAAATATACCCAAAGGACTATGTCCTACCAATGGAGATACTTGCAAATCCATGTTTATTGCATCTCTATTCATAATAACAAAGAAATGATCATCCACAGTATTTTTCTCTATTTTTCGGGGAGGGTGTCATTATTGAAGACTGAACCCAATGCTTTGTGTTTGCCAGGCAAACACATTGCCATTGAATTACATCTCCAGCCCTTTCTCATTTATTCATTTGCTACATATGTGCTTGTATGCATGTCTGTGGTGGTAGAGGTCAGAGGATAACTTGCAAGGATTTTCTCCTTTCACTGTGTGAGTTCCCTGGATGCAGGAACACACAGCTTATATGCAGCTTGGTGACAAGCACTTTTGCCACATGTCCCATCTCACTGGCTCCTTTATAAAGGCGTTGCTTTGTTATACTCTAATATCTTAGTAGCTGTTGAATCCCAGTGTCAGTGTGATTTTGAACTTCTCTAGACAATCTTTTTCTTTGAAAGCTTTAGGGATTTCTATTTCTGCTTTAGAGTTTGCACTCTTGTAGGTTTATTTCTGAGTTAACAAATAAAAACATTAGAGAGCTCGTGAAGTACATGCTGGTGTCTGGCTGCCGTGCATTCTTGTCATTAGAGAGAATACAGATAGACATACCTAATGTTTAAATACCAAGGGTTGAACTTATTTCTTCAGTTTTATGAGATGCATACTCCCCTAAATCTACTCTCAGTAAACCTGATGGAGAAGGATTCACAATTATGGGAATAAAACAAATAATATCAGTGGAGTGCTTTTCTTCCATGACACTTAGCGTAATTTAGCTTCTCATTCTGAAGGTTCATTCCTTTACCTCAAATAAACCAAACAGAGAGAAGTGGGGCAGCAGGGGTGTAGTGATTCATCCTGATAATAGCAGCAGTTGTCAGGCTCGTGCTGGAAGATTACCATGAGTTTGGGGCTAGGCAAGGCTACATAATTTCAGGCTAGCATGGGCTACAAAGCAAGACTATGTCTGGGAAAAATTAAAAAAAATACTAGTGGCATAATATCACCATTTAGGGGGTTAATATAGTAAAAGTAAAAACTCAAGGCCATCATGGTCAACATTATGAGTTCTAGGCCGTTCTGGAGCACATAGCAAGACCCTGTCTACATAACAAACAAAACAAAAAATACAATTAGAGACTGACATAGGAAGGTATGCCTTTAATTCTAGCCCTCAGGAGAGGTGGGCAGGATCTCCTTGAGTTCTGGGTCTTTATACATATACACATATACACAAATATACATACAAATATAAATATATATTTATATTTGGATTCTTCTGAATCCAAAGAGATTAAACTTTTGCTGGACCTTGCAGCCAAGTTAACATATATTTGTTGTTATAGAATTTGCTGCTCTACTATGTATTCAGCCCATGTAAATTTAACCTGTCTTTAAAAGAAAAGTGTACCCAACCTTAGAATGCCTTGGATTTCCCATGCAGTTAGCTTTTTTATAATCTAAGCTAAATGCATAGCTTTAATCTTAAGTTCTTTTCCATGCCTATGACTGAGAATAATGTATATGTGTGTTTGATAATCATTTTTGGAAAGCAACCAACAGGTTGAAAATAACCTTAAAGAAAACAAATATCCACCCTAAATGTTGGAAGCAACTTGTGGATATAGGTTGATTATATCTATGTGCTTTTAAGTGCTGTTCTGGATCAGCTGAGGTCAGTTAAGTAACTTCTTCCATTATAAAACTCTGTTAAAGATATCTGTAAAAAAGTATCTCTCCATTTCCCTGCAAAACTCATAATGTCTTGGTTTTTTTATAGCTGAATAGTATTCCATTGTGTAGATGTACCCCATTTCTTGATCCATCCTTCAGTTGAGGGACATCTAGGTTGTTTCCAGTTTCTGGTTATTATAAATAAAGCTAGTATGAAAATAGTTGAGCAAGTGTCTTTGTGGGATGGTGGAGCATCGTTTTAGTATATGCCCAGGGTTGTATAGTAGTTGGGCTTTTAGGTAGAACTAAATAGAAGGATCTTGAGAATATCATCCTGAGTAAGGTAACTCAGTCCCAAAAGGACATGCATGATATATACTCACTGGTAAGTGAATATTAACCATAAAGTACATAATACCTATGATAGACTCCACAGACCCAAAGAAGCTAAGCAAGAAGGAAGGCCCAAGTGAGGAAGCTTGAATCTCACGTAGAAAGGGGAATAAATGGTCATAAGAGGCAGATGGAGGGAGAAAACTGTGTAGAAGAGGAGATGGGGAGGGAAATTTGGGTGGTTCAGGATCAGATGTGAGGAGGGACAGGAGAGATGGCCAGATGGCCATAAGAATGAATGGAAATTTGCAGCTGGTGGGAGTGAGGAGGTGAAGGGCATTCCCAGGACATGATAGAGACCTGGGATAGGGGAGGCACCCAAGAATCCATAGGGGTGACTGTTAGCTGTGACTCACAGCACTGAGGATATGGATCTTGAGGGAGCTACCTCCTGTAACTCGGCAGGAACCCCAGTGGAGCAATAGGGACACCAACCCCCACACAAAATTTTTAACCCAAAATTTATCCTATCTGTAAGAAATGCAGATAAGGGGGATGGAACAGGGAGAATGGCCAACCATTAACGGGCCCAACTTGAGATCCATCCCATGGGAAAGCAACATTTGCTGACACTATTAGTAATACTCTGTTATACTTGCAGACAGGAGTCTAGAACTAGGAGTCTAGAACTAGGAGTCTAGTTCTCTGAGAGGCTCCACCCAGCAGCTGACAGAGACAGATGCAGACATCCACAGATAAACCGTGGATGGAGCTTGAGGACTCTTATAGAAGAGTAGGGGGAAGGACTGGGGGATCCCAAAAGGGGATAGGAACTCCATAGGAAGGTCAACAGAATCAACTAACCTGGACCCTTGGGCCTTTCAGAGATTGAACCACCAACCAAACAATATACATGGGCTAGACCTAGGCCTCTCCACACATATGTAGCAGATGTGCAGCTTGGTCTTCATGTGGGTCTCAAACAACTGAAGCAGGGGGTATCCCAAATGCTGTTGCCTGTCTGTGGGATATGTTCTTCTAGCTGGGCTGCCTTGTCTAACCTCAGGCAGCCCAGAGCGAGAGGATGCACCTAGCCCTGCAGAGACTTGATGTGCTCTGGTGGAGGGATACCTGGGGAGGCCTCCACCCTCTCAGAGGAGAAGTGGAGGGAGGATGGTGGAAGGATTGTGGGAGAGGGTGACTGGGAGAGCAGACAGTGAGCAGAAAGTGAATTTTAAAAAAAAAAACCCTCATATTACTGTTTTCACACCAATAATTTAATATAAATATCCCTTTGTAATGTCAGGTATCCTCAATGTTCTAGTTTCCCCAATTACATCAGTATTTTTCCAAACCAGTGTCTAAATGTGGTTCATGTATTTATTATATTTGGCCACTGTTAAGTTTGATCACTTTCTTTTAATTCATTCCACTCATTTTCTCTTTTGGGTTTTCCTTTGAATTTGTGAAGAAAGCATGTCATGTAGACTTCTTGCATTTCGGAGGTTACTTATTGCATCTTTGTGGCATTAGTTAACTTGTTCTTTTGTCCCTTGCATTGCCCATAAACTGGTAGTAACATCTATAGATGCAATTAGATTCAGGGTTTATTTCTTTCCCCAAGCACATTTCATAGATAGTGGAATATAGTTAATATTGTATCACAAGATGGAACACATATTGGATGATTATTGCATGTTGAAAAAAATGTTAAGATTGGCTCCTGGTGACATGAGCCTAAGTCAGTCATTATAGAATTTTCTACCAGACCATAGCTTAATCTTTTAAGCAACCATTAATAAACACTGACTAGAAATTTGTGGTTGTAAAATAGCAGGGTTGTGAACCATACATTACTGAACAAATCATGTATACACTTGAATGGCTTTCGGAAAAATACCTCCTCAACTATTAGTTAGGTCTTTTGATACAAGAAAGGCAGGATTTCAAATTCTGTATGAAATAGATGATTTTTTTTCCAAAAACCCCATAATTTACCAAAATTTACTCACAAAATAGGAATTCTGAGTAAAATCTAAAGATCTATATTATTGACCTAGAATCTATAATTTAAAACCTTTTCTAATTTCTAGCCCCAAATGGCTTTAATGTTTGAATTCTTCTAAGCATTTAAAGAAAAAAAAATAATGCTATTCCTATGTAAAAGTTTTCCAAAGATAGCAACATTAGAAACATTGCCAGACTTATTTTATGAGGCTATTATAGATTTAATAGCAAAGTTGTTACCAAAAGAAAATTAAAGGCTACTATATCTCATGAATATAAATTCCAAAACTCTAGGAAAAAAAAGATTACAAATGAAACCTAGTAATACATTTTAAAAAATTATATCATGACCAAATGAGATTCATTTCAGGAATCTTAGATCCATTTAACATTTGAAACTCAACACATTTTACCATATTATAACAGGCATTTAGAAGGCATGCTTCCTTCCAAGAGCTTTGCAGAGCATAATGGGATATTTTTCTTTTTTTCTTGTTTGGTTTTCTAAGTCAGGGTTTCTATGTGTAACCCTGGCTGTCCTGGAACTCACTCTGTAGACCAGGCTGGCCTCAGACTCAGAGCTCTACCTGCCTCTGCCTCCCAAGTGCTGGAATTAAAGGCATTGGCTACCACCCCCTGGCCATAGTAGGACTCTGTAGTGACAGGCTTTGTGCTATTTACTTACAACATTCTTGAAGAATCTACCTGTGGAGACACAGTTTTCCAAGTGAAGGAAAATATTGCAATAAAGGAAATGTTATAAGGGGAAAAAAAAGAAAAGAAAGTGCTTTTGCCAAAAAGCTTTGACTCCTCAGGCCTACAGCACAACCGAAACAAGATGGGAGCCAGCATCTATCCCTGGCTTTACTTTGGATCACCTGATTACCTCTGCATATTAATCATTCAAGCACTGTCTTTTACAATCAGTCTAATACCCTTCTGGTCTGAATACACAGGGGTAACTTACTGTGTTACTAAAGTTGTTAGGGTCGGAGCCTGGGCTTTGACAGTCCTAACAAGCTAGACTTGGCCACCTGTCCTCAACAGCTGATTAAAGACACAAATAATTCTGAAAAGCAGAAAAGGGCATTTACTTGGTAAGCCACATTGGGAAGAAGAATAAGGAGGCCCAGTGACATCCTAAAGTGTATCTTTCAAATCCTGAAGGAAGTTTAGGTTTAAATAAAATGAAAGAGGAATGTGTTCCTCCTATCATCACTGTCTTGGCCCCAGTCTCTCTTACAAGTTGGTCTGACAAATTGTCAGAACTCAATGAAATATTTTGCAAGGACACAATGTCCCCATCTGACCAGCACCAGAGACCCACCCTTTTCCTTCTCCCAGCATGTCTCTCCTGTGGAAATTTTTGGGACCCATTGTTTTAATAGTGTGTCACCCAAAGAGAGAACATATGTCCTTTTACAATACCTTCATTGGTGCAAAGATGTTTACAATTGTTCTAAACCTTGAATTCCAAGAACAGTGAAGCTTCCCAGGACAGACCACCTCATGGAGGAGGACAATTATCCTTGAGAGTACGGCCACACCTTGGAACAGTAATAATCATCCTAACTAAAGGAATCACAGTTCCCTACAAAAGATGACATTGGAGAACCAGAATTGAATGATCCGCCAGACTACACTTAATAGAATGCCTCGGTCACAAGACTAATCCTACATATAAATGGCCTTGCTAGGTCAGGGGTCCCAGAAAGGAATGTTTGCAGACATTACCTGTCTTGTTTGAAGCAGACGATTCGAGGAAATGTGGATGCAAACTACACCCTCCCTATAGAGTCACAGCCATCTTTTACCCACACAAACAGGCACCCCACTTTCCTGTTTTAAAGATGCTCCTTTGCTGTTTGAAATAAACAATCCAGTCTATTGAGATGAGGCTTGATAAGTTATCTCTGCTGATGAAATGAGCCAACTCAAGCCAAGTTAAAGTATAAAGGCAGGTTTATTGAGGGAAGCTCTCAGTTGAGTTCACTGACTACACAGAGGGGGAGTTAGTGAAGTCAGTGTGCAGGAGACAGGAAGGAAGAGAAAGAGAGAAAGCATGTGTACATACAGAGAGGAGAGATGTAGATAGAGGGGAGAGAGAGGAAATCCAGAGAGAGGAAGAGAGAAAAGAGAGCAAGAACCAAAATGTCTGGGATTATATGTTGAAGAACCTCTGAGGGAGAGTAAGCCCAAACCCTGGGCTGAAAAAGTCAGGGTAGAGGGTGAGGTATGCCAGCCATGCCCTGTAACAGGTAGAGACTGAGGGATTCTGGGAGAACCTGGAGGCCAGGTCCACTTTGGTATGTTAAATAGGCACCTCAGCCTCTTGTCCTGGGTCTGAAACCCAACATCCCAGGCTTTTCTTGATAATGAATAAGAGACATAAACATCTATGACTACTTCCTGCTTACATTGGGGCATCATTATTGGAGATCTGTCTTAGTTAAGATTTTACTGCTATGAACAGACATCATGACCAAAGCAACTCTTATAAAAACAACATTTAGTTGGGGCTGGCTTACAGGTTCAGAGGTTCAGTCCATTATCATCAAGGTAGGAGCATGACAGCATCCAGGCAGGCATGGTGCAGGCTGAGCTGAGAGTTCTATGTCTTCATCTGAAGGCTGCTAGCAGAATACTGGCTTCTAGGCAGCTAGGATGAGGGTCTTATAGCCCACACCTGCAGTGACACACCTACTCCAACAAGGCCACACCCCCTAATAATGCCATCACAAGGTCCAAAAGCTGGAATATTGGCTAGGTCTGGGAAGAGCAGGTTGCTGTTCAAGCCCTGCAGGACCATCTGTGTCTTTGGGATGAGAAGGCCATAAATATGTGTGTGTGTATGTATGTATGTATATACATGTATATGTATGTATGTATATATGTGTGTATATATATATAGACATGTATGTGTATATATGTATATATGTATGTGTATGTATGTGTATGTATATATATGTATATGTATATATATGTTTGTATATACATGCATACATATGTATGCATGTATATGTATGTATAACATATATATATGATATATATATATATATATATATATATATACACACACACACACACACACACACACACATACACATATTTGGGGGACAAAAGATAAAGTTAAGGAGATTAGGGAGAAAATTTTCTTGGGTGTACTCTTGGGTGTACATTTGAAACTTTTAGACTCATGATTGGCAGGTTGAAGCAAGGGAAGTCCCAAAACCAGAGAAAGGGGGAGGGGTCCCACCCTCAGGAATAAGCAGGGAGAAAAGGAAACATGGTGTTGATTGACAGGACTTATCTGGAGTCCATTTGACCTGTGAAAGGTGGGTTCAAGTGGATTCCATGAACCTTTTAAGAATCTTTTTAAGTTTACAAAAAGAGATAAATTTTAGATATTTTAATATTACCAGTGTTTATAATCTGTACTGAAATTCACATTGTCAAAAGAGCAACAGACTCATGCCTTTAGGTCATAGTGGAGGCTTGGGAAAGAATTTAAAATCTGATTAATGTTAGAACTCCGAACTTTGAAGTCTTAATACAACAGTAGCATAGAAAGGGGAAGAAATCTGAAGCATTTTTTATTCTTTTGTTATATACCTTAAATCAGTTCTTTATCATCATTTAAGTTTTTCACATCCTCTGCCCTTCCTAACTTGCATTTACCAACCTCAAATCACCTTTTTAGGCCCTCAAACACTCTCTTAGATCCTCAAACACATTCTTAGAAGCTTTCGTATCCTCAGACCTTACATAAACTTTAACCTTTACACTTTTTCCTATCCAGTCATTCGCGAGACACAGGTGGTTGATCACGGAAGCAGTCACTATAGAGTGAGTTTCTTTTGGTAAAGGAATAGCAAAAAATTACTTCTTTTATAGTCTAGTCTTCAAATCTATCAGAGACATAAGGATACATGTAAAAGTAAGAAATATAATCCAAATGGCCTATGTAACAATTAAAATGACAGAGAATGTACCCATTACCTAGATGACCACCCCACTAGGTTCCTGTGGTGTTGATGCCTTCTTTGGAGACACAGGTCCCAGGCAGGATCAATCTTTGGCTGCCAGGCCCAGCAAATCTGAGAGGCCTTTCTGTGGAGGAGGAACTTGGGAGATTGACCTTACTTTGTCTTAAGCAACATGAGGCATGTCAGGTGTCCTGTTTGTCTATAGTTTGGGCAAGGTCCTGGTAGAGGGTGAGGCATTGGGGCAGGTAAGCCAAGTGGTTAGTGTACCACAATCCAGATGGAGTTCTTTATCATTGTGCCATATCTTCTTGGAGACCTTAGGGGAAGTTACTGTTAGGATTTAGGAATCTTAGTCATGGTAAGTTTAAACATTTTTTTTTAGTCATATATGCAGTTCATAGAGAGACTGGCAAGTTTGTTGATCCAACTACATTGCATCATTATAAGCCATTGTAGTTTTCTGTATGGCTCAGTTTATTCAAAATACCTAAAGCTTAAAAGACAGAGAAGTTAGATTTGGCTGTCAGCAAGGTATTGAACGAATTTGGCAGCCCTTAGCTAAGATGACAGTGAAATCCTGACTCTACTTTCTTTATCCCGTAGTCAAGACTGCGACCAGCCATGTATTGTTTCTTTCTTTCCGATGCAGGCTGAGGTGTGGTCAAGCAGTTGTGGTGATCTAAAGTGAGCAGGTTGCTTTCTCACCACCACCTTTTGTTGGCATTTAGTCTAGGCTCCACCTCACAGTTACCTGGCAACAGCCAGGTGTGCCTGACTCACTATAAAAGGGCTGCTTTTCCCCTCCTCTTTCTTGCTCTCTTGCTTCTGCTGTTCCCTTGCTCATGGTTTCCCTGTTGGTATCCAGAGCCAGCTTGGCAAACCGGTTCCAAACTCAGGAATGTCACACATAGGTGACATCTGTTGCCATGACAACCCTGCATCCCATCTTGGAGACCACTCCTCATACTCACCTGGGAACCCCCTACATCACAGCCTAGATAAAAGGTGAACCTTTCCCCACCTTCGACCTTTTTTTCTCTTGTCTTTCTCTCTCTCCTCTTTGTCTCAGTTCTTTTCTAATAAAACCTCTACCACGCGGAACTGCTTTGGCCTGGTGTGGTCTATAAGGACTCGAGCCGCCATCTCAACACAACACTGGTGCTGAAACCCCAATGATGTGTTTATAAAAAGAGAAATAGAAAGAAAGTATGTTCTGTGGGGGCGTGGTATGGTGTGGGGGAAGGGGGTGTCTCAGCGGACTTATGCCAAGGCATCTCTTCCCCCTGAGGGACCAGCTATACACGGGTATAGCATAGAATAGAATTTATTCAGGGCATAGGGAAGGGAATTAAGAGGGTAGTAGAGGCAGAGAGAGGGCAGGGCGGGGCGTGGCATGGCGAGGCGGGGCGAGGAGGCCAGCCATGAGCACATGGAGAGAGTGGGGGGGAGGGGAGAAGGGAGGGAGGGGACAGGTAGAAGCAAGAGGCAAAAGAAGTGGAAGAGGGGGCAAATAGTCACTTTTATTGTGGACCAGGCCTACCTGGCTGTTGCCAGGTAACTGTGGGGATAGAGGTTAGACAGAGTGCTAACAATCCCCCTCTCTCCATTCTCCTCCCTCTCTCCATGCTCATGGCTGACCTCTACTCCTCTCTCTCCCTCCCTTCCTCCCTTCCCCTCTCTTCCTTTTTCTGTCTCTACTACCTTCTCAACTCCCCTCCCTATGCCCTGAATAAACTCTATTCTATACTATACCATGGTGTGGTCCCTCAGAGGGAAGGGATGCCTCAGCATGGACCCGCTGAGACATCCCCTTCCCCCACACCTCCATCAAACATATTCCTTCTCTCCTTATATTTTTATAAAACACAACACCTTTGCCACCAGGTTTCTTTGGGCATGTTAAACAGGCACCTCAGCTGCTTGCCCCAGATCTGAAACCCAACAAGGCTCTAGTCTCTCTTTTTTTTTCCTCTTCTGTTTCTTTCTGCTGTCTCAGACCAAGACCATTCAATTTTGAGCACCTCTGGCCCTTTTCTCCTCTTCTTTTTCTAGACCGAATGTTATGTCAACACCCCAAAGATGAACTTGTGGACAATGGTCCCCTTTATCTGTTTCTCTTCAAAATGTGTTCCAATTCAATACATTTGTACTTTTCACTGTTACCCGTCTTGTTCATCAGCATGCTGGGAAGCTTGGCTGAGCCTGTCCTGAGGCTGTGGGAGGCAGGGAGGGCTCTTGTTCTAAAACTACCTTTAAGTTAACAAAATACAGCGGGGAGTCCATATTACACTGAGCAATGCAGAAAAAGAAAACATTTAATAAAATGCACCAATTATATGTAATTAAAAACTGGAATAAACAAACGCAGAATAAAGGCTACATTCCCATTTTGATGAAAGGTTGATACAAAAGGCCTATAGCTCACAATGATGAAATTCTGAGTGTGTTTGGGATGAGGCCAGGAAGTCTATTTTAACAGTTCTATTCAACACTGCAAGAGAGGCTCCAGTCAGTATATTATTAGACTTTAGTTTTTTCCAATCTGATAGGTGAAAACTTGTTTTAGTGTAACTTCAATTTGCATCTCTTTCATTACCTGCAGCCTGAGCATCTTTTATGCTCAGGGACTCTCTGAATTTTTTTTCTTGAAATGTGTGTTAATTTCTCTTTTCCATTTTTCTATAGAGTGGATGGCCTTTTCTACTTTTAAACAAATACTTAAAGGAATTAAGCTTTTATCTGGGATGCAAATTATAATTGCTTTTTCCAAGTTTGCCACTCTGTTATTTTCCTTGATGTTTCTAGGATTTTTTTTTTTTTGGTAGCATGTAGTATTTCTTTCCAACTTTATGTAATCAAATTTAGCAATATTTTTCCTCTCTTTGTTTCTGATTTTTGAGTTCTAATGGGGAAGACTTTTTGTAAATGGCAATAGAAAAATTCATACATAATTTTTCTAGAATTTCTTAAATTTCCCATTTGGAATGTGTAAGGCCCCACTTTGTTTTTTTCTGTATGGCTAACAAGTCAAGACTGTTTTGAAAAGACCTTCTTTCCTCCACTGTATCAGGACCCACCTTTACCGTGCCCAATTTCCATAACTAATCAAGCCTATTTCTGGATATTCTGGTCATTATTGAAGCTTTATACTTAAAAAAAAACTTTTATATTTTTACAATGGAATTCTCATTTCAGCGTGATGCTGAATGAAAAATGGGCACATTGAAGAAGCCAAAATAGCTACTCGTTGGGGGAAGAGGGGAAAGTTTATTCCAAACTGCCACAGCTGTCTCCCAGGAAAGCAGGGAGAAGCCACAAAAGAAAAAAAATTCAGAGTTATTTGGGACCGTGAGACAGGGAACATGGGAGCCTAGTGGGGTGTATGAGCAGGGACTGAGGGAACCTAGAGGATAGTCTTGACCTTCACAAGTTAATAGGCACGATAGTCATCTGTTAATGGAAGATCTACATGTTTCTTTTGCTAGAGGAACAGAGATACAGAAACTAACTGCCTTCTCCCCTCCTTTTTTCTCCAAGTATGAACTTTCTTCAAGCCCCTGAGGGAGGCTGGCTTTTGTCTAAATGCCAGCCTGTGGGAAAAGGAATTTCTTGGGGGTAGGGGAGTGGGGAAGAAGAGGGAAGAGACCAGACAAAGCCCCTTAAAGAACAACAGAATGTAACTGTGGTAGGACAGCAGAATGTGTAGAAAGAGGCATTAAGATTAACATCAAAGAAAAAACAATAGCTGAGGAAGACTGGAAATCCCCCAGCAGGATTTTGTTGGAACAAAACAACCTGTTAAAGAAAATCCCATGCTCTAGAAATGTGGGAAAAGGCAGATGCTATGTAAATGATCTACAAAGAATCAACACTAGTGGACCACGACTTTTCAGCCTCAGACATTTTCCAGCTCTCTGGCTTACTTCCATTCATTGGAGTACCTTTTGTTACCAGAAATTAGAGTTCTCTCTCAGAGGTTAGTCTGGTTAGCAAAAATTTAAGAATGAGCTCAGAAGTTGGAAGACAATTTTATTAGTTTAAGTAAAACAACAAGGCAGGCAAGCTTTAAGGCTATGAGTTGGGGTCTCTAGGATCCTCTACTCAGGGTCTATTAGTTTTTCTAGAGCTGCTCTCAAAAAGATACAGATGGACAGCTAGGTGGGAGCAAGGCATGGGGCCAAGGATGAGTGATGCTCCCAAACCTCCACTATTCAGAACCTCCTCACAACCCCATTTTTGTTTGTTTGTTTTTAATGGACGCATCATTGCATGAGCATAATTGATTATAATACTCCCTATCAGCAATCAACTGAGTATTCAGCCTCTCTTCCTTTCCTGGAGACAAAGGCTAAAAGTCCCAAGCTTCTAGCATTTTTCCATCCTTTTTTTAATGCTATAAGCATACAAATGACATTTTATCACTCTGTAGATTTAAAGGATTTTAGAAGCTGTACACTAGGAAACAGAAAGAAGGAAATTGAATATATATTTTTCAATATCACACTTCTTTCCCCAGCCTTTGATGACTTCTGTTCTGTTTTCTGCTTGAATGGATTTGTCTATTCCAGGTTATCTCATAGAAATAGAACCATATAATATTTGTCATTTTGTATTTGGCTGATTTCATTGAGCATAATATTTTTGCTCAAGGTTCATCCAGTCACAGTTTCTATCAGACTTTCATTTCTTTTTATTGCATAACAGTATCCCTGTTGGCTTGCAGGTGATTGTGATGGGCTGGGCTCCTTCCAGGGACCTAGCAACAGGGACCTAACAACAGCTTGCATCATCACCTGCAACGCCTCCAGATGCAGATGGCCTGGCAGCATAAAGGGACTGCCTGCTACTGCTACCCCAGTTCCTCTCCTCTCTCCCTTCTTTCTCTCTCTCTGTGCCCAAGTGTCCCTGCATGGTTTCTCTCTCTCTCTCTCTCTCTCTCTCTCTCTCTCTCTCTCTCTCTCTCTCTCTCTC
>NW_021604704.1:207308-235966 GCF_004785775.1 Grammomys surdaster
CTCTCTCTCTCTCTCTCTCTCTCTCTCTCTCTCTCTCTCTCTCTCTCCTTCTCTATCCCTGCTTTCTCTACCCTTGTGGCTCTGTCTAATTCTATTCCTTTTCAAGGTTCTCACTCCCCTCCCTCTCCCTTCCTTTAAATAAACCTCCCTTAATACCAAATCTGTCTCATGACATGATTTCTCAGGGGAGATACCTTGGCATGGGCCTGCCAGGTACCCCTCTACCCCCAGTGCCACTGCATTATATTTCATAACATTTCCCTATACAATTTCTCTTGTAATTCTGAGAGAGAGAGAGAGAGAGAGGAGAGAGAGAGAGAGAATGTGTGTGTGTGTCTGTGCATGCATGTGGTACACTAGTATGATGGTTTCATGTGCAGGTCAGAGGGCAACTTGCGAGAATCAGTTCTCCCCTACCACTATATGGGTTCTGCGGATCAAACTCAGGACATCAGGCTTGACAGCAAGCTGAGCTATCTCACAGGCCCATATTTAGTATGCTTTTATTTGATTGAGTACATGTTCTAATTTTATCTCAATCCTTACTTGAAGTTTTTTCATTAAATATGATTAAATATTGTTGGTTCTTAATATGAGCCATGACCTGTTTAGTGTTTTGATGTAAAATAGTACTATAACGTAGAAAACAAAGAAAATGAAAGGTTAAAGACAAGTGGCATCCATGAAAAAGAGATTTCTCAAATTAGGAATTTTCAAATATTTGTAATATGTCAGAGAATTCAGAATTAAAACAGAACATTCTGTTCTTTGTAAGTCTAAGCAAATTTGTTCATTGTAAACTAGCATGGATGTAGGGAGATGAATTGCATTACTGGTCACAACTTATCAAAATCTTCACATCATAAAACAAAAGGTAAAAAGGTATAAAGCGGGGTTCGAAACTAGAAAGATATAAATGATGTAAGCATTGGGGAGTGTTAGGAATTAACACAAACCTCTTGAACTTAGATGTACCTAGAAATGTTTTTGGTTTGTTTAGATAATAGTTAAGTGCAATTGCTAAGGATGCAGAACAGTGAAGTATTTCTCCCTATTTTATTTTGTTGTGATGGTTTGTCAAATGGATTTATGATGGCTTTGTGTTATAGGTGAGTAGCAGATATGCTAAATTTCGAGGACTTAGTAAGCTCCACAAAATGTTATGAGGTAGCACAAGACACATGTAAACCATTTTGCACTTCCTCTGTCCTTCATTTGAGAGAAGCTAGAAAGGCAGGCTGCAGGAAACTGGAAAGGGAAAGAAGCCCTCCAACCCAGTACTGGGTTTACATTTCTCATTGGCTGAGACACAAGAACTTCCACCAATGAAAGAACCATATTAGTGAAAACTGCCCATAGAGACAAGACACTTTCTGAAATACGTCTCACTCAGTTATTTAAAACAAGTGAACCATGATTGCTTAAGAGCAAAGTGCATGTGACATTGGAGTTTGACTTCATCAGCATACTTATCATATACCTCATAAACCATTTTATAGTTTCATTGACAAAAGGAAATTAAGGTAATATAAGTAAGTCATTAAATTCATATGCTTTATTTAGTTTTTAAACTCTAAGTTTAAAATTTGCCTAACCTTTAACTCTGGTTATAAATTACAACCTTTGAGGAATGTATCTTTGAAAAGGACAAAATCATCTTGCAATCCCACCAACAATGGAGGAGTGTTCCTCTTTCTCCACATCCTCGCCAGCATCTGCTATCATCTGAGTTTTTGTTCTTAGCCATTCTGACTGTTGTGAGGTGGAATCTCAGGGTTGTTTTGATTTGCATTTCCCTGATGACTAAGGATGCTGAACATTGCAAGATGGTGCAACCACTCTGGAAATCAGTCTGGCGGTTCCTCAGAAAATTGAACATAGCATTACCTGAGGACCCAGCTATACCACTTCTGAGTATATACCCAGAAGATGCGCCAACATATAATAATGACCCATGCTCCACTATGTTAATAGCAGCTTTATTTATAATAGCCAGAAGCTGGAAAGAACCCAGATGTCCTTCAGTAGAGGAATGGATACAAAAAAATGTGGTACATTTACACAATGGAATATTACTCAGCTATTAAAAACAATGAATTCGAGAAATTCTTAGGTAAATGGATGGAACTAGAAAATATCATCCTGAGTGAGGTAACTCAATCACAAAAGAACACACATGGTACACACTCACTGATAATTGGATATTAGCCCAGAAGCTCGCAATACTCAAGAGTCAACTCACAGACCACATGAAGCTCATGAAGAAGGAAGGCCAAGTGTAGGTGCTTTGGTCCTTCTTAGAAGGAGTAACAAAACACTCAAGGGAGCGAATATGGAGACAAAGTGTGGGACAGAAACTGAAGGAGGGGCCGTCTGAAGACCATTCCACCTGGGTATCCATTCCATGTTCAGTCACCAAAGGTAAATGCTGATGTGAATGCTAGGAAGTACATGCTGACAGGAGCCTGATATAGCTGTCTCCTTAGAGGTCTGCAAGAGTCTGACATGTTCAGAGGCAGATGCTCACAGCTAACCATTGAACTGATCAAGGGGTTCCCAATGGAGGAGTTAGAGTGAAGACTGAAGGAGCTGAAAGGGTTTGTGGCCCCATGGGGAGAGCAACAATACTAACCAACCAGAGCTTCCAGGGTCTAAACCACCAGCCTGGGAGCACATAAAGAAGGACCCATGGTTCCAGTATGTAGGGGAGGATGGCCTTGTTGGGTATAGGTAAGAGAGGAGATCCTTGGTCCTGTGAAGGCTGGACGCTGAGTGTGGGGGAATTCGAGGGTGGGGAGTAGGAGTTGGGGTGTGGGGGCACATCCTCATAGAAGCAGGAGGAGGGGGGATGGGATAGGGGTTCCTGGGCGGGGGGGTGTGCAGAAATGGGGTAAGGGGATAATACCTGAAATGTAAATAAAGTATCCAATAAAAATATATTGATTCTAAAAAAAGGAAAATGCTTCATATACTGATATTAAAAGGCTGCAGGCATTATTGTTAGGTGAGAACAGTAAGCTAGAGAGCAGTGAACGCTACCTTTCCTGAGGGAAGATGAGGTTATATTACATATGTTCATACTGTGTTGTATACATTTGCTTAGGGAAAGAAAATGATATATAAGACATAAGTAAAATTAAATATCTATATGAGATAGAGGAGAAATGGAGACACATAGAAACCACACAAGACCAAGACTGTCCATCTGTGTTCTGATCTGATTTTTGAATCATATGAATGTATAGGCTACTTTTTAAAAAGTTAAAAGAATGTAAACTTTACATGTGAAGTATATCTTCCCATTGGCAGTTAATCTTGAGAAAAGGCTCTAAATTCTACAATCATTTATTGTAACCAACACCAGAAATGTTCAAGTATTCATTCATTCTTTAGAATGAATGAATTTTTTTCTTTTCTTGTTCTTAGTTTTTAAAAGATGAGGATGTTTCTGGTTTACAGTCATTTAGGGAATATAGTTGTTGCCTGTTTTATGACAGAAGAAGATGTAATATTATTTTTAATTTATTTGGAATTTTGATGAAACTGAGATAGATGCCAGGAATAAATGATTTTGAAGAGAAACAGACCCAATAAGAGTGAACAGAGTGAAGGCTAAGCTACTATCCAAGGCACTTTGCAGACTAGAAATCATACTTTGTTAGCATTCCTTCTAGGCTCTGCCTCACAGTTACCTGGCAACAGCCAGATATGTCTGCCTCACTATAAAAGGGGCTGCTTGCCCACTCCTCACTCTCTTACTCTTTTACCCTCTCTGTCTCTTCTCTCCTCTCTCACCTCCTCTATTTCTCTTCATGTGTTCCTGGCCATCCTCTTCTCTCTGTCTATCTCTGTCTCTCTGTCTCTCTCTGTCTGTCTCTGTCTCTCTGTCTGTCTGTGTCTGTCTCTCTTTCTCTCTCTCTCCCCCTCCCTCCCTTTCACTGTCTCTACTCTTTTCTTAACTCCCCTCTCCGTGCCCTAAATAAACTCTATTCCATACTATACCTGTGTGGCTGGTCCCTCAGGGGGAAGAGATGCCTCAGCATGGGCCCGTAGAGGCACTGCTTTCCACCTCACCGTACCAGGCCTCTACCAAATATATCCTGGCTCTTTCTCTTTTTAATAAAACACAATACTCTAATATACAATTCTCTAGCCCCTCATCAGTGTTATTTGTAAACATTTTAATTGAGGAGCTTATGGAGATATTCACTGTAAATTCAGGAAAGTGATACTTGAGTAGCAAGAATTCTGGAGATTTGGAAACGTGTTAGAAGAAGCAAACATATAAGACCATATAAAGAGAGGCTGAGAAGCCAAAAGCAGTGGTTCATGCCTGTAATCAAAACACTTGCGAGATACAGGATGGAGAACCCATTGATCAATGTGTTGACTATGCGTAATGAGTTCAAAGATGGACTAGGCTACAAAAGACCCTGTTTGAAAGAACAAAAAAGGAAAGAAGGAAGGAAGAAAGGAAGAAAAGAAGGAAGGAAGGAAGGAAGGAAGGAAGGAAAGAAGGAAGGAAGGAAGGAAGGAAGGAAGGAAGGAAGGAAGGAAGGAAAGAAAGAAAGAAAAAAAGAAGGAAAATGATTTTAAAAGTAGGGTGAAAATGTTCATTAGTGGTCCTGGGTTCAATCTCCAGCCCCATTAGTGGGGGATGAGGGTTGCAAAACCAGAATTTTTATAGCTTAAGGTTTAAGGTACAATTCAACAATATGATATATAATATCCTGTCATGGCTGGCCATATATTTATTAGGGAAAATGGCAAGAAACAGATGAAAGATGTACAGTTAATTTGGGAAGAAAGTGGAAAGGAAGGGAGGAGGAAGGCTTCAGTTCTCTAAGACCTTGCTGGAGAAATGCAGGTAGGGAAGGAGAGTGAGGTGGCAGGAAGGCAGCTGCTAATGATGCAAGCTTGTGGGAGAAGAAGGAATAGAATACAGAAGTAGCCATGTCAGTCTGTTCTACACAGGAAAGTCTGTGAAGTGAAAATTGGCCTTTTGGATGAAGGATTGGAAGAACAGGATCCAAAACTGATGAAAATTCCATTTCTTTCAGCATTCTGGATTTAACAAGGCAAAAAGAAAAAGTCGTGCACTTTAGGGAGACATAATGTTTTATTTAAATTTTTATTATTTGAATTAGTAACTGAGGGTGAGTGTAGTTCAGATGTAGAACACTGCCCTAGCACGGGCAACACCTTAGATTTGATCCCTAGCACTGAAAAATGTTCTTCATTAACCTATAACCATTGTACATGTTTATGGATGTATTATGATCATTTGATACTCATATCCAATGTATAATTCTCAATGAAGAATAATTAGCATTTGAATCCCCTTAAATGTTTACCATTTATTGTTGTTGAAAAATTTTGAACCACTCTCTCCTAGTTTGTTATAAAATTCATAGTAAACTCTTGTCATCTTACTGGGCTTTGGGACACTGGAACTTAATTCTTTCTAATTTTATTTTGATACCTGACAATTAACCTTATAGAGAGACTTTTCCTAACTCTCTCCCATCATCATCATCATCATCATCACCATCACCATCACCATCACCATCACCATCATCATTATTATTATTATGTTTATTCAATACTTGCTCTTTAAACATGTATGTGTTATGTATGAGGGCACATGTGAAATGGCATATGTATAGGGGTCAGAAGATAACTTTGTGGAATTGGTTCTCTCCTGTCACCTTATGTGGGTTCTGGGGATTGAACTTAGGTCACCTAGTTTGTGCATCAAGTATCTTTACCTCCTGAGTTATCTCACTGACTGGCCCCTTACAGAGCTGTCATTAAGAGAGTTAGGGAGTTGTGGTAAATGATCTCAAAACTACCTTGTAGTTTGTGGTGGGTTGGATGAGATGTCCCCCATAAATCTCAGGCATTTAAATATTTCAGTCTCCAGTTGGTGGATCTTTCGATTTGGAGGTGTGACCTTGCTGGTGGAAGTATGTCACTATGGTCAACCTTGAGGTTTCCAAAGGCTTCTGCCATTGCCAGTGTGCCAGTGTGTCTCTGCCTCCTGCTTGTAGTTTGAGATGTAAGCTCTCAGCTGTTCTTATCACTATGCTTTCAATCCATCATCTGGGACTCTAAGCCCTTGGAACCATAAGCCAAATTTTTATAAGTTGTCTTGATGTTTTGTTAAAACAAGAGACAAGTTACTAAGATATAGTTGTAGGTCTAATTCTTCAGTCATAGTGGTAGTAAAGAGACATCACTTCTGCTACATCAATGTGAAAATATATCACATAAACCAAGTAACCATATGGGACTGGGCACTTGGTAAGTACCAGAGTAACATGGCAGGTCTACAACTTTGGGTTCTCTGTCTTGAGTAAATTTGATATAATCAATGTCTACATTAATCCCTTCCATTTGGTGTTTGGTGATATTGCATTGTACACATATACTGTTATCTATTGACCTTTAAATTGATAAGAAGTATTTTTGGCTGTCTTCTGCTCTGCTAAAGCTTCTATATGCAACTATGTATGGTGCTTATACCATGGATATTTATTGTCATTTATCATGGATAAGAATCTAGTAGCAGAATTGCTAGGTTATGCCCATGATTTGACCTCCAAGATCAGTTGTCAATATGGTTTTTAACATGACTTTGCCACATTTTGTCCCTGTGAGCAGAACATGGCAGTTTCATTTGTGTTGCAGCCTTGCCAATCTGAGTGATCAAATGTGCATTTTAGACACACTATAGAAGTACAGTAGAATTACATGTAAATTTTAACTTACATTTCTGTGATGACAAATGCTTCTGAGCATCTTTCATTCCATCCCTGTTCTTTTACACATCTGCAGGATACTAAACTCAAAATGTTAGCCTGTAGTTATAGAGTTATCTGGTTGTAAAACTCTCAGAATGACAATGGCAGGACCATCACTATTTCACATTGGTATGTCTGAAATTTCCACTGCCAATAGAATGGGTACCACATACACAGTTTCCAACATTCAGTAGTTTCCATAAACACTGGCCCAACTATGTCCTAATGAAATGCTTCAAGGGAACAGTCACCATAATTAAGGGTCAGAAATGTTTCCTGGGAGGTGATGTATGTAATTTAACTGGAATATTTGAAAATTTCTGACTCCGTTAGATGGTGAACCTCCTAGGGGGAAAATAGTTCCTAATGGTTATTTTTAATTAATAAAGTGTCAAGATAATGATAGAATCCCTGAAATTGGAAAACAGAAAAAGATTACTGTGCAAAGCAGCTCTGTAAAAATACAGGGCACAATCTCTCCAGGACTTAGCTTCATCAGCTACAAAACAGGACAATTAATGACTCTGAATCCTCTTTTAACTCTGGCCTATGTTCAGTGTTTTGAATAGCTCTGTGACTACTAGGTAGCTTTTTTCATGTGATTAGATTAATTAGATGTAATAGCACAATTTTGGAGGAAAAAGAATGTCCCTGTCAGGACTGACAAATTCTCTTCCTGCAGTTTTTTCTCTAAAATAATTAAGTGAATTGAACCTCTTGATTTCCTAGCTGTGATAGTTAAATATTCATGAATTCTTTTTTTCACATCATTTTATTGTGAACATTTTCAAACACACAGAAAAGTTGAAATAATGTTGCAATGAACACTCAAAAGCTCAGACACCTAGATTCTGCAATTAACCTTTTGCTCTACTTAATTTGTCATATCTATATACCATCCATATGTTTACAATAAATTAAAAAATATTTCAAACTAAATGACTGACCTCAGTACACATCTCTCTGTTTGCTCCTTGTACTTTAAGATGGACTTTGGATATGTTGATGCACTGTGGCACATATGTATTCTTTTCTAGAAATAAGAGATGGCTAGTATTGTTTCTAGAATGAATGTTTTCATATAACATCCTTTAGGACAGTGGTTCTCAATTAGGGACAATTTTCCCCCTTTATCTGATGCTGGGGCCCATTTGACAGTGTCTGGGATAGCTTTGGTTAGCATGACTGGGGTATGCCAGTGGGATGCTACTAAATCTTAAGATGCACAGGAAACCCCTCACAACAAGGAATTACCCACCCCCAAATAATATTAGTGCAGAGAGTGCCCAATATTATTTTAAGTAATGGTAGACCAGGGCCAGAAAAATGTCCCAGCAGGTAAAGGTGCTTTCCATAAAGGCTGGCAACCTGAGTTTGATCCCTGGGACCCACATGGTGGAAGGAGAAAACGACTCCTGTAAATCGTCCTCTGACTACTACATCTGTGCTGTGGCATGTGTGTACTGTGGCAGGTGCATGCCCCCCCCATATAGTAAATAAACAAAATGAAACTAAAACTTTCAAAAGATATGATGAATTCATCTCTAGTGCTATTCAGAAACAGATAATGTGTAAGACTGTGTTGCCATACTCCAGGGACATCAAAATTGCTAAGAAGAAACAAAGGCTTGAAGACTCTTATTTCTTTTAACTTTCTTGTTCTGTTTGTGAAATTATTTTACTAAGGTACCCTGTGCTTATCATTTATTTTTTCCCACTCTTCCTTTTTTCTTCATTTAGATCTGAAATACTTGTATATGAAATCTTCACACAATCCCATCTTTTTCAGGATAACAACTGTTACAATCCCCTAACCCTACCACCAAAGATTGAATGAATTCATTGCTGTGTGTGTCCAGCTCATTTATAGAGCACTTACCTAGCATGTGAGAGGTCCTAGATTTGATTCCCCAGCACCCCCAAACAAACAAATAAACAAAACAAACAATTCATCTCAGGAGTGAACGATTGAGGGAAGGGCAGGTTAAAGAGGAACAAGAATCTGAAAGAAGCACGAGGGTTCATTTCTTTGTTTAGCTTTCATTTTGTTTCCTTCAGCTCAGTAATTCTCAATTTAGCTCATCCAAGCAAGGGCTTCCTCTGTGTCTATGTCTGTGATATGCACAGGCCTGGGAAGGAAAACAAGGAAAGCCAAGGGTTGAAAAACAAAAACAACAATATAAAAGCCAACTCACAACAACTGTTCCTTCACGCTAGACGTCAATGTACACTTGGTTCCAGCTATGTTAAATGTTTCATGTTCAGGTACCCGTTAGCCAAGGCCTGGTTCTCCATCAATAACTGGATACCATCATAACTAGCATGGAGATAAAGAGTGCAAATCTTTGAAGTTTCCCAAGATACTGTACCTGAGAGTCTTCCCCCGACAACATGCATTGTCTCAGAATTATGCAGATGTGGACCCGCACCAAGCTTGGTGAGTACGTTCATGAGAACTTGTGGTTTTGTAAATTTTAAAAACATTTTTATATTGAATATTTACCTACTTACCTACCTACCTTTGCATGTCACAGTTCACATGGTGAGGTCAGAAGACAACTTGTGGGAGTGGCTTCTTTCCACCATCGGGATTCTAGGAATCAAACTCAAGGTCTCCAGGCTTGGCAGCAAGTGCCTTTGCTGGCTAAACCATCTCTCCAGTCTGGTTTTCTGTTTCTTTTTCCTTAACATTAATTATTACCTAGAGATATAAATAGTTAAATCAATAATTTGGTAAAACTTTACCAGACATAAGAAGATATACAGGGCAGAAGGCTTGATCTTCTCAAACTGTACACTAACAACAAAAGTCGCCAGCTTTCCATGCATCCAGACCCGTATGATGCCTGTCCAGCCAAAGGCTCAGAGACTCCAAGCTCCTTTTTATATGCACAGGAACATTCTCTATGTACATTATCAAATCTTTAAAAATAAACCCTGGAGTACATTGTACTTATAGAAAAGGGCATATGTCTCATGTACATAATTCAGTGAATTTTGATCTATGTGTACACCTGTGAAACCACCTGTCCAAACAGGATGAGAATGTTATCAGCTTCCCAGAGGTTCCATGATGCTTAGAGCAGCCAAGTCTCATTAAAGGAGACCTACTGCTTTGAAGCTTTGGAGCTGCTACAATCCTTTTTGGTAAGTATGTTTTTCTAAGTAACAACAGCCCAGCCATTCCTTTGTCCTTTTGCCAGCTCAGTCACAGGTGAATTTCTGGGTATCTCCCACCTATCATAAACAAAGCCAGATGTTTTAAGTTTAAATCATAGGGCTGGAATCCTGCCAGTTAGTCTGGATTCAAAGTAATCTGGAAATTGCTGGCTGTTTTCAGAGAGGTAGAGTGGCTTTCAAAGCATCATTCTGATTTTCACTCTGCTGCTTAATGGCTTTGTCAGTGTGGGAGAGTCCTTTGACCTCTGCAACACTTAGTTTCTTCTGCGTAAGAGAATTACCAATCCTTACTTAGAAACATAGTTGCGAGAGCTGCAAACAGTTATTTAGTGTTTGGTGCATGGTAGCTGGGATCAGAGGAAGGGCTGAGGGTCTAAGGGGTAGAGAATTGGAATGTTGTATAGTTTTCAGAAACAGAGCAGAGAGGATTTTACTCCACTAATAATACAGTCAAGAATTTATTTTCCTAGAGCTGGAGGTGTGGCCCAGTTGGTAGAGTGATTGCCACTATTTAGGAAGCCTTGACTTTAATCCTCAGCACTGCGCAAAACAGTCATGGTGGTTCAACTGAAAGCCCACCAGAGGTGGAGGCAGGAGGATCAAATGTTTAAAGTTGTCCTTAGATACATAGTGAGTTTGATGCCAGGCTAGAGTATGCGAGGCTCAAAATAAAAAGTGTATTTTCTTGCCTAGAATTTGAGAGGCTCCTCAGCCAAAAGGTATGACTCTATTTTGGGAGTGTATTCAGCTCTTTAAGAACATCTCCCTGGAGGTAGCAGGACCCATAGCATCTAGAGAAAGTGTCATTCTGCCATTGCTTGCACAACATCTTTTTCTGAAAGCACCAAACTTAAGAAAGTGGAGGCAGCAACACTAAAATTTATTCCAGGTTATTCAAATTGAGAGCCTTGTGGCTCTCAAACAATCACTGCCTTCTAGAAGGGACTTATCTAGATAAGGGATATGGCATTGTCTTGAGAGTGGGAAGGGTAGACCCAAGGAGAATGGCGAATGAACTGGACGGCTTGTTCATCCTGGCAGGAAATATTTCATCTCAAACACTACTGAGCAAACATGCCCCACTCCTTCCTATTCTGAGTTTCCAGTGTAAGTGGATGCAGTTCAGTTGATTCATTTCCAGCTACCACATAGAGTCACATTTGGTAATTTTCCTTTTGGAAATGGTAACCAGGGTGTGAACATAGATCTTTGTGTGTGTGTGTGTGTGTGTGTGTGTGTGTGTGTGTGTGTGTAGGCAAAGGTTCTCATTGGAAAAATAGATTCGAATATGAATAGTGGGAGAGAAAATTTCAAAGAATATGGGTTTATAAATGTCTACTGCCTTTCTACCCTCATCCTACAGGAGGGAAAATATGATGAACAGTTCTATAGAATGGAAAAGAGCCAGGGGGTAGTGTGAGCTTGGTGGTAGAGTCCTCACTGTGCAGGTGTCAGGCTCTGGCTTCCATTCCCAGCCCTGCAATATAAATGTGACAGTGAAAAGAGACAGTGTTTGCCAGGCCTGGTGGCACACATCTTAATCCAGCACTCAGGAGGCAGAGGCAGGTGGATCTCTGTGAGTTTGTGCCCAGCCTGATCTACAGAGCGAGATCCAAGTCTGAAAACCAAGCAGAGCAAAAAAAAAAAAAAAATACAGAAGAAAGAAAGACAGAGGTCTGAGGCGAGTAGCACCTTTTGTGAACTTTCTAGAAACATCTGCGTACATAAACACATAGCTAGAACTCCTTCCAGAACCCAAATAATGAAGTAATCACAGAAAAGCTTCACAGTAAGCCCACCTCTGCCATCTGTGAGATGCTGCCCACAAATCACTTCTTACACTTCCTTATGGACTTTGCTCCCATACAAGTTCACAGAAAAGGTCAATTATGATAAATGATTTTAAAGTCACATTTTATCCACTGTCATGCTATTTAATCTCCCCATTTTTTTTTTTTGAGACAGGTTGTCATGTAGCGCAGGCTGGTGTTCAATTTTCTCTGTGTCTGAGGATAACCTGGAAATTCTGATCCTTTTGCTTCCATAGGCCTGTGCCACTATGGTGGGTTTTCTTGAGTGTTGGGGATCAAACCCAAGTCTTCGTGAATGCTGGGTAAGTACTCTACAAACTGAGGTATACAAATAGCTCTGTGCTTTTGAATATTGTGCCTGTGTAGAGTGTTGCAGGGAGCAGAATTGATGAGGAAAAGGCTGGATAATTGAGGCACCATGGATTATAAATGATATGATGAGACATTACTCTCACTAGGAAAATGCTTGTGACTCTAAGCGGCTGCCCAAGGGGACATGCCACTTATATCTATGGAAGTTTTGATCATTCTAGGCCAGCCTTATAAGTGAATTGTTTGCCTGATGAGGGTGACATTGAAGGAAGTGACAGACTGAATGTTTACTCTTTGTGAAAAAGACAGGCCAAGAAGAAATTGGTCTGAATAGCAGCAACAGATTGAGGTTACATTTAAAGAAACACAATTTTGTTTTGAGGGCAGCATGGACCATTAAGGCAATTTTGGATCAATCTTTCTTGTAGCTCTTAGTGGATCATCAAATTCTCATCATTCGGAGGCAATTTAGACACAGGTTTATTGCATGTTAGGAGACTAAACAAAATCGCTCCTCAGGAAGCCTTCCAGTTACAATAGCATGCTGCGAATGTTTGCCTAGTGTGTGACAAATTCAATATCCTGCTTTCAAAAAGGATGAAAGGCACCAGGAAGTATGCCGCAGTAGAATATGGGATGAACATTATGAAAGATTCTTCTTTCTTTTCAAGGATATGTGTGGTTCAGACATGGTCACATTATGTAGGCTGGCCTGAACTCACAGTCTTTCTGCTTCAGGCTTGGTGTGTTGGGATTGCAGTTGTATACTACTATGGCCAGCATAAAAGGACTTGTCCGGTGTTTTGAGGGTTTTGTTGTTGTTCTTTGTTTGTTTAGATGGTTCTCATTAGGCAGCTGAGACACTTGTCTGGAACTTTCAAAGTTAGTATACTCCTACCTTTGTCTTCTGAGTGCTAGGGTCACAGACATGTGTCACTATGTCTGAGATAAGAAGACTTGGTAATGTAGTATAGGAGTCCTTACAAGTTTGCTTTATACAACATGCTGTCTATGTTTAGATGCAAGGTCGGTAAACTGTAATTCATGGGCCAAATTCATCCTAACATCTATTTTTTGCAATGTTTTCTTAGAGCTATGACCACACCGCTCTTTTTTTTTTTTTAACATATTGTCCATGGCTGCTTTAGAGGAGCAGCAGAGCTAAAGGTTGCCAAAGTCTGCATAGAAACTGTGAAGTTTGGAACATTTGCTGTCTGATCCATCTGGGACAGTGGTTCTCAAACTTCTGTCTTGGTTGGGATTACTATTGCTGTGATGAGATACCATGACCAAGGCAACTCTTATAAAGGGAAACATTTAATTGGGACTGGCTTACACTTTCAGAGGTTTAGTCCATTATCGTCATGGCTAGAGGTATGGCAGCATGCAGGCAGACATGATGCTGGAGCTGCTGAGAGTTTTACATCCTGATCCACATGCAGCAGGAAGATTCTGAGACATAATTCCTTTTAAAAAGCCACACCTCCTAATAGTGCCATTCCCTAGTCGTCTATGGGAGCCACTTTCTTTCAAACCACTACATCTTCCTAATGCTGAGAATTTATGATACAGTTAGTTCCTCATGCTGTGGTGACCCCAAAACATACAATCACTTTCATTGCTACTTCATAACTGTAATTTTGCTACTGTTATGAATAGTAATGTAAATATTTTTGGAGATAGAGGTTTACCAAAAGGAGTTGTGACCCACGGGTTGAAAACTACTGATTAGAGTATTATTAAATTTACCAAACTCAATTATTTGTATAGTACTGACAAGAGCTAAAGGCTATGTGTACTAGTTTGCTTTCCACTTCAATGATAAAACACCATAACCAAAAGCAGCTTGGGAGGAAGCTCTTTAAGAATAAAGGTAAGCAACTCAAAATAGCATCCCTGAAACTGACCAGATTCACTAGGTCCCTCTTTCCCCAAGACTATATAAATAGTAAAGACTGCTGAGAGTCAGTTTCAGACAACTCAAGCTCCGAAGAAGACTCCGAGACCAGACCAGCTGCCAGGAAGAAGCAGAGATAGCCAAAGTGCCTGGAACAGTGTTAGGCCAACTATATTACTTGGAAGGGACACTCTCCAGACTGTTGATCAGCCTATAAGCCATGCAACAGTGCTCCAGATTCCTAGTTTTTGTGAGCTCTGGAGTGTGCTTTGGCGATGCAGCTGTCTTTGAGTCATTTCTGCTCTTGTAAAGAACCCCTCACCCATATTTCTTCCTCTGTAAGTAACTCCAATAAAAATCACTGGCTCACTAACTTTGACTTTGGTGGTATCTGTACTTTAGTCAGTCGTTGGCTCCCTATCTGGGTGAATAGATGTGTGTTTGACTTCCCAGGAAATGTCTTATCACACAAGAGGCCATGGAAGGATGCTCTTTTTTTTTTTTTTTTTGGTTTTTTCAAGACAGGGTTTCTCTGTGTAGCCCTGGCTGTCCTGGAACTCACTCTGTAGACCAGGCTAACCTCGAACTCTCAAACTCAGAAATCCATCTGCCTCTGCCTCCCAAAGTGCTGGGATTAAAGGCGTGCGCCATCACTGCCTGGCAAGGATGCTCTTTATTGGTTTGCTCTCCATGGCTTGCTCAGCCTGCTTTCTGATACAACCCAGGACCAACTGCCCAGGGGTGGTACCACCCACAGTGGGCTGGGCTCTCCATATTAATCATTAATAGAGAAAATACCCCTATGTACTTGCCTATAGACATCTGATTGAGGTATTTTTTCAATTAAGGATCTCTCTTCCCTGTGACTCTGACATGTATCAAGTTGTTAAAAACAAAACAAAACAAAACAAAAACAAAAACCCAACCAACCAAACAAAAACAAAACCAACTATTCAGCACCTGCAGTTAACTCAGAATGGGGAGTTTAGTTCCAAACCTCAGCTTCAGCATTGTCACTTGCAGCCACCGATGGATCTTTCATTTCTGGCTCAGTCAGTAATACTTTTTGATACAGATTTTCATAGTCCACACTGGCTTTGAACACACAATCCTCCTGTCTTCATCTTTAAAATGCTAACATTACTGGTGCACCACCATGCTTGTACTGTCACTATTTTGACCTAGATCAAATGTAGCTCACTTTACCTACTTCAACTACTAGAATGTTTCCCCTAACTGAAATTGGATCACATAAAGTTAAAGGATCTAGAAAGCCAGAGAATAGCAAACATGGCTCTGTCAGGCCTTGACCTTCTCCCCCATTCCCTCTGTTTTGCTAAAAAAAAAACCTTTAGATTAGTTCCTAAAGCTAGCCCTCAAGGTCTACTCCCTTATTTGGACACTTCCTCCAGTGGCTGACTACCAAGGTCTACCTATCAAAGTATTTGAAGTCTAGCAATTAAAAACACTCTTTGGCTCACCTAATTAACATGACCAGTTAAAATTAACCAATTCATCCTCACATGGGGTTTCCCATTGTACCTTTATAAGTTGCCATATTCCTGGGTGCCACATCTGTCTCCTCTTTATCCAGAGGCAGTCTTTTGTCCCCCACGACAATATTCCTCCTCCTTCTCCCTTGTTCTGTTCCCCTTCTCCCTTGTCCTCTATCTTCTGTCTTTGTCTCTTATTCCCTGCCCTCTGTCTCTCTGGGACAAATCTCCTTTGTGCAGAGAACTTGGTCCTGGGGTCCTGAGTCAATACTGGTTTCTTTATTGATTACCTTGGAACAAGTGAGATATGGGAAAAAAGTGCTTAAAGACTAGTGATGTAGCTCAGTAGTATAGTGCTTGTCTAGCATGAATAATGCTCTGGGTTCTATCTCTAAACAAAAAAAAAACCAACTAAGCAAACACCTATAGAGAACTGCCTTCCTTACAGAAGTGGTACCATGTTTGCAGCAAAACTATACACTTCCTCTCATATGCTTTTAATCAATGCCAAATTACTTTAACAATGAACAAAATGTAATTTATATGCAAATAGATAGCACACTGTATTATTTAGGGAATAATGACAGGAAAAGAACATATTCAATACAAATGTATTTTTTAATAATCTCATTCCACGTGTCTTAGTTTCTATTCTGTTACTTTGATAAAGTGGTCTGAAAAAAAATCAACTATAGGAGATACAGGTTTAATTATGGTTCACAGTTCAAAGTTACTGGACGTCTTAGCTACTTTTCTATTGCTGACAAAACACCATGACTAAGGCAACTTATATAAAAGAAAGCATTTAATGGGCCCTTACAACATCAGAGGGTGCGTCCCATGACCATAATAGCAGGGAGCAAAGCGGCAAGCAGGCAGGCATGGTACCGAGTGGACTGGTAGCTGAGAATTTCTATTTAATCCACAAGCACAAGGCAAAGGTAGAGATTGGTGGGGGTGGAGCACATACTTGGAAAAGCCTAGCTTTCTTGATAGTTTCTATTTAAGGTTGTTCTGGAATCCATCTGTACTCTACATACTCCTCAGGGAGTACAGAGAACATCCTTTGGTTCCACAAGCCCATTTGATGTAGAGGTTCTATTGTTGGACACAGTTTTATAGTCATGTCTCTGGGGTGTCAGGGGTACAACCCAGGCTTTCAGCTCACCCAGACCTTGCCTCCTAAAATTTGGAATTCTAGACAAGCTCAGAGGCTTCATTTTTCTCATTTGGAAAAAAAAAACCACTAGAAACAATGATTACTGTTGCTGACATGGGAAAACAGTATTGGGACACAGTTCTCTGTGGTGCCTTGGCATAGCTGGGTGCCATGTAAGCCGAGATACATTTTGCTAAAACAAAGACGATTTGTTCCAGAGGGTCTTTTCAGTAATATTTATATACAAAGACTCCTGGAAGGTAGAGATCTTGTTTCCATGGAGAAGTGGCAGTACAATGGCTTGCCATTCAGTTTAATGTTTCTTTTTGGACAGAGCTCAGGTAGTAACTCTATTCTACCCAGTATAAAAGACTTGTAAATTTGGAGGTCCTCTCCTGTAATGCAACTCATAGTGCAGGGAGGCCTCAGATGGCATTCATTGCATCCCCTTTTGGGAACTGGAGTTTGAGAAATGGAGACAAATGAGGCTCTTGCCATTGCTATAGTGAATAATGAGCCGTCTTTTGTCTCTGACTTAGTGTTGTTTGCTTCTTTGAGAGTGATAGAACATGTTTCTTGGCTTAAGATGGGCTTAGCCTACACAAAGAGGGTCCTGAAAACTCCATGGCCGCTCAATTCACTCCAAGCCAGTGGCTCCCAGGTTTGCTGTGTGACAATCTTGAAGAATGGTGTGTGAGGACAGTAGAAAATGGGCAACCAGAGTGTGCTTGAAGCAGAGAAGCAGCTCCCTGTAGCAAGGAAAGGGAAGCAAAACTTAGTTGCCAGCCCTGCATTCTTTGCTGGGCCCTCCTCTGACCAGTCCCTGAGTCTGATTGACTCAGGACTGTATGAAAACTAGGGAATGAATTGTGAGTCCTCTGTTTGCCTGAGCTGAATGAGTGTGGAGGACTGTGGTTGAATAGGAGATATAATAGGATACAGGCTCAGGAACTACCCTCCATCTGAGAAGGATGACCTACCTAAAGTTTCAAGGGGAGGAGAAAGACCCAGGAAGTGAGGAGAGCAATGGACTGTGGTTTGGCATTTTCAGATGAAAGGCCAGTGTTAGAACAAAGGTCAAGTGTTATATTGTTGAGTCAAAACTGTAGCTGAATACCCCCACCCCCGCTACATTTTACAATAAACTAGGTAATTAGGGAGGAGTTAATGTGGGAGGAGAGGAGAGGAAGAGGAGATAAAAAGAGGAAGAGCTAGGGAGGAAGAGATGTAGGAACCATGGAGGACCACACATATATTGAGAGCAGTCCTGGGTAACAACTTATATCATAAGGTTAGATTTTGGAACACACGTCTAATTGTGTGGGCATCTTGTTAATTGAGCATTACCAAACATCCAGTCTTTGGATAATCTTTAAACATTAGAGTCTCGTTTCTTGTGGGTACCTTGTGGATGGCGGGATGGCCTGGGCTCAGCCCAGCTTTGTGGAGACAGCGTGGGAGATAGGCAGAGTCATCTCCCATGATGGCATCTCGTGGGTGGCAGGGTCAGTGTCTCTGAGCCACTCATGGCCTCAGGTTTTGCCTAGTCGGGAACATGGCAGCTCTGTAACAACAAGCCAGATCGGGTGCTGCCAGTTTTAATATTAACCATTAACACAAAACCTTTAAGAATTCCCAGCTTCTGAATTAAATTCACAGCATTGGAATCCGGCTTCTATATTTACTGTCTGTAAGGAATACACTAAGATGATGGTTCTGCACTTTGCTGATGTTCCTTCTTCTGAGATAAGCTCAGGGCTCCTTTGCCCACATACAGTTCATTGGCAAGTTGCTCTGCCAGGGTCCCTTTTTCCCTGTCTAGATGTCTAAAAAATAAACTTCCCTGCTCCTCAACCTTATTATTAGAAACAATGTATTTTCTACTAGCATCCATGATATCATGAGGTTAATCCTTTAGCTTGTAAGAAAGGCAAAATATTGACCTTTAATGTGTTTTTAAAAATTATACTTAATACACACATTTGATCTCATTCTTAACATGTACAAGACAGATTATCAATAAACACTTATTTAATATGTAATGATGGTTGTTATGGGTTATATATGAAGCATTGCCTTACCTCAAAGGATTCTGTGCTAAAAGCCTGGTTCCAAATTCTGCAATGGTCAGAGATGGGGCTTTGGGGGAAGTAAGGGCAACTTCATTAATGAAGCTATTTCCTCATGGATTCATAGTATAATGTCATTTTCTGGAGCTTATGAAGACTTCTGGAGGTGGAATCTAGTTGGAGACAGTAAGACACTGAAGACGTCATATCTTGTCCTTGTTACTCAACTCTCTCTCTGCTTCTTGGCTGCCAGGAGTTGAGCAGTTCTGCCCCACCATGATGTGCCAACTTGCCACATACTCATAGCAACGGAGTCTGAAATCTATGGAATTCTTGGCTAAAATTAATTTTCACTCCTTTAAAGAACTCCTCTTAGTTATTTGTATAGCAGTGAAATGTCTGAGTAACACAGTGGTAAACGGTAGAATACTAACAGTGACATCCACAATAACTTTTTTTACTTTACCTCTCCAAAATGTAAGCCATGAGAAGTTTAGAGAAAATAAGCAGAGACAGTCATGTCAAGGAGCCCTAGCCCACTGGGATAAGGGGGTAATTTTTACTTTGGAAACTCATTTCTCAGACCCTGGATACCATGTCCTCCATCCAATTCCATTTGCTTTCTGGTTTCCAAGGTTTAGGAAGAAGTAAGGGAGCATGTGGGAGGCAGAAGCTTTGGTGCAAGTGACACCAGGTGACAGGATCATATTGCATGAAATAGTAGAAGTGAGATCTAGTGACAGACTAGGCTACATTATTGGGATTTCGGCTCAGGAGCAACAGGGAGCTCATACTGATCAAAGGGGGCTGCAGGCTGTTCTCTCACCAAAGGGAGCAGTAAGCATTTGTTGACTTTCTCTGAATCACTAATGCTTAGGAGTTGTGCATTGTCCATGAGCAAGGTTTTAAAAGGGTGTTTTCCCATGTGTGCATAAGCATCCTGGTCGTACACTTAATGTCTACAGTTCAGCACCTTAACCTGGGAACTGCTGAGTTTCTCTTCTTGCTAGTATCATGCATTGCATAAACATCCGGGCCTCATGGTTTGATGTGAACCAAAGATCTTTCCATACTTGAGCTACCTAGACAGCATAAAGGTGAGGTAGAAAAAATGCGTATCTGCAACAATGGGCAATAGAGAGAGTTAGCCCTCTATTACAGTCATGGGTAGGACATTTAAAAACGATGGAAAGAGGAGAGTATGACCTACAAGTCAAGAAAGATGAAAACAGATGCCAAGCCTGTTTATCAATTTTAGTCACATATTAGACAGATATAAGGCTGCAGTTCAGGGTCAGGGTTTAAAGCCAAAATATCCTTCATGTTCATTTTTTAGAAAGTATATTTATATTTAGTGCGTGTGCGTGTGTGTGTGCATGTGTGTGTGTGTGTGTGTGCATGTGTGTGTGTGTGTGTGTGTGTGTGTGTGTGTATGGGCATGCACACTTGGAAGTTGAAAGAAAACATGTGAGAGTTAGTTCTCTCTGTCCACTTTGTGGGTCCTGGGGAGAGAACTCATGCTAGGCTTGGTAGCAGGTGCCTTTATTCTCTGAGATATCTTAAGTTTCTACTCACTAAGCTAAGGAACTGGTATCATAGCTACGTATCAGAGATGTAAGAGATTGCTGTAAGATATTACAGCAAGGCTAGTGGGATGTGAACAATGCACTGCTTAGCTGTGTAGCCTCTACAATTAATGACTTTTAAAAGATAATTTAAAACAAAAAATTTAAAAAATCAACAGAGCTTATTTATGTTTTTCGTTGGTACAATTTCCAACCTATCTTTGTCATTGTAAGGCCAGCCCTCTCGAACCCAAGGTCTCATCTTTCATAAAGATCTTTGCTATGGTCTGATGTGGCGTTTTATAACAAAGCTTGAGAAATGACAAGAATGGTAGCAGAAGAAACCCAATATTATGTTTTAATGGGAAACTGGCAAGGATCCAGAGTTTATTTGTCTTCCGTCCCATGGGAGTAGTCCCTATCTGAGTCTTTTCCAATTCAGCAAATTCATAATTGCTCAGGATGTATGGACTTCACCGACTGGTTTCCTTTAACACGTTAAGAAATGTGCTCCAAAGTATAGTTTTATCTTGCTTTATGTTAATATGCTAGCTTCCATTTTCTTGTATAATGTGTTCTCTCAAAATCTTTCCCACTATCTTTGGCTTTTACCCCAGAAGAAAAATCTTTCATCAAGCCCAACATGGTACAGCACTCCTGAAACCCTAGTACTGAAGGGGCTGAAGAGGCAGATAACAAGGTCAAGGTCAGTCTGGGCCACACCAGCAAGACTCAGTCTCCAAAATAAAACAAAAATAACAAACCTGTGAAACTAGAATGTTACAGGCAGAAGGAATATTGCTCCCATATGTAGATACTTTAGAAACAGTTAACATGAAATTTTATGTTTAGTAGCTTTAAAATACGAAAGAAAATTCTAGGGCTAATGATATAGCTTATGGTAGAGTTCTTGCCTATTGTGTGTGGGGTTCTAGTTTGAAAAAATAGTGAGTTCTTTTTTTTTCTTTCATTATGTAAAGTAAAATCATTTTATTCTAACCAACATACAAAAATATCATACAGGTTCCTTAAGGAAGGCATGAAAACTCTTGCCCAGTCCCAAACTCTACATTGCAGTGAATTTCTGTACAGTTAGAATGGATTAATAGATGGAGCTTTATTTAGGCTTTTGTACTTTCAATGTCAATTACGTCTTCAATTAATTAATTTTTATGGTTATTGCTACTTCAATACTCAGAAAGGTTAGTTGACTTACCACCCATAAAAAAGAAAAAAAAACTGAGTTAAAACTAGGAACAAGTTAGTGAGTTAAGTTCAAAGGCAAATAATTACAGATGGAAACTGAAGGAATGAAGAGGAACAGAAAACAAATATGTAGTTTCAAAATATAAGTAAGTACTACTAGGACCAGGGAGTGATGGATGAAGACAGAAACATAGACAGAATTCAAATGCACTTCGAAGAGCTAAACACGGCAGTGCACACCTTTAATCCTAGTATTCAGGAGACAGAGGAAGGTGGATCTCTTGTGAGTTCAAGGCCAGTCTGCTCTACACAGTCAGGCCTACATAGAAAGACCATATCTCAAACAAACAAACAAACAAACAAACAAACACATGACAACAAAAATACAGAAGTCAAGTAGAATAAAATCAGGGTTAATGTTCTAAGGGGGAAAGTGATAAAATTGGTGATAAAATTGGTATTTCTATCAAAATATACAAAGTAGTCATGATTTAATCATTAGCACAAGTATTATAGATTCTAACAAGTTTATATAGAGAAAAGTAGAGCAACAAAATAAATATTTAATTCAAAGCTAGTCAAGTAACGAGAGGAAAAGAATAATTAGAAATTAAATCAAAGGGCAAGGGAAGAATGCGATGTTTGAAATAATCTCAGATTTACCAGTAATTACATGAAATATTAATGCAGGAAATACCAATTTCTTTTTAATAGTTGTGTGGTGTAGTACATGGACTTGTTAGTAAGTGCTTTGGATATTTTACTGATGAACAGTAAATGCATTCTAATTTTTCTATAATAACCAATATTGTATGAAAATTTATGTATGTAGAAACTTCCATTTCTATTTAATACAATATTTAAATAGGTTGACACAGTAGGAGAAAATGGAAACATATTTAAAATTAATGACAGGTTGTTGAGGTGATGGACATGTTAATTAGCTTAGTTAAATATCTATAATATGTATTTGTCTATTAAATTTTAAAATTCCACTAAAATAAAATGCTGACATGAAATGCAAACATTACTCTTTCTTGACAGAAATATATGAAAAATTTTCATTTAACAACAATATCAAACTGTCAATCATTCCACACTTTAATTCATGTATAAAGATTAAAGAATCCCTCACATTCTATAGATATGAAACAAAATTGTCTACAGTGGACTAGCCACTAAATTAGTTGCCCATTAACCGGATCACAGAAGAAGTTTCTGCTTAGATCTACCACTATTAGATTAGATCATGTGAGATTAGAATCTGAATATGGTGACTCAATCTTCTGGTTGAGTTAGTTATTATTGGACCAACTTGAGATTTGATACAAGGCAGATGGCACTGACTCTTTTAAAAGAGAGACCTCATCTCTAGGCTGGCCTTTCACTTAACTGAGGATCATAAACTCTCAGTCTTCCTAGTTCTACCTCTTTACTCTCAGGATCACAGGCATGAGACCCCATTCCTGAGGTACATTTATGAAGTGCTAGGAATTGAACTAAGGGCCTTGTGTGTGATAGGCAAGTGCTCTACCAGCTGAGCTACAACCCAAACTCCTTACACTGACCTTGATTTAATCAGTCTTTAGTAGATCAATTCCTGATTGTAGATGACACAGTGTCCTACTTTTCTTCCTACTGATATGATTAAACACTATGATCAAAAGTCACTTGAAAGGAAAGCATTTATTTGGCTTATATGTCCTGATCATAGCTCATCATTAAGAGAACCCAAGGTGGGATCTCAAACAGGGCAAGAACCAAAGCAGAAACAATGGCAGAATCTGCTTACTGGCTTTCTCTCCTTGGCTTTTCGGCCTGCTTTTGAATTTACCCAGTACCACCTGTCCAGAGGTGGCATTGCCCACAATAGCTGCAATATCAATCATTACTATAGGAAATCTGACAAAAGCATTTCCTCAATTGAGGCTCTTGCTTCCCAGATGACTATAGCTTGTGTCAAGTTGAGCAAAGACTAATCAGCACAGAGAGCCAGCTGATTAGGTTATTTGCTGAGACACTGAAATTCCTGATTATATTAGTCAATATTTGAATCTACCATTGAATGGTTCAAACACTAATTAGGTCAAGTCCTAAGTTGAATCCCTGTTTGGATCAAGCACAGAATAAAATGAATGAACTGTTGACTGAATCAGTCTTTAATTGGAACATATGCTGATTGGATCAAGCATTGATAAGAAACCAGACATGATTGAATCCAGACCTTATTGGTTCATCTCTTTAATTAGCTTGGGGCCAATCTGGATCAAACTATGATCAAATCATTAAAAAGAACATCAAGTACTCAGTGGATTGGCCGCTGGTTGGGTTGCAGACACTAACTAGATTACCGTGTGATTGGAGTGGGAGGGGTAGTGAGACTGTAGATTATATCCAATCTTCTCAACCTTTACCTCTTGTCCCCCTGACAGGAAGACTCCTGATGTTTCATGTCAATGATCTCTGGCCCACAGCTTACCTCTAGGTCCACCTATGTCATGAGGCTTATCCTCCCAAACTGTTTATCTATTTGAATTCAACTTCATCAGAGATAGCGCTTGGCTTGGCCTCTTCCAGACTCTTCTCAGAACTCTCTCCACTCCAAAGCTCTCTATAGCTAGCACAGGCCTGCTACAACTCCTGGCATCAGTTCTGAGTCCTCATTAATACCACAATCACATGTGCATGGTACAGAGTATTTCCCACCAGATTCAGCAGCAGACAGATGGCAGTCAGGCTCTCTGGAGAATATCTTGTCTGTGTAGAAACCATCACTTGGCCTGGCTTCTGAAAAAGCTCTCTTGCTCGTGGTGCTAACGTTGTCTGAGCTGCCCTTTCAGTCCTCTCCTTTGAATAGCTGCCTGGGACCTCATACAAAATGCCCCAGTATACCTTGCAGACATGGCTGTAACAAAGGGACTACCAACTCAGATGTAGAGGAGTCACAGTCAGTACATGATGAATCTTGTCCCAGACCTACCTCCTCATGATTTTGGACTGTTATAATTATTGTTAAGCCAGGTATTATTACTAAGCTTGGGTGACTTGCCTCCATATACACTCCATGCCCTCTTTGGAGATCTTTTGGCATAGCTACCTACCCGTTACTGATTTCCTTGATTTGTCCTTGGATGGTTAAATTGCTTATTATTTATGACAGGTTTCCTAAGTCTAGCTGGCTCCTGTACACCCTGCCCTCTCTTCGACTTTACAGTTGCCTGGGCACTAGGAAATAAACAGCTTGTGCCTTATAAAACCAAGCCTGCATCTTCCTAGAACACAGTTTCCAACTCAGGCAGTACAAAGGCTGTCCCCATGCTTCACAGATGAGACTCCAGGGCCCCAATAAATGATTAGCTGGGAGTTTTCACTGAAAACCTAAAGGGAGGGAATTCTAGAGCCAAAAAAACCACTTAATTCAGCTTTTTATTTATATTATCTCGTCTTGAGCCCATCCCTATATTGTATAGATGCCCCCACCACTCTAGGTGTTCACCATTTACTTCTGCCTGACACCTGATGGGACCCTTCTATCACTCTCTCCTATCCCTCTGTACCTAATGACTGGCTGGAGGACACTTATGTTTCAGGTATGAAACTAGCCAAAACTGGGAATGTATCAGTGTTTGGAGATACAGACAGGTACTTAGGGTGGGTCTTTTCTCAGAGTCAGGTGCAGTGTACACCTCACATACCTCCCAAGTGCCTACCTACCTTATCAGGGAAACAGACTTAGTTACTTTTCTATTACTGAAAAGTGACACAATGACCAAGGCAATTTATAGAAGAGCATATCAGGGATTATAGTTCCAGAGGGATAGAGTCCTTAACCATCATGATAGGTACCATGGCAGCAGGCAGGCAGTCATGGTACTGGAGCAGTAGGTAAAACTTATACCCTTATCCACAAATAGGAAGCAGAGGGAGGGCTAACTGGGAATTGTATGAGTTTTTGAAACCTTAAAGCACATCCCCAGTGATATACTTCCTCCAACAAGGCCACATACCACCTAATCCTTCTCAAATAGTTCCACCACTTGGGGGCCAAACATTTAGATATGTGAGGGTATACTCATAGATCAGTGCCTTGATCATTTATCATCAGAGAAGCTTCCTCATACAATAGATGGGGGCTAACACAGAGAACAACACCTGGACAGCGTGCAGAGAGATTGTGGAACACACATGGGATGTCTTTATCAAGCCTCTCCCCTCAAGGCTTGGGGAACTATGTAGAAGAGAAGGTGGAAAGACTGTAAAAGCCAGAGGGGATGAATAACTGCAAGGAAACAGCACCTTCCAGACACAACAGTACTGATACACATAGGAACACAGAGACTGAAGTATGCATAGGGCCTGTACAAGTTCAAGCCAGCACTTCCCCATGCTGAGTCGAGGATGTGGACACTGGTTCCTATCCCTAATGCTGAAACCTGGTCCCATAACACAGCTGTAGCCATTTGTTCCATGACTGCCAGCTATTTCATATTGTTGCTGTAATATGGCTGCGAGTCATTGATGCAGAAGTTGACTCAGAGCAGAATCATGATGACCACATACCTTGTTATGTTCTATATGTTATGAGGTTTGCAATCTGAAGAAATTCCACAATTATAAGCTTCATGTAGGACCCATCAAATTAAAGGTCAATACTTCTAAGGTTCCACTGGGCAGCACTTCTAGCAGGTTTAGGTTTTATAAGCTGGCCTGGGAAATGTCCAATGCAGAGCTTTGAGCTGTTGCTCTGGTTAATAAGTTTTGGGGTACATGTCCAATAAACCATCCCTGTTTAACTGAGATCAATGTTCATGTGGTTTGTGGGGTGACTCCTAGACCCCAATATCTAACCAAAAAGGTATCTCTAACACTTATTTACATCCACTTGCAAAGGGAAGATTAATTTCCTCCAGTGGTGTATCACTGGGTGTGTTAACCACACTTAAGGGTAGGTTCCATGCCCAGAAGTAAATGGCCAAAACAAAGCTAACTCAGTGGTATTTTTGGAAACATTTTGTCTTATACTGCTTTGTCCTGCCAGTTTTATCTTTGTTTTGTCTTATTAGTATTTTGCTTGTGTATTATGGTTTCCAGTTTTGTGTTTTTATGGTTTGTGTATGTGTGTTTCTTCTGTTTTTTCTTTTTTTATGATTCTGATTTGTTTATTTTTTATTTGCCTATTTTCTAAAAAGAAAGAGAAAGAAAGGACATGGAACTGGGAGGATTCGGAGATGGAGAGGATCTGGGAGGAGGGGAAACTATGATCAGAATACATTGTATGCGAAACCATTTCCCCCATGGGTACCATCTCATTCAAACTACCACAGAAACCCATCTCTAATGATCAAATTGAACTAATAAGAAAAATCTCCACTTTCATATTCATATAAAATTTCTGTTGCAAAGAATTTTTATTTAATTTATAGTGATGATAAATCCAGGTAATTATATGGTGATTATTCATAAAATCATTAATTAAACTCTAAGTCACGTACTATTGCCGTATCTCATACATAAACTGGCAATTGAAATATTTTATGAAAATATATTATTAGAATTTTAAATATCACTCCATCACAAACATTTATCAACAAATATGGAAGAATGTATCTTAGCTAGTTGTAGTCAATTCTTACAGGGGAAGGTGTTAGATGATATCTAAGAAACACAATTATAAATAGTACAATGTATACCCACTTCCGACGTGTTCTCCCTAATAGATATCTGCTGTAAAACACCTGAGAAGAGCACCTTAAGGAAGAACTGGTTTATACTGGGCCACAGTTTGAGAGGATGGGTTATTCTGGTAGGAGCAGGAGGTATCTGGCTATATCATGTCCACAGGAAGCACAGAGAAATAAATGCTGGCATTCTATTCTAGGGCCTCAACCCATAGAATGGTACCACCCATACTCAGGATTGGTTTTCTTTCTTCAGTTAAATATTTCTGGAAACACACTTGTAGACATACTCTGACATTTTATCTTCTACGTGATTTTAAATCCAGTCAAGGTGACAATCAAGATTAACTATCACAACAAATAAAGATACATTGGATCTAGAATTAATACCTAAAAATACTTGAGAAGTAATGTTGTTAGGAACAGACAAATAAAAAAATAATCCATTCTCTGTTTTATAAAATGTAATTTTTTAAAAATCTGTACCTAAGGGACTGCTTAATGGTTTCTCATAATTTTGCTAGCCTACTATTTTATTCAGAGTTTTCTCATCTGAGACAGGAATGAATATAAAACCAAAATGAAGATGTCAGAATTTGGAGGTGATTTTCAAAGCTAGGTGTATTTTAAACCTCAGAAAATGACCCCTAATGGTTGGGAGTGTCTGTGGTGGTTTGGACATGTTTGGCTCAGGGAGTGGGACTATTAGAATGTGTGACCTTGTTGGAAGAAATGTGTCACTGTTGGGTTGGGCTTTAAGACTCTTCTTCTAGCTATCTGGAAGCCAGTCTTCTCCTGTTTCCCTTCTGAACAAGATGTAGAACTTTCAGCTCCTCCTGCACCATGCCTGCCTGGATGCTACCATGCTCCTACCTTGATGATAATGGACTGAACCTTTGAACCTGTAAGCCAGTCCCAATTAAATATTATCCTTATAAGAGTTGTCTTGGTTGTGGTGTCTCTTCACAGCAGTAAAACCCTAACTAAGACAGTGTCAACATGTTGATTTTAAGACAGTACATTTTGCTTGTCTCAGTTTCATTATGTGAGGTTACCACTCATGTGGACCAGGAGGTTCCTTTCAAAAAGGAGATTCCAAGTTTAGAAAAATGGATATTTGGGTAAAGGTGCTAACTCTTAAGCCTGAAGTCTTTTAATCCTGAAGACCTGAGTTAGGTTTCCTGAGCATGATATGGTGGAAGGAGAGAACACAGTCATAGAAGTTGTCCTGTGACCTGCAGAGAAGAGCCACTCTACACTGTACATTTACACAGACACAGACACAGACACAGACACAGACACAGAAACACACACACACACACACACACACACACACACACACACACACCAGTTTACAGAAGATTCTCAATGCTGGAGAGATGGCTAAGTGTTCAAGAGCACTTTTTGTTCTTGCACAGGACCCAGGTTTGATTCCCAACATGTACACAGTGTTCATAACCATCAGTAAGTTCAGTTGCACAGGAC
>NW_021604704.1:235976-237393 GCF_004785775.1 Grammomys surdaster
TGCACAGGACCCAGGTTTGATTCCCAGCATGTACACAGTGTTCATAATCATCAGTAAGTTCAGTTGGACAGGATCTGAGAAGGGGTCTAATGGACTGCTCTGGTTTCCTTGGGCATCAGGCATACATGTGGTGAACAAACACGTATACGGACAAGACACACACACTAAAATAAAATAATTAAAATTTTAAAAAGAGGAATCCACTTTCTGTAGCTTCAAAGCAGCTATTCACCTTACTTTGGCTTATTCACATTCTCTTTCAGTTCAGCAAATTCCAGCTTACTTTAGCAAGTCATTTATTTCATCCTTGGGTGGAAGTCCATTTCCAGGTATAGTGGAAACTTTTGATCTTTGTGGACTCAGCAGCCTTCTTCGAAGATCATAGTCAGTAGCAACATCTTTTTCTTATCCTGCAGATGACAAGAATTGAGAGAATGGCAGGTAACTCTTAGAGCAGGAGAAATGAGCCATTTATTTCCAACTGGAGTAAGTGTTTCACTCACAGATTTGTGAATGGGTTGGCCATCAAGATTAAAGGAACATATTGAGAACAGATATAAAGGAAAACTTGATACCTTCATTCCTTTAGTAATGGACACTCAGATTGTTTGCTATTCAGTATAATAAATGCTCTGGGGATGGTAACTTGTGTAGTGTGGCATACTTTGTGTTACTAAATTGTCACATGTTGTTTAGGCTCATTGAGATGTTGGCAGTAGACACAAGGTTAGTCTCTTCTTTAAATCCAAGCATGTTTATCTTAGAGTGTCTTCCAGTATCACCCAGAATAAACCTTCTGTCTGGGACCGTTTTTTATAGGTGAGAGGGTATTTTGGTTCCCAGGACATCTGTCAGGTTTTGCTGGATGGTGTAAGTGTTTCCTTTGACACTCTCTGTCTTTCTGTTGCTTGCTATTTAATTCTTCTATTCCTGTTTACTTTGTACTTAATATACTCCATGAAAACCAAAAGTATAGCCATGGAGGGTCATTTTCCATATGAAACATGTATATGTTTTCCTGAGATGATGTGCACACTATTTTTTTCTAGAAAATATTCCTATTAGTAAAATTGCTAGAGGAAGAGGTATACACAATTTCAATTTTACTTGATACTACATAAAGTTTTTCCAAAGTACCTGGACCAGTTTCCACTCTCATCAGTAGGGCAAGAACAGGTTTGCTCCTCTACAGGTTCACGCAACTCTGTGGTATCTGACTACTTCTTAGCTTTGGTTTTTTGATAAGAGTTAACATTTCATTAGTTTTGTTTCCTGTAATAGATACATTGGACATTTTCCTCTTCTTTGAATTACAAATTTGTATTCTGTTTGGTCAGTTTGTCTGTTTCCCCCTGTGATTTTGTAGGACATGTGTGTGTGTGTGTGTGTGTGTGTGTGTGTGTGTGTGTGTGTGTGT
>NW_021604704.1:237403-259971 GCF_004785775.1 Grammomys surdaster
TGTGTGTGTGTGTGTGTGTGTGTGTGTGTGTGTGTGTGTGTGTGTGTGTGAGAGAGAGAGAGAGAGAGAGAGAGAGAGAGAGAGAGAGAGAGAGAGAGAGGAGGAAGAGAGAGAGGGAGAGAGAAAGCTTCTCAAATATTCTTTGTAAGTTTTTTTTGAGTTGCAAATGGCATCTTCCTGTCTACAAATTTTCTTTTCATTTTTTTTGTGCATTCTATGTTCCAGAAGTATATAATATTAGTAAAGAGTAGTTTGTTGATCTTTTCTTTTAAAATTTCTGCCTTTTGTATTTTGAGAAATCCTTCTTGCACTCACCCTCATTGAGAATAATTTTCTAAATTTAATTTTTAAAATTGGAAAGCTCTGATTTTCACAATTGGAATTCATTATTTTTTATTATGTATGTTGAGCTCTAAAAATAAGAAATTCCCACCAATTTAGCCACTGACAACACATCATCTTTGCTAACTCAGTTCCTGTCAGTCTCAGAAGTCTGGTACAAGGTATAAAATTTCTCCACTGAGAAGCTAACAAGGTTGACAACGAGCCGTTAACTACCTGCTCGTTTAGAAGTTGGAAGTCTTCTTCAAGCCACCACAATTGTGGTAGAGTTAAAATCAACTAATTTAAGAATTTAATTCTACCTATAAAACTCTTACATAACACTGTATAGACTAGAATTTGATTTAATAACTGGGAGAAGGTGTGTACACCATAGATCTTGGAGCCTTCTTAGACTTTTTCCTACCCTATAGTATGAAGTAGAGAAGCATACTTTTTTCTACATGTTATTTCATTTCAGGAAATTTAAAATATATATGGAAGCAAGCACAATAGTTGCCCATACTCTTAGTTTTCTATGAATCTAAATGGACACTTTAAGTATCAACTCACTTTTTCTCACTTCTTAGGTTAATTTACTACAAACCTAAGGCACAAATTCATCTATAAATATTTCTGTATATGCCTTCAAGGATGTATTTCCTTTCATTTTCCTTCTCCTTTCCCTTTCCCTTTTTTCCTATTTGGAATAAGCTACAAGGTTAAGAGCAAAGTCATCTAGATTGCCAAATCAGATTAAGATTTCTGACACCACCAACAAGTTCAAGGGTATACTCCTTGCACCCCTTGGTTTTGACAGTTTGCTAGAAAGCAATAAATTAACTGAAGCCTGACATATTCACATCCATGTGTACTATGGGCAAAGAGGCAAATTACAAAACATACATGGAGTGGAATCTTGAACTTGGAAGGTATTAAATGTGAAGTTTTAGTGTTCTCAGAGATAAGGGTACCCTCTCAGAATCAACATTCGGCAATATATGAAAGGAGTATTACCAACGCAGGAAGCTTTAGCACAATAGTTCTCAACTTTCCTAATGCTGCTGACCTTTAATACAGTTCCACATGCTGTGGTAACCTCCAACCATAACATTATTTCATTGATACTTCGTAACTATAATTTTCCAACTGTTGTGAATCTGATATGCAACCTCTGTGAAAGGCCTGTTTGACCCTAAAGGGGTTGTGACGTACAGGTTGGGAACCACTGCTTTAGTGTATAAAATTTTTATTGTGTTTTCATTCTGTAGGCATGGTCAATGAAATTGTTGCCTATGCAATGTTGAAGATTATTCTCCCACCTCTTTGACCTTCTAGATATCAAGCTGAAATGTGCATCATAGTCCTGAGTTTCTAATGTGTTGGTCATGCTGAAGTATTGAGTGACGTCTCTGAGATATCAGTTTACATAATCTGTTAAGTAAGGTCCTGAGAGGGCTACCACAAATATCAAAGACACTCATCACTTATGAGATTGAAAGGGTTTACTTTATTTCCCACTAGGGAACAAAGGCCAAATTCATTTCTTCTGTTCTTGTTTCCCTTCCTTTTTTTTTTTTTTGGTTTGTTTTTGGGATATTTTTGTTGTTGTTTTGTTTTTCAAGACATGATGTTTCTGTATAACAGCCCTAGTTATCCTGGAACGTATTCTGTAGACCAGGGTGGTCTTGAACTCAGAGATCCACCTGCCTATCTCTGAAGTTCTGGGATTAAAGGTGATCTCCACCACACCCAGCCCCTTCCCTTCCTCTTGCTCCTCTTTTTTCTTTCCTTCTCTTCTTCCTCCTGGTTTTCCTTCAGTATGTCTACCACTCTTTTCCTTGTCATCTCACCTCCCTTTTTGGTATACTGAAGATTAGGCCTCTTACCTGTTAAGCAAACAGATATAACCCAAGCCTTCTCTTTACTTTTAATTTCTTTGAGACCAGGGTCTCATTCTGTAGCTCAGACTTTCCTTGAATTCATGATCCACCTTGCCTCAGTCTTCCAAGAAGCTAGGATTATAGGCCACATCACCAAGCACATTTACATGTTATTTTGCTCCTAAAGGTTCTTTACATTTATCAAGTCCCCTTCCTTCTTAACTTTTTTCTTACAATTTATTTGTGGAAGGAAATGAGTCATTTGCTCTATAGTCTACCACATTCTGGATTTTGCATAAATTACATAATTATAAAATTCACCCAGATACTGTTTATGATGGTTTGTACATATGCTCGGCCCAGGGAGTGGCATTATTAGAAGGTGTGACCCTATTGGAGTAGGTATGGCCTTGTTGGACTAGGTGTATCACTGCGGGTGTGGGCTTTAAGACTCTCATCCTAGCTGCCTGGAAGCCTGTATTCTGCTACAGCCTTCAGATGAAGATGTAGGACTTTCAGCTCCTTCTGCACCATGTATACCTGAATGCTGTCATGTTCCTGCCTTGATAATAATGGACTGAGCATCTGAACCTGTAAGCCAGTCCCAATTAAAGGTTATCATTTATAAGAGTTGCGTTGGTCATGATGTCTATTCACAGCAATAAAACCCTCACTGTTTTATACTTAACATACTCTAATTAGCTAGAACAGTTCAAGTATGCTTTGGAGTAGAAGTTACAGAAGCACATGTCTAAAATCTCATTTTTTGGTAATTAATTAGGAATTAGTAGGCTTGTAGGTCATCAAGGATAGATTCCTACGCTCCTGAGAGATTCAGGTCCCATTGCTGGTAACAGTCTAATTTTTAGAAATGTGGAAGTATCACAGTTGCCTCTCCTTAGAATTTGAAAATACCATGTGAAAAGATCAAGAAAGCACCACAACTGTCCATACTTAATATGAAAAATGTTTTTTTTAATGTGTGTGTTTGTATGCATGTATGCATGTATGCGTGTGTGTGTGTGTGTGTGTGTGTGTGTGTGTGTGTAGGGGTGGACATGTCTCTGCATATGTGTACATGGAGACCCCAGATAAATACTGGTTCTCTTTCTTTATCACTTTCTACTTTAGTTATGGATTTATTTTTTTTGAGTCATGGTCTCTCTTGAAGCCAGAACTTGCTGTTTGGGCTGCTTGGCTGGCCAAGAAGTTCTGGGGATCTACTTGTCTTCCCTCCTTCAGCACAGGGATCTAGACATGCAGTACTGCATCCAGCTTTTATATGGGAAGATCAGAATTGCCTGAGCAGTAAGCACTTTACCTACTGAGTCATATACTTAGTCTCATGATTTAAAATATATGAAAGAACTAAGTCAATAGAACTTCTTTGAAACCTATGACTTTTTATAGATTTAATTTTTCCCATCAATTGTTTCTAATTTGCTCTATTGTATAGTTTTTGGTCCAGAGAATGAGATGTGAGTCATTTCTTTAGCCATGGATGGATATATGAAGTTTTGAGCTGCCAGAAAGATTTTAAGATCTATCTCACAGGAGGATTTCTGGTAAAGGACACAGATACATAATTGTCTCCTCCCTTAAGAGTTAATCTAAATGTGGCTGTCAGCTGCCTGGAAATAAACTGCTCTGCATAAAAGCTGTGTGTTCCAGAAACTTTATAAGACTGTTTAAAGCCTACCTGAACATATAAGTCGACACAATGGTCTCTCTGGTCATTGTCCATTCTCATACCATGATAAAGATTTCCTCCACAGTGGCCTCTTTTATCACTGACCACTGGCACCTTTAACAGTTTCTCATATTATTTCATAACTAACTCTATCTGGCCCCTACACTATACTCTGCCTTGTCATATTCATTTGACATAAACCATACAAAGAGGGGAGCCAGCAGGAGGCCAGAGTGAGGCCCTGGAGAACTGTGAAGCATCGCTGTGCAGCTTGGTGATGTGCTGGGAGCCAACTCCTAGCAGAAAGCAGCTATCATCTTTGTAGCCATCTCGGGCAATATATTCGCAGGTTGATACTTTTCCACCCTGACAAGAGACTTGTTTTTTTAAATAAGTGACTTTAAAATATCACTATTTGCAGATGATATGATAATATTCATAAGTGACCTGAAAACTTCAACCAGAGAACTCTTATATCTGATAAACACCTTCAGCAGGTAGCTGGATACAACAGCAACTTAAAAATATCAGTAGCCCTCCTTTATACAACAATAAATAGATTGAGAAAGAAATTAGGGAAACACCACCATTTATAATGGCCATGAATAATATACAAGATCTTGGTGTAACTCTAACCAAGCAAGTGAAAGATCTGTATGACAAAAATTTCAAGTCTCTGAAGAAAGAAATTGGAGAAGATCTCAGAGGATGGAAAGATCACACATGCTCATGGATTGGCAAGATTAACATAGCAAAAATTGCCATTTTACCAAAAGCAATCTACAGATTCAATGCAATTCCCATCAAAATTCCAATTCAATTCTTCACAGAGATAGAAACAGCAATTCTCAACTTCATATGGAAAATCAAAAAATCCAGAATGGCTAAAACAATCTTGTACAATAAAAGAACTTCTGGAGGTATCAGCATCCCTGATTTTAAGCTATACTATAGAGCAATAGTAATAAAAACTGCATTATATTGGCATAAAAACAGATAGGTTGATTAATGGAATAGAATTAAAGACCCAGAAATAAACCCACACCTATGGACACTTGAAAGCATCTTCAACAAATGGTGCTAATCTAACTGGATGCCTGCAGGTCGAAGAATGCAAATACGTCCATGTTTATCACCCTGCACCAAAGTCAAGTCCAGCTAGATCAAAGACCTGAATATAAAACTAGATAAACTAAATTTAATAAAAAAGAATATGAGAAATAGCTTTGAATGCATTGGTACAGGAGATAATGCCCTGAAGAGAACACCAACAGCTCAGGCACTAAGATCAGCAATTAATAAATGGTACCTCAAGACATTGAAAAGCTTCTATAAGATGAAGGACACCATCAATAAGACAAAACAGCAGCCTACAGGATGGGAAAGGATCTTCACTAACCCTGCATCTGAGAGTGTGCTATTATCCAGAATATATACATAAAGAACTCAAGAAATTAGATACCAACAAACCAAATAACCCAATTAAGAAATTGGGTACAGAACTAAATATAGAATTCTCAACAGAGCAATCTCTAATGGCCAAGAAGCACCTAAAGAAATGTTCAACATCCTTAGTTATAACAGAAATGCAAATCAAAACGACTCTGAGATTCTCACATGCATCAGAATGACTAAGAGTGAAAACTCAAGTGATAGCACATGCTGATGAGGATGTGGAGCAAGAGGAAGACTCCTCCATTGCTGGTGGGAGTGCAAACTTGTACAACCACTTTGGAAATCAGTATAGATGTTTCTCAGAAAATTGAGAATAATTCTACCACAAGATGCAACTATATCACTCCTGGACATATACCCAAAAGAAGCTCCACCATACCACAAGGACATATGCTCAACTGTGTTCCTAGCAGCTTTATTCATAAGAGCCAGAAATTGGAAGCAACCTAGATGTTCCTCAACCAAAGAATCGATGAAAAAAAAATGTGGTACATTTACACAATGGAATACTACCCAGCTATGAAAAACAAAGACAATATGAAATTTGAAGGCAAATGGATGGAACTGGAAAACAGAAGGGCCTCTTAGCCAGTGGGAGTCTAGGAGCCACTATGAACAAATGCCAAGCCATTTGACAGATGTTTATAATCCCTAAACTCAGGCTGAGGTGGGAAGATCACTGTAAATTTGAGACCTGCCTGGGCTAGTTAGTGAGTTATAGACCAGCCTGGGCTAAAGAGTGAAACACTGTCATTTAAAAAAGGCCTGGCTTGGTAGTAAAGGCCTGTAATTCTGAAGACCTCCGCAGAGGGGGAGACCCTCTCTCAAGTCTCAGAAAGTCGCAACCACCCAGTAATCTACTCGAGACACCATATACCGGAGCAATTGCGAGGTTATTTATTAGGGCGTGACAACTAGCTGCCGGTCAATTCGCATGCCCACGCAGGAGCTGAATTGACCCCGACTGCCAGTTTGAGGGGTGTTTTTAAAGGGAAAAACCACAAACCAAGGAAATGAGGAGGGGGTGAGGGGGTTGCTAGGGTGGTATAACATAAAAATAGTGGAACATTCCAAAGGAACCCAACCTACATGAGTCAGGATCAGATGAAAACTCTCTGTACGCTTATCTTTCTCAAGAATGTAGTCCTGTCCTGTCACTTCGGCCTTGCCCTGTCACTTCGGCCTTGCCCTGTCACTATGGTTCTCAGCTTGGTTCCACCTGACTAAATTGCATTCTTTCCTTTCTCTTTGCAGGTCGACCAGTTCCAGTAATGGTGACTGGTCTTTCCACATTCCTAAAGAAAGCCTAAAGAATATTTTATATCTAAAAAGGATTCTATATACCCAGTATCCATAACTTTTCCCTCTACAATTCCAGCATATACTTCCTGGATTTCAAAAACATGAAAATGTCTTCTCTTAAAAATTACGTACTATGCTGGTTAAGTTTTTGTTAATTTGACATTAGCTCAGTTCATCTGGGAAGAGGGGACCTCAATTGAGAAAATGTCTCCAGCAGATTGGCTTGTGGACATGTCTATGGGGGCATTTTCTTAGTTAATAATCTCTATGGGAAAGTGTAGTTCACTGTGAGTGGTGCCAGTGCTGGGCAGGTAGTCCTGGGTGGTATAAGAAAGCAGGCTAAGCAAGTTATGGGAAGCAAGCTAACAACCACCTTCTTTCTGTGGTCTCTGTTTAAGTGAGGGCCTCTAGGATCATGCCTCCAGGTTCTTGTCTTGAGTTTCTGAATTGGCTTCCCTCAGGGATGAATTATGATATGGAAGTATAAGTCAAACAAGCCCTCTCCTCCTCATGTTGCTTTGGTGAATGTTTGTATCATGGCAGCAGAGAAAGGTAGGATACCTAGTCTCTAATATTTTGTCACAACTGAAAATGGCCTAAGACAGCCAGGCCTGTAGAGTTTGCTGAACTTTGTTTTCTCATGAGGCTCACAGAAGTGGAGGATGAAGATGAACTCTTCTGAGAACTGCTGTGAGGGGCTGAACTACCTCTTAAGGTGGCAATGGCGAAACAGTCAAACTCAGAGGAGGAAGACCATGTTCTGGTTGCTGCCAAATGGAACCAAGCAGGACGCCAGAGTGAAGCCTTCATACTCTTGACAACAATCACAAAAGATTGATAGTGGAGAGGGACCAGAAGGGGCAACAGTCGGGATGTAAATAAATAAAATAGTTAATTAATAATAATAATAAAAGACTGGTTTGGGTCCAGCTTTCAGGCCCTATGAGATGTCTATGGGAAACTGTGGTTCTAAAGTTGACTGTGGTTCTTCTGGAAGCTTTTTTTCTGTGGTATTCCAGCAGGAGAGCTTTTTGTAGTCAGAACTCCTGGATGTCCCAAAGTATAGATATTTTCCCCAATTTTCCAAGGACAAAACAATGAGACTGTCAGTTTGAACTAATACCCTATGATTTCTTAACATAGGCTTTGGAAGAGATACATTTTCTTTCTGGTCAATATAATAAATGTTGGGTGTCAGTCTGACTAATTGAGTGCTGCCTAGATTGTGCTTAACCTGCAGACACAGGCTTTAATTTCCAGCTACTCAGGAGCCCAAGACAGTAGGACAATAAGTTCAAGATCAGCCTGAGCTACAGAAAGTTTTTAAATAGCTGGTAAAGTCTGGGTTGTTTTTTTTTAAAAAAATATGTGTTTATGAAGGTATTCCCAGAGAAACTTGAGACCAACGAACAATGTAGGAAAGTAAAATGAAAAGACAGAAGAGGCATTTTCTGCCTTTCAGCCTTTCTGGTTTTGTCTCCCTTGCACAGTGAGACACGGAGTGTATGAAACAGTAAATATTGTCTCCTCCCCCCATAAGACTTTATTCTTTTATCTCGCCCCATGATATAAAATCTTTATGAAAATGTTTTGTACTCCTTAACTTTTAAGACTTTTGTTTATGGAAAAGCCCTTACTACATTGTGGGAATTTAAATGACTAGGTGACCCCTTCTCTTTTTTCTTCTTTCCTTTGTTCGGACTTTTAAAAAACTAGCTAATCTTGAAAGATGGTGAGGTACAACCCTAACCAATAGGGAAAAGAATCATCATCATCCGTGTTAAAATAAAACCCAAGGGAATTTCCTGTCCTGGTGTGCTTGCTCTCTCAGTGTGTGTCTTGGTGTTCCCTTTTTGAGAAAAAAAGAGTTTGCTGAGCTATTCAGCAATTTTGCTCCTTTGTTCCTCTGTTCTTTTGTGCAACAGCACAATTACTCTTTGTTTCTAACACTGGTCTTTTGTCTGTGGGCATCAGAACTCTAGGTTCTTTAGGCTTCTACTATGAAGCCTGCACTAGTGGTTTCTTGAGGGCTATCAGGCTTGTGGCCTCATATAGTTGTTGTCTTACCAGTTTCTCTGGTTCTGAGGTTTTAAGAGATGGATTAAGCCAGGCTAGCCATCTCTGCTTCTCTTGCTTGCAGATGGTGTCTCCCAGGGCCTGTCAGGCAATGTGGTCACATGGCCCCATTACCCTGACAAGTCTCCTCCTAGAGGCTGTAGTAGTAACTTTTCTCATTGCTATGACAAAATTTTTGGCAAAAGAAGTTTAAGGAAGAGTTTATTTTGGGCCCATAATATAGGGGTGTACATAGTCCACCATGAAAGGGAAGGCACGGCGGCAGATTTATGAGGTGGCTGGTCACTTAGCATCAGCAGCCAGGAGGTACAGAAAGAGAATTGCTGGAACTCAGCTTGCTTTCTTGTTTATTCAGACTGTTAGTGAAGCCCATGGAGTAGTGCCAAGCAAATTTGGGGGAATCTTCCATCCCAGTTAAACTTCTTTGAAAATGTTCTCAAAGACATGCCCCGAGGTATTTCTCCTGAACGTTTCTAAGTCCAGTCAAATTGACATTACAGATTAACCATCATGGATATTTTCTTGGTTCTGTCTCTCTGGGGCAAATCTGACTACTGTAATCAGGGTGATGGTGTCAGGACCCATGACACAGGCTGTTTCCTAACTATAGAAATCTGGTTTGTATTCAGCCTAGAAGCTAGAGTTCTCACAGTCTTCCCTGACCAGAGCTTGTTTCCTTCCAAAACACAATCCTCCAGGTTCATCTGCACCACTAGAAGGAGTATAACCCCTAACTTCACAATCCCATTGGAATTTAATAGCTTTGTTTCCTTTCTCTTCTTTACCAGCACAAACCTGTCCTCTCTGCTCCTTGTCTACTCTTCTTTTAGAATATTTGCCAGTGTGCATGTCTAGCATTTGTCTTGAAATGTGGCCATCTTCTCTGGTATTAAGTTTCTATAGAAGCTCCTTCAGATACATCCCTCAGCTCTGAAGAAGTGTGAGTTCAAGTATGACTAAATGTCCTTACAACAGAGCATCCATAAAGCAAGATGGCATACACTTCAAAACACACCTGGCTACTCAGATTTAAAACCTATACCTTCTAGGTCAATGGGATGCTGTTAAGACTCTAGGGGAGGAGCCTGAGCAGGTTCCTTAACATACTTCTCCAGAGGTACTGGCAGGCCTTTGGGGGTCAAGGAGGAAATTTCTCAGCTCTTGCTCCAATCCTACTCCAGCCTGTCCTGAAGAGATATCTTTATGGTGACTCAGTGAACAGCTGCTTCAAATTAAAATCAGAACACTCAAGGAATTGGCTGCCTGAAGCAAACTATTGCTTTAGCAGAGCAGAGCTCCCAACTGTAATCCTAGCACACTAGAGGCTGAGGCAAGAAGATTATCCTTCATCTGAGGCCAGCCTGGGCTACTTAGTGAATTCCTGGCCAGCCTGACTTACAGTGTGAGACCTTATCTCAAATCAAACCAAACAAAGAACAAAACAAACAAAAGCCCACTCAAACCCAAGAAATAACAACACAGCAGAATGGAAGGCTGAAAGAGGTGGAACGTAGACCTCAGTTTTCAGTTTCATGCTTCTGCTTTGCCTGGGTTGATAGATTTTTTTTCTAAAGATTTTCACACATCTCTTTATAACTCAACCCTCACTTGTCACTTGTCTGCTTAGCAGCACTGGGTGAAGGGAGTTGTGGGAAAGCATGGGCTTTGTTCACCTTTGTTTCTTGCTTAAGGGGTTATCTTCTCCCTTCTGCCTCTTCTCATCAACTGTCTTCAATTTCTTTGATGATTATCCCTCTTTTCCAAAATTGTATTTTATTTTCTTCATTGATATATAAAGTGGTATATATATATATATATATATATATATATATATATATATATATACCCTATATAACACAATGGTTTAAAGTATACCATGGGATGATTTAGACCATTAATGTATATCATGAGATGATTAGGCCAATTAATATATGCATCACCTCACATAGTTATGTTTATTTTTGAGGGGAGACCATTTTGCCACTATGTTCTTAGCATTCCCCACCCAAACTTACAATCCTCTTGCTTGTTTCTGAAATGTGGAGTTTATAGGATTATGCCACAATACTTTTCTTATTTTTTCTGCCCTTCTGGTGGTAAAGATGGAACCCAGGGCCTCATACACACTAGCAGAGCACTCTGCCATTAAGCTATATCTTCAACTAAGTGCTTTAAATAACTACAGTTGTAGCAACCAGGAAACAAAAAAGAAAGACAAGAAGAGACTAGAATTCTACAATCCACCTTCAAAGGTACACCCCAAAGATCTAAGTTTCATCCCTTAGGATTCATCTCCTAAATTTTCTACCACTTTTGAATAGTACCAGGGTAGAGACCAGGCCTTAAGTGTGAACCTTAGAGGAACACTTTGATTAAAATAATAGCAACAATATGTAACTGTAGTCAATCATGTTGCACATTAGATCTCTTGAAGATATTCCTATTTAACAAAAACCTTAAAGTTCTTCAGTAATATCTCAGTAGTTCCAATCTCCTTCCAAAGTTCAGTGCTCCCAGAGCCTGGTACCTAACTGTATTAGTTTCTTTTCTGTGGAGAAGGCATGGCAGAGTAACTCTGTGGTGCATGGGCCAGCAAGCAGAAACTGAATATGAAAACAGGAGTCAAGATACCTCATCTACATACTCACTCAATTTCTTTGCATTTCAAATGCCCATAAGGAGTTGGAGGAACAGGGAACTCATTTCCGGTGAGAATGCAAAAGTATACTCTTTTGCAACAACTAGGGAATTTGAGACGTTTGGGAAGTTGTACCATTTGCCTACAACTACCAGGTAGGAAATTATGGAAAACTCCAGGAGCTTGGGGCTGGCAGACAGCTCTGAGAAAATGGAGTTTTCAGTGGAGCCAGTGGAAGCTGGGCCTAGAGGCAAATACATTCTTGTAATCCTAGCACTTACTGAAGACTGAGGCAGAAATATCACTGGTTTGAGGCTAGTCTGTGCTACATAGGTAGTTTAAGGATAGCCTGGGCAAGTTATGAAGACTCTTGTCTTAAAATAAAAATGAAAGAAATACAGTTAAGAAATGAGTTAGAAATACAGCTCTTAGGTGGAGTACCTGTATGCATAAGGCCGTAAGTTTGATCTGTGTACCACAGAAAAAGGAAAAGGGTTGGAGGAGAAAGTCAGTATAAGCATCCAACATGAATAACTGACAACTAAAAACTGAGACCTCTGTAGACAAGAAAATGGTACTTATTGAGAACCATAGGTGTTCGCCCAGAACAAAACCAATCAAACCCAATGACCATTGTCTTAGTTAGGGTTATGATCACTGTGATCAAGCACCATGACCTAAATCAACTTGGGGAGGAAAGGGTTACATTTCCATAGGAACCAATGCAGAAATCACAGAGGAATACTGCTTACTGGCTTGCTTTCCATGGCTTGCTCAGCCTGCTTTCTTATAGAACCCAGGATCACCAGCCCAGGAGTGGCACCACCCACAATGGGCTAGACCCCCACCGCACCCCATCAATCACTAAAGTAAGAAAATGCCCTACAGGCTTGCCTACATCTCAACCTTATGGAGGCATTTTCTCAGTTGAGGTTCCTTCTTTTCTGATGACTTTCACTTGTGTCAAATTGACATAAAATTATCCACCACAACCCCTAAGATTCCTCCAAGTTTTAAAATATGCCAAATATTTTATAGGATTCAGGATATTCTCCTTTTAGCCTCTTTAGTACACAAGAGAAAGGGAGAAATGATGAAGCTGGTGAAGTGACAAGATCTCCTTGCACCCTGGCCTGTAACTGAAATCCCTTTCGACATAACTTTTCCTATAATGTTGGGTCTTCTCAACTAACCAGTCCTTTGTGGGACTGCAATAATTCAGGGTTACAGAAGAAGGGGCTAGGAGAGCTTAAACCCTGGATACCTTGGATGAGGACAGTTTTTCTCCCTCCTCCCAACCTGGCACCATAAAATTGACTACCCCACCATCAACCCTAGTAAGATTTTATTGACCTGACAGTTATCAGACTTCACTCCTTGTTTGACCTTATAAGGTTCCTCGTTATACCCCTGAATATGCAAATGAAGTGTCTTCCAGCATCTCTGTTCTGACCAATTGTACACAGCCACACAAACCTTGCCCCAGAGACTGTGACCATCTACCCAAGGGCACAAATACCTGTTTCTACCCCCACTCCCACCCCCATTTAACTGAATCAGTTCTCTGAAGAACAGGTATGTGTGTGTTTTTTCCCTCCTTTTAAACTGCATACTCACTGCAGACTAAGATCCTGCTTGTACCCAGCTGTGCTGGGCTAAGCTTCCTTCCCTCCAGTCCAGCCCAGTGTGCAACAAGCCTGGTACCTGAAGGGGGAAAGTGGACACTGGCCAACAGCCCTCCCTCAGATGCTCCCATTAATTCTGTCCCCCGATTTTTGTGCGATGATTCGTCATTGAGGATGTCCTTTTCTTACTCCAGTTTATGTACTCAGTTCTGGGCCTCGAATGGCATCATTTCTAACTTGGCTAGAGAAAACAGAAACATGTTGCCTCTTCTGTGTCTCTAGTCTATTGTTATATATACAGGATCCAGAGACAAGGGCTCATGGCTTCCTTTCTCTTAAGAAATTATTCCATTCTTTTGAGACTTTTGTTGTTGTTTGGTTTGGATTGTTTTGGTTTTCAGTTACTTTATTTTTGAGACAGGGTCTGGACAAGTATTCTAGGATCCAATTTTACCTTCTTGTATCCTGAGATGGCAGATATGTACTACAACACCCAGCGTTAGACCTCTTCTTCAGCAATCCTGCTCTGTTCTTCTTTCTTTACTGGACTTTCTTTATTGTGTGTTACAAGCTTGTCCTATAGACACAGTTTTCACAATCTGCTAATTGCGTATTCCTTTAACAGCTTTGGCTGTTAAAGCCATTCTACTGGACTAGAGAAAAGATGTCTATGGTTATGTAATCCTCAGACTTGATGTCTAATTTTATCATTATTATATGTTTAAGTGAAGATTCTCATTTTTTGATTTATTGTCCTGATGAAATAAAATCTCTTTGGTGTTTTCCTTTTATAGGCAGATAGTAAAGGAAGTCAGCATTTTCTTTTATCTGGATGTTCAATTTTACTACCAAGTACAAATATCAAAAGCCTGAGATGATATTGATAGTCTAAACATAGGACTCAAATTTCCTGTATTAAAGATTAATGGGTTTTTTATTATTTGTCAGAGTAAACCAAGAAGGGAAGGAATTCAAACAGGCCCAGACCTGTAGGCATTTTATCCCTTTAAGTTTTAGTTTCAGAAGGAATATACAAGTCGGGTGGTGGTGGTGGTGACATACCCCTGTAATCCTTGTACACGTGAAGGTAGACAGAAGGATCACAAGTTCCTGGCTAGCCTGTGCTACAGGGAGAGATGCTATCTCAAACAAACAGTATTCACAGCTCAATCTTTCTGTACATGAGGACGTTAATTAATGAGAAACACTGCAGTTTCTTCGTGGTTGCACATGGTTATGACTATCAAATGCATTGTTGGAGAACATGTGACAGCCCTTTCCTTCTTAGACATTGTAATTAATCTTGAAATCAACTTTGTCATTTTCAAAATAAGTCACTAGGGCATACAGTTAACACATGGTACCATTCTAGTCAGCTATGATTCCTGATCCAAAGCAGGTATATAATAGAAGCTAGCTTTGCCTTTAAACTACACTACAGCTTCTTCCAAGTGCTTAAGGAAATCTTGTACCAGAGGCTGAAATACACAGAGTCTAAGCCATTGACAGTCAATGTTTGCTATGCACAGGTGATAGGCTCAAGAACCTCCCAGGAATACTAAAATCTGAGGAGGCTCAAGTCCCTTGTAGTAGTGAAGTGTTTGCAATCTCCTATGGACTTCATATCATCTCTAGACGACTCAGCATATCTGATACAAGGGCTGAAGAGATGACTCAGCAATTACTCTTTTTGACTCACTTTCCACTCTTTCAGAGAATTAAGAGTTCAGTTCCCAGGATCCTTCTTCTAATGTCTTCTGTCCTACACACACACACACACACACACACATGTTTCATATAAACTCATACAGACATGAGTATTGAACATTTTGAGGGGAACAATTGCTTTATTTTAAAAGAAGAATCTAGGGGCCAAGGGTATGACAAAAAAAAAAACCCAAAGAATCAACTATCCTTGACTCATATGGGTTCACAGAGTCTAAATCGATAACCAGGGAGTCCACATGGGACTGACCCATGTTACAGTTTTGTAGCTTGGTCTTCTTATACGACTCCTAACAGTGGGAGCAGGAGCTGTCTCTCAGTCTTTTACCTGCTTTAGGGACCCTTCCCTCTCACTGAGCTGCCTCTTCTAGACTCAATAGGAGCTGTGCAGAGTGTCTCTACAACTTCATTTATTAATATGCTATGGTTGACTGATACACTTGGGAGGCCTACCCTTTTCTGAAGAGAAATGGAGAAGTGGATCTGTGGGTCAGAGGGGAGATGGAAGGAGGACCTGGAAGGTGAGGAGGGAGAGGAACTACAGTCAGGAAGTAAAAAGAAAGACAAATGGATATATATATATATAATGTTATATATTGTATAAAAATATATATCAATTATATAATTATATAATATATTATATAATATATATCACTCTTAAAATAATAAAAGTATGCATCCTTTCTCTACAAAACAAAAGACAATCTGATACAATGGAAATAGTTGCTATAATGAATAGTAACAAGAAAACAAAAAACTACATGTTCAGTCCAAACACAACATTTACTATATAGTAAATGTCAGTAACAGTATAGCATTTGTCTGACTGTTTTGGCTCCATGGTTAGTCAAATCTGTAGCTGAAGAATCTGTAGAAACAGAGGGCCAGCTGTAAGGCTATCACTTTGTCTTTTCAGCCACACAGAGCCAGTCGGTTTTGGTTAAATCCATTTTTGAATTCCATTTGTAAGTGGGTGGCAGCAGGAATTATGGTTATTACTGGGGACATTTCAAGAAGTATATACTGAATGTTCCAGCACTGCAGAAGTAGGTTTGCAACAACAGAAGGAAACCTGAGAGGAGGAACAGCTCTCCCTTCCCCCACTTCTTATTGACCTGTTCCAATCTTCCCTTACTAACAAAGACACACATGTTACAGGCTGTTCATGCACAGTTCATCTAAGGGCTTGCCTAGGCAGCTAGGATATGTGGAAGCTGGATGCTCTCTTCTAGCAAATGTTTGGGAAAACCAAAAATCTGCATGGAGAACAAGCACTGACTCCTAGCATGGGGAGCTGGTTTCCCAGTTTCTCTGAGCAGAAGATGAAAGGAAATACAACAGCTGGGGCAGAAGGGAGTAGGAGATTCTTAAGCAAGCTCTTTCCAGATCCTCCGTGCTTGAAGATCCCAGACTGTGAACACATGGCCCCTGGTTATTTGAGTGTAGTCCAGCTTTCTAATCCCACATGGGTTTTGTATTGTTTAAGCTACCCAAAAGAGTCCCACACATAATACAAAACACAGACTTTAAAAACAAAGCTAAGGTTTGTGTTTTTCCAAACCCCTCCATTATACTTAACATCATTTAGAGGGTGGGTTCAAATTATCTCTTGCATTATATTCCGTACTGCTGGCCTGTGCACAAATGTTGCTGTTGTATGATAAGTAGGACTGTGGAGCCCATTTATATGCTGATTTGTTTGGGTGGCGCAAGTGGAATCTTTTGAGAAGAGAAAATTGGAGCATTTGTTTAAGGAAACTTTATATTGAGTGTTTTCACTGTTTGGGGAAAATAAGAAAACGAGGTCTGGTTTGAGCCTTTCATGTTAGACAATAGTTTGAGAGCATGTCTCTGCACTTTGCAAAATAATCTACACATGAATTATTTATCCTACCCCCCACCCCAGAATAAAGAACCTCTTGGCACCTAAACTTTACAGAACTTACCAACACAGATTGAATGTAAAGTATATACCTGGGGATCTCTTTTCTTCTCCTTCCCACCCTCCCTCTCTCTATCCCTCCCCCTTCCTTCTCCCTACCTTCTTCTTTCCTCTCTATAGGTAAAAAAAACTCTTAAGGTCAGTACTACCAAGGCAAATGGTCTAGAAAATTACTTGTGTGTACAAATAGAATTAAAAGGAGTCTTACAAATAGATTTCAATTATTTATGTGACAAATCATTGTTTAGAAAACTGAAAATGAAATTGTTGTAGTCTCAGAAATTTGAATGTATGCTCACTACCTATAACATAAATACCTATCATTTATATATTTATAGAAGAATTATTGCTGAAACCTCAGAGTAAGTAATCTCCACTTGACAACTGACTGCAATGGACAATGTACTTTTCTCCAGTGGTCTCACTGGGTAAGCCACACTTAAGGCCTCATGCTCAGAAGTAGATAGCCAATATAAAACATATGTAGATTTTCTGACTCATACTATATTGCTTGAGAATATTTTTTATCTTTCTGGTCTTTTCTTTGTATATTAATTATATTTTCTGAATTTGTGATTTTATGTTTGTGTGTGTGTGTGTGTGTTTCTTGCACTGTCTCTTCTTTTTTGGTCTGCTTTGTTTTGTTCATTTGTCTGTTTGTTTTCTAAAGAGAGCAAAAGAAGGCATGGGGTTGGGTGGCTGGGGAAATGGGGAGAATATGGGAGGAGTTGAGGGAGGAAAAACTGTGATCACAATATGTTATATGAAAAAAATATTTTCAATTAAAAGAAACAGAGTAGGTGTTTATCTTAATTTGGGCTTCTGTTGCTGTGATGAAAAACCATGACCAAAGCAACTAAGGGCGAAAGGGTATTCAGCTTACATTTCCAGATCGTAGCCCATCTTTGGAGGAAGTCAGAACAGGAACTCGAACAGGGCAAGAACCTGGAAGCAGGAGCTGATGCAGAGGCCATGGAGGGATGCTGCTTGCTGATTTGCTCCTATGACTTATTCGGCCTGCTTTCTTATAGAACCAAGGAGCACCAACCCAGGTATGTCAGCACCCAAAATGGGCTGGCCTACCCCTATTAATCACTAATTCAGAAAATGCCCTACCCCATCTCTGCATTTCTTGTAGACTGGATAAATTTTGGGTTGAAAGTTTTGTGGGTGGGTTAGTGTCCCTATGTTCCACTGCGATTCCTGCCTAGATATAAGAGGTGGTCTCTTCAGGTTCCAGATCTCTAATGCTGTGAGTCAGAGCAAAGGTCACCCCCATTGATTCTTGGATGCCTCCCCTATCCCAGATCTCTGTAATGTCCTGGAGATGCACTGACCCCCCCCCCCATACCCCACTGCTATCAGTTGCAGATTTACAATCATTCTCATGACCATCTGGACATCTTTTCTGTCCCTCCCAACACCTGATCCTGACCTCTCCTTCCCCTCTCCATCCACTTTCCCACCCAGTTCTCTTCCTCCATCTGCCTCTTATGACTATTTAATTCCTACTTCTAAGTGAGATTCAAGCATTCTCATTTGGGCCTTCCTTCTTGTTTAGCTTCTTTGGGTCTGTGGAGTATAGCATGGGTATTCACTTATGAGTACATGTCATGCATGTCCTTTTTGGTCTGAGTTATCTCACTCATGATGATATTCTCAAGTTCCATCCATTCATCTGCAAAATTCACGATATCTTTGTTTATTAAAAGCCAAACAGTATTTCATTGTGTAGATGTACCACATTTTCTTTATCCATTCTTTAGTGGAGGGACATCTAGGTTGTTTCCAGTTTCTGGCTATTACTAATAAAGCTGGTATGAACACAGTTGAGCAAGTGTCTTCGTGGGATGATAAAGCATCTTTTGGATTTATAGCCCAATAGCTGGGTCTTGGTGTAGAACTATTCCCAATTTTCTGAGACTTCCAAATTGATTTCCAAAGTGATTGTATAAGTTTGCACTCCCACCAGCAATGGAGGAATGTTCCTCTTGCTCCACATCTTCACCAACTTGAGTTATCACTTGCATTTTTTATCTTAGCCATTCTGATAGGTGTAAGATGGAACCTCAGAATTGTTTTGATTTGCATCTCCCTAGTAACTAAGGAATTTGAACATTTCTTTAAGTGCTTCTCAGCCATTCAAGATTCCTCTGTTGAGAATTCTCTTTTTAGCTCTGCACCCCATTGTTTTAATTGGCAGAGACTGAGAGAATGGCCAACCAATAATGGCCCAACTTGAGACCCATCCCATGGGCAAGCACTAATCCCTGAAATGCCTGTCTGTTATTTTTGCAAACAGGAGTCTAGCATGGTGTCCACCCAGGAGCTGACTGAGATAGATGTAGACATCCACAGCCAACCAGTGGATGGAGTTTGGGGACTCTTATGGAAGAGTTGAGGGAAGAATTGTAGGCCCCAAAGGGGATAGGAATTCCACAGGAAGACCAAAAAGAGTGAACTAGCCTGGATCCTTTGGGCTCTCAGAGACTGAACCACCAACCAAAGAGCATACGTGGGTTGGACCTAACCCTCACCCACCTGCACATATGTAGCAGATGTGAAACTTGGTCTTCATATTGGTCCCAAACAACTGGAGTGGGGCCTATCCCAAAAGCTGTTGCCTGTCTGTGGGATATGTTCTTCTAGCTAGGCTGCCTTGTCTGACCTCAGTGGGAGAGGATGCACCTATCCCCATAGAGACTTGATATATACATCCTTTCAGAAGAGAAGTGGAGGGGGAGATGGGAGGGAAGGATTGTGGGAGCAAGTGACCAGGAGGAGGGGCACTGAGCAGGATACAAAGTGAATTTTAAAAATGTCCTACAGGGTTCCCTGCAACCTGATGGAGACAATTTCTCAATTGGGGTTCCCTCCTCTCAGATGACTATAGCTTATGTCAAGTTGACATAAAACTAAACATCACAGTGCTTTACAAAATTATTGCATTTTTTCTGCTGAAGGCAACTCTAAGAAGTTGGCAGTATTCATTGATTTTGTATCAAAGATACCTGAAGTTCTAATACACATAGTAGCTTACATATATAGCTTATATCTATACTAAACAGTAAAGCTGGCAAAAATAATCTTTCTTTAATGTTTTGATTAGCATATATTTATTATATATAATAAGGGATTGCATCATCCCATTTTCATACTCATACATGATATGTTTCAATCATATTAACCCCTGGTGCAGTCTCTTATTCCCCTTCCAAACAGCCCCTGCTTTCTGCTTTGATGCCTAGTGTTTGTGACCCAATGAGTTTCATTGGGTTTGCTAGAGACACAGATGGGAGATTGTTTACTGGAGCATATGTACCTTATAAGAAGCCACATTACCTGTGAGAATGTCTCCCCCTTCCCTATCAATTGTTGTCTGAATACAAATCCCTCAGGGGGGGTGGAGCCCCATGAGCCCCTCCCATCACAGGATAGAGACAAGAATAATGTTTCAGAGGTCTTGTGCAGGTAATCCCAGCTGTAACTTCAAGAGTGCAACAGCTGTCATGATTGGAAGTCAGCATTCCACACCAGGGTCTCAAACACACTAGGCAAGTAAGCTCTTACTGGTCTCATAGTTAATTAAGGCTTTTTACTCTTTGATTGAGAATTACTCTTTTACATGGATCTGAATTGAAGCCAAACCCGTTCATTTCATGTTCATTTCATTTGATGGAGAATAAGACAGTTCCTAACTTCACAATTTGTGAAAGATGACAAATGTCCATTAACTATCTACTTGGTACCAGACAATGTAATATAAAGGTTTGTATAATTTCTAAAGTTTTCTGTGTTATTGACTTCTTGTTCTATTGCATTATGATCAAAAAAGGTCCTCAATATGAATCATTTCAAGTGTTAAAAACTTACTGAGGCTTGTTTATGGTGTATGATATGACCTGTTGTAGATCATGTTCCCTATTGAGTTAATGTTACTGTTGAGTAGAACATGTATTTGGTGGCCATAGAGCAGAATATTTTGTAGATGGCTATTAGGTTCAATTTGTCTAGGGTACAGTTCAGTTCTGATGTATCTTCATTGGTTTTCAGTCAGATAAAAATAAGCATTTCTGATGTGCTACAGTCTGGTGATAACAGAAACAATTAAGCAGTATGTTACTTTTCTATTGCTCTGATAAAATACTATTTGATCAAAGCAGTTTATAAAAGTAAAGGTTTATGTTGGGCTATAGTTCCAGAGGGTCCTTTACCATCATGGCATGGAAGTATGTCAGCAATCAGCAGTTGGGAGCCTTCATCTCAAACTGCAAACTGGAAGCAGAGAGAATAAACTACAAATGCTGCTTTCTGACTCATTTTCAGGCTCATGCCTACTTAGTTTTCTTACACATCTCAGGACCATCTCCCCAGGAAATTGTGCCCCATATGGTGGGCTGGGCTCTCCTACATCAATTAATAATCAAGACAATCCAATATAGGCATATTCACAGGCCAATCTGATCTGTGCAACCCCTCAATGGAAATTCATTTTTTTATATGATTCTAGTTGTGTTGACACTTAAAGCAAACTGGGACAATTGGTTCTGTGAATAAAATGCCCATACTTTCCTTGTTGGAGGAGAACACTGATTTGAAAATCTCTCCTGTGAGCCCATGGCAACTGTAGGAAAAAAGAAAAAAAATTGCTACATTTTTTTATGTCTTAGCTATGCTTGTTCTGGCTCTACTCACCAAGGTGCAAAGCCACCATATTTGATCAATACACTGTGAGGTTTCCCATAGGAAAGGACATATAATAAGTGCGCTGGAAGCCTGTAAGGCTAATATGGTTACTGCTATGTAACTATTTACTCCAGAACGTAGTGACACTGAACAATTTTTCTAGTTTGCTCACAATTTTATGCTTAAGAATGAAGGAAGCTCTCAACTAACCAATTGTTACTTAGGGTCTCTCAAGTCCCTGTAATCAGCGACAATTAGGGCTGTGGTCATCTAAACAAGTGAAGGGCTGGTAGTCCAAGATGGCATACTCATATTTTTGGCTGTTGTGTAATTTTTTTTTCTGGAGAGACATGAAGTGATGTCTATTCATCCCAGATATGGGCATTTAGCTGCTAGCTGGTGTCTTTCTGAATGGCTGCTCTGAGCATGTTACTTGATCTTCAAAGCACTCCACTGGATATCTTATTACTACCAAAGTAATAATGATTATAATGATAGCTTTCCTTTCTTATATGCCATCTGATTTCCATTCCTTACCTTCTCCTGTAAACTAAAAATACAATAAACTGCTAATCTCATATTTGCACAGAGGAACATGGAGTCTTAGGAAAGGCAAGGAATCCATAGTCATAGAGCCCTATCTGGAGTGAATAGGTAATTGGTATATTCTAGTTAAGTTCAGAGAACCTGAACTGAGGTGGTATCTGGAGAGATCATAGCATGAGGAGACCTTAAAGGGGGAGAGCTTTATTTAGTAGCACACTAGTGATAAAGAGTTGGGCAGAAAGAGAACCTGATGAGGCAGTGATCAGAGATTAGAGTACAGCTCTTCCAAATGGACACTGCGGCAAGTCATTTCTGCTGTGTAGGATTACTCTTGTATTCCACCTAAAGCTCCTGTCTGCTGAGGACATAGCTCAGTGGTAGAATACATGCTTAACCTGCATGAGGGCCTAGGTTCCCTCAGCACCAAACAGAAGCAAAAGGAATATATTCTTGTTAAAGTTCTTGAAGCAAAAGCCAAGACTGACTCTCTTGGGCAACAGATTTCCTGACAGGGTGCTCTAAAAAAAAGAGGGGGTGGGGTGAGGAAAGAAAACTGCTAAGAAGTTGGGGTGAGGGGTTGGGGGTGTGGTTCAGTGTTGCTCAGTATGCATAGGCCATAGATTCTGTACCTAACACACACACACACACACACACACACACACACACACACACACACACA
>NW_021604704.1:259981-265671 GCF_004785775.1 Grammomys surdaster
ACACACACACACACACACACACACACACACACACACACACACACACACGGAGGGGCACTAGGTGTGGTGACCTCACACATGTAATCCAATTACTCCGAGGCAGGAAGCAGAGGCAGGAAGATCACTGCAAGTTCAAGGGCAGCCTGCTCTATACACAGCTCCATATTGGTTAGGATACCAGGGCTACACAGTGAAACATAATAATACAAAAAAAAGGGGCCGTGAAGAGGGAGCAGGAAAGAAAAATAAAAGGAAAGTAGTGGTTCCACTTAGAAACTGCTTTCTAAGGGAGCTCAGGAGCTTGGTCACACCACACAATTAGTTATACTTTGAAACAAGTGGGCATCCTTTCCTGTCACACTATTTGTGAATGCTCTTAGACTACCTGGCGTTACTGGAGTAGAATGTACTTTCTTGGTAGAAGGCTCATTTGGACAAAAACAATTCTGTAGTAAAGCCAGCAGCTGTAAGCTCTCATTAACTACCATTGTTGGCGGCTGAGGAAGTTGTACAGGCCCAGCAAACAGTAGTCTGGTGAGGCCTTAACACTTTACTAAAAGGAAGTCAGCCTTGATATCAATAAGTACAGCTCTTTCCCAAGCCAGAAAAACAATACAACTGAACTTCTAATAAACATGCTTTGGGAAGAGGTTGCCAATGTATACTGTATTTATTGAGATCTTCTACTCTTATACTTTACGTACTTGTCAAAGGACCCAGGAGGTGCTATTTATTTAATCTCTGGTGTTCTGGGATTTTATTTGCTCCATTTATGAAAATTGAAAGTTTTGCTGAGTATAGTAGTCTGGGCTGGTCTCTTAGAGTCTGCAGCACATTTGTACAGACCTTTCTGACTTTTAGGGTCTCTATTGAGGTCAGATATAATTTTAATAGGTCTGCCTTTGTATATTGCTTGGTCATTTTCCTTTGCAGCTTTTACAATTCTTTCTTTGTTTTATATGTTTAATGTTTAGATTATTTGGTAAGGAGACTTTCTTTTCTGGTTCAATCTATTTTGGTGTTCTGTATGATTCTTCTTCTGCCTTTATAGGCAACTCTTTCTTTAGGTTAGGAAATATTTTCTATGGTTTTGTTGAAAATCCTTTGATCTGGGATTCTTCTAGGTTTTGTGTTTTCCGAGTATCCCAGATTTCCTGATGTTTTGTGTCAGGAGTTTTTAGATTTAACATTTCCTTCCACTCCTGTATCCAGTTCTTCTATCATAGCTTCAATGCTTGAGATTCTCTCTAGCATCTCTTGTATTCTGTTAGTGAACCTTGCCTCTGCAGTTGCTTTTTTAATTCCTGAAACTTTCCTTTCCAGAATCATCTCAGTTTATGTTTTCTTTATTGCTTTTATTTCCATTTTCAGTTCTTGAAGAATTTTATTTGTATTCTTCAACTGCTTATGTTTCCTGGCTTTCTTTTAGTGATTTATTCATTTTCTCATATTGTTTGTATTTTACTCAAATCTATTTAACGGATTTATTCATTTCCCTTTTAAGCACCTCTATCATCTTCATGTAGGTGCTTTATTGTCTTCCTCTTGTGCTTCAAGCTCTTTTGGAATATTCAAGACCTGCCGTAATGAATAGCTGGGCTTTGGCGAGGACATTGTCCTGGCTATTTTATTGATCGTATTTTTATGTTGGCATCTACGCATCTGGGTTTGGGATGATTATGGATCTAGCTGCTGATTTTTTGGAGGTCAGGAGAGGATGATTTGTGAGATCCTCAGGAGCTATGGACAGGGGGTAAAGGAGGCTGCAGATTAGAGGATTCTGAGTGATTGTGTCACTGGAGAGAACAGAGATAGCTGAGAAGGGCTGTGTCCAGGCTATCTGGTCTTAAGACAGGCATGGCCTGTGGTTGAGTAGAGGGGTGTCTATCTGAGCTTGGGTCTGGGGACATAGGGATAAGTATTTGGAGGAAGGCCAGGAGGGAATGGTCTGTGGGATGTACAGGAGGTGTGGAGAGGGGTGATGGGAAGCTGCAGCCGGTGTTCTGTTTTTGTGCTAGAGACTAGCTTGAGGGATTGAGCCTGCTGGGGAAGCAGAACAAGACTGAACTTTTAATGTGTTCAAATTGGTAAGGCATGTTGGACTTTTAAAGTTATTTATGTTTTATATTTTGATGTTACTATTAACATGTCATCTTGTGGATAAATTAGAAAGGCACGGTTCTAATTGGAAAGTGGTGTGTTTTTGTGTCAAGGTGACAAGGTACCAGTTGTGTTGGCTAGTTTTATCTTAACTTGAAACAAGTTAGAGTAATTAGAGAGAAAAGAACATCTATTAAACAAATATCTCCCTAAGATCAGGCTGCAGGCAAGGCTGTAGGGCATTTTCTTAAATTGTGATTAATGGGGGAGAGTCCAGTTCATTGTGGGTGGTGCCATCCCTGGACTGTTGGTCCTGAGTTCTATAAGAAAGCAGGCTGAGCAAGCCATGTGGTACAAGTCAGCAAGTTGCACCCACCTTGGACTCTGTGTTAGTCCCTGTGTGAGTTCCTGTCCTGACTTCCTTTATGATGAACAGTGCTGTAAAAATACAAGCCAAATAAACCCTTCCTCCCAAAGATGCTTTGGTTGTGATGTTTTGTTTTAGTAATAGTAATCCTTGCTATGATGAATACTATTTTCTTTGAAAAGAAAATTCTTTTCAAAGCAATCTTGGAGTCACATGATAAATTTAACTTTTCTTACAGGTACTGTTTGCTTCCTTACAGTCAGTATAAATGATAACCTGGGAATAACTTATACTTCTAAGGAAAACTGCCATCAGACCTTTTAGATGAATGCTTTGGCAGCTGGCGACCAGATATCTCCAAGTTGCCTTTTGCTTTTAGAATCAAACACAAAACTGAATCAACACCACCAGTGCCCACTTGGAAAGAATGTAGGCATTGCATTCCAGAGAGGTCTAAAGGTTGTATTACTTATGACCATTTTATGTTGTTTTCTCTAAGTGCAGGGGAGGATAATTAACCTTGCAGTCTGCCTTCATTTCAACTTTCCAGTAATCACAGTCCTTCGAAAAGGGAAAATACACCTCTTTGTGCAGTTTCCAAATGGTTCTCCTTAGACTCCTTGGGAAGTTCTTCTCCCACATGAAGCATGTCTACTTACCTGAAATCATCATGGTTCTGCTGCTTGCATTAGGAGACCTGGATCCCATGGGCATGTCCTCTACTATTTCAAGAGAGAAAATGTGTTGACAAAAAACAGTCACAGATGATCACTCTTCCCAAAGCGGACATGAAAGACTTGTGTTTTGAACAGATGGACACCAATAAATGGTTTTTAATTGTATGTCAGATACCACCCACTGAGTAAACAAATGAGGTCCTTAAAACAGAATGCTGTTTATCTTAGTTTGTTGTTTCCATGACAACATACAAAACACTGGGGTCTTATGAACAACAGAAATTTATTTCTCATTGTTATAGACATTAGGAAGTCTGAGATAATGAAGCCGTTAGATTTGGTTTCTGGTGAGGATTTCATCCTGATCATAGACAGTGACTTCTTTCTGTGTATTCTGTATGGCAGAAGGGGTAAGGACATTGTTTTTGGAGTGTCTTTTATAGGGCACTGTCCCTATTCAGAAGGACTCAACTATCATGACTTAATCACTTCCCAAAGGACCCACTACCAAACATTGACTTGGGATTTTGACATCACCATAGGCATTTGGGGGGGGCATGTTTTGTTGTTGTTGTTGTTCCATCATGCGTAATGAAGAAGACACAGAAAATTTAAAACTTTTGATTATTTAAGGAGTTATTTGATGAAAAGTGGTACCTCTGTGAGACCTCTATAAGTAGGGTGATGTTACAGCTAGGAATGTGGCTACAGAGAAGATACACATAAGAAGGGGGGTATAGTAGTCTATGTTTATTGACCATAGGTACTCATCAGGTTGTAGACAGAGCCTATCCTGAGAATTTGAGATTAGCAGGGCAACATAGCAAGATCCTAATTATTTTAAAATGCTCCTAGGTTTGGAGGCTGGTGCTGGAGGTCAGAGATAGATCATATAATGTGCGAGAGGTTCTGGTTTCTATGCATAACATCGTAGGGGATGAAGTGCATGTCCTAAAACTCAGTACCTTATTTGAATATGACCTTATTTGAAAAGAGAGTCTTTCCAAATATAATTAAGGATGTTAAAATGATTAAGTAAGTCCCAAATTTGCCACTAGGTGCATATATACGAAGAGTAGAAACAGAAGAAAAAATGTAGAGGATGTACATGCAGAGCACAAGTCCATGGTTAAGAGGAGTGCTGGCTCCTTTTCCAGAGAACTGAGTTTAGCACTCATGTTAAGTGGCCCACAACCTCCTATAAATCCAGTCCAGGACATCTGTTGCCTTCTTAGGCTTCCACAGTTACCCACATGCGTGTGTGTGTGTGTGTGTGCGTGTGTGTGTGTGTGTGCACACACAAATAAAATAAATCTTGAAAAAGAAAAACTTTAGGCAAAAATCCACCACATGAAATTTAAAGGTAAATAGAAGTCAGATCAAGCCAGGAAATGCAGGAAGCCATCATAGTCGGAAGATACAAGAAAGGCTTCCTGCCTGGCCCTGCTTGCATCATGACACCCAGTGCCTGGCAACCTCCATACACACACACGTGTGAGTTAACACATGCATGCATATCACACTTATCCACATGAGGAAAACCACCATACCTCACACAGCCACTTTAAACAGACTGAAACAAAGCAACATTCAAAGCCACAATGAAGCAAAGTTTAAAAAAAAGAGAAAAGGCTTGGAAGGGAAGTAATCCCAGAAGAGAACAGAGATTGAGTCAGTGAAGCTAGAGTGTCTTCTATTAAGGAAAGGGCTTAGTAAGGAATTAAGTCAGTGATCATTTCCTTTAAATCAAAACATGGAAATTAAACAGAAATAAAGCGATTGGGAATAGTAATGGCTAAAGAAAAGAGGGGAGGCGATTCAGAATTTACACCACCTTCAGCTCAGTCTCTGCCCTTTGTTTTAGCTTTCTATTTATGCTTAAACATTTCAATGAAGAGATGGATTCTTATCTAGCAAGTTAGAAAAACATGCTAGCTTAAATTGGGTAACTTTGAACAAATGAAGTTCTTTACTATTTGATTAGCATTAATGTGACACCTGGTACCTGCAGCTCAGTGTATTAAAGCTCAGTTTTATAATGTAGTTTATGTATGTCCTAGTTGTGATCTCTTCTCAAGCAGCTTTTCTAAGGTTCTTATTCAACTTTGAGATTATATATGTAAGATGCCTGCCACAGAGTTGGAGCTCTTGACAGTCATCAGTATTACTGTGGTGGTTAAATTTTGCCAAGTCTATACAAACTATGGTCATCTGGAAAGAGGGAATCTCAGCTGAGGAACTGTCTCATCAGTAGGCCTGTGACCATTTCTGTGGTGCATTTTCTTGATTTTTGATTGGAAGATTCAGACACCCTGTGGGCATTGCCATCCCTGGGCCTGGGTTGTATAAGACAGCAAGCTGAAGCCAGGAGTGGTGGTGGCATGGCACAAGTCTTGTCTTACATCCTGGCTTACAAAGGGAGGTTCAGCACAGCTTGGGCTGTTACTCAGAGAAACCCTGTCTTGAAAAACAAAACAAACACAACAAAACAAAAAGAAGAAGAAAGAAAGAAAGAAAGAAAGAAAGAAAGAAAGAAAGAAAGAAAG
>NW_021604704.1:265681-272409 GCF_004785775.1 Grammomys surdaster
AAGAAAGAAAGAAAGAAAGAAAGAAAGAAAGAAAGAAAGAAAGAAAGAAAGAAAGAAAGAAAATCATGGAAAGTAAGGTAGTAAGCAGCGTTCCTCTTTAGTGTCTGCTGTAATTCCCATTTAAAGGTTCCAGCTGTGGGCAGGTCCCATGCCCCAGTTTCCCCTTCAAGAGGATTGTAACCTGTAAGCCAAATGCAACCATTTTTTTATTTATTTAACCCAAGTTGTTTTGGGTTATGGTATTTATCACAGCATCAGAAAGAAAAGAAAGACAGTTATATTATAGTAAGTTGGCCATTGGTAACATTATTAAAAAGCTTACCCCACTGTGAAACCAGTGCCTAAAAAATGGGTGCTATGGAGACAGAAAATAAACTTCATTGTTGTTGTACTAGATGTAGGAGGTGGATGTCTAAAGTGTCACCCTCTAGAGTTTTTGCACAAGTGGTGATTATTGATGTGTGCATTACGTTAGGGATTATGGGTAGAGATCAGCATTTTCCAAGGTGTTTGATCTAGATAGTCTGGCAATTTGATGCTGACCAGAGGTGATGATTTCAAGTTTTGAGTCCAAGATGCTGAGGAGTGGACAGTAAATACCATATGCAGGGAAGAAAATAGGAAACAAAAATGAGGTAAAATGGAGTCACCTGTGATAATAGCTTGTTAAGCTTGTTACAACTGGTATTGCTGTCCCCTATTTGCAAAAAGTGATTCCTAGTTAACAAGGGAAATGTGGGCAATAATTTTAAACACAAATTCATTGAAATAGACATGTGTTGTTGTTTTCCTGCCCAGAACTCAACCTTTTCTTCTTTTTCATGGGAGGAATTCTCTGCTTTCTCAGTCCTTATGATGTATTGAGGGGTTGACTCATCTTAAGATCATTGAGAAACCCAAGCATGGACATTCAGAGCATTTCCTCCCTTTGGCTACTTTATAGGGTTCAGAGGCAAACAATTTATACTCTGTGCTTCATTTAACTTGAGTCTTAATTTTCTAACACTTTCAATTGAAAGAATTAATCTTCACTAGTATAATCGAAGTCAAGATCACTTTGAGATTGGGGACATCCTCAATAGCCATAGGCCAACACTGAAAGTAAACCCTTAATGAAATGATGACACTTTGTCAGGGCCCCCATGACACCATCTAGGAAGAAACTTACTCCGATGCACTGACTCAGCTATAAATTAGCAAGGCAGATATTTTCACTAGTTGCGATCATACCATGACGCCATAGATCAATAACCTCTATTTAGACCGTGACCTTTCCCCTTTCCTCTTCTCAAGCCTAGTGTGTATCAACCAATCATTTGGACTTAGGTTACACTTTCTTCACTGGGAAGGAAGTATAGATAGAAAGTGAAACCAATACTCTGGGATGTGAAGTAAGTAAGAGTAACTGAATTCTTTCACAGTGCACTCTGCAATGAGCATACTATAAATGAGACTAACAGGACTAACAAGTGACTTTTGCTTTGGATAACTGAACAAATTTGAATTTGGATAGCAACCTGCAAATTTGAAAGTGACACCAATATTCATCAGGATTCTCTAAAAAACTAAACTAATATAATACAAGAATATATATTCAATATATATATATATATATATGTATATATATATGAGATTTATTAGATTGGCATATAAGATATCAAAATACTACAACAATTACTGTTTTGTGCTGAAAATGTCAAGGATCCAATAGTTGTTCAGTCCATGAGGCTGTTTGTCTATTGATGGCCTGGAGGATTCCTAAAGAGCTGCTAGTTTTCAGTCTATGATGAAATTCTGGAGATATTGTTATAATATTGGTGAAAGAATATCACATCATCAGCATAGATGAAATTGCCATTGAGAGTGAGGGCGAGCAGGAGTAGTTTCTGTCTTTCATGGCCCAAGAAGTTGATGCCTGGAATTAAAATGGATCTTCCTACTTTAAATAATTTGATTGGAAAAAAATCCTCACAGAAGTGTCCAGCAGCTTGGGTTTTTATTGAATCCATATACAGTCAGGTTGACAACCAAAATTAGTCATCACACCACCCAAAACAGAAATTATGAATACCCAGAATCACCTTAAAGATTCCTTGAACTTGATAAAGTTTAGAGCTAGAGAGGAGCCCCAATGGAAGAGCATTTGTCTAGCATGAGCTAGTCCCTGGATTCCATCCCCTGCACCATAAAAACCATAGGCTTAAATTTTAAATGAAGTATACATCATCTTTTCTTGAGAGAGGAGTGATGTTCTTTGCAATGAATTTAGTGGACTATGTGAGTGGTTGGTGAAGGCTTGGGAACAGCGGTGTTGATGGTCTTGGCTACCGTATTAGTCAGGATTCTTTTAGAGTAATAGAACTTATACAATGACTTACAGGGCATCTAATCCAACAATGGCTGTCTATGAATGGAAGGTCCAAGAATCCAGTAGTTGTTCAGTTCACAAGGCTGGATGTCTCAGCTAGCCTTCAGTATACACTGGAATCCCAAAGAAGTAGGCTCTGATGCCAGTGAGGCAAGAGCAAGCAGGCAAAGAACAAAAGCTTCATTCTTCCCTATTCTTATATAGGTTTTCAGCAGAAGGCATAGCCCAATTAAAGGCAGGTTTTCTCAGCTTGAAAGATCTGGATTAAAGGTGTGTCTTCCCACCTCAAAAGACCTGGATTAGAAGAGGACCTTCTCTTCCCTCAGAAGTATACTAAAACCTAGTCATTTGATTTTTAGTTAATTTCAGATATGGTCAAGTTGAAACCCAAGAATACCCATCTGAGCTACTTCTCCACCTCCTTAACTATTCAACTTTTTAATCTTTGGTTTTCTTCATTATGGTGGTAAGTATTGGACTAGAGCTTTGCTAGGTAGGCATTCAGTCACTGAGCTAAATCTCTGGCTCTCTTCTGCTACTTTCCATGGTTGCTGGGATGTTACATATGCAAAGTGGTCAATTCATAGTCCTGGGAAGATGTTTTAAGACATTACTTCAATAACGTGAAAAAAGTTTACATTCATCTCTACTCCTGCAAGGCATCCAGTTTCAGACAAAATGTGTGGAAAGTTGAACATCTAATTTATTTTACAATATGGATTTTTGCAGCAACTTCAAGACAGATAATGACATTTACAGTGTGTTACTCTATTAAAGAGACTTAATATTCCAGGATGAATTGGAAATATAAACTGTAAATAGACTTTCTTGGATTTTTGCATATTAAGTACAACAAACACTAAATGTCTGCTCAGTACATGGTACGGGTTAAGTAAATGTTCCTTTTTATGTAATGTAAGTGCAGGATATTCTCAAAGTAATTTCATAATCATTGCACAAGCTAGATAAAGACACTTCCCATAAAGGTTGTAATATGCTTTAAATGTCAGAGCAGTAACTGAACAATTATAACAGTTAGGGCTTATTTTGTTATTAATTTGTCACTCTTACTATGACATTAACTTCCTTCCTCCAAATTGCTCATTTGACATTTTTCCAATGCAGACTCTGGGTCATGAGATGCTTCACAATGGACACTGGGTCATTTTTTCCATCTTCCTTTTTAAATCATGCAAAGACCCTCACCGGCTGCAGCACTTAGGAGAGTGGGCCCTGTGCCTAGACTGGGCAGCACAGTGGAGCTGGCTCCAGAGAGTGAGCCAGCCCCAAGGTCACGCAGACAGGGGGGCTGATCCTGTCTCCTGCAAATGGCAGCATTGAGTGGCCTAGCTGGAGCAGAACTCAAAAGCTCATCCTGGTGGTGCAGATAAAGGAGAGTTGGCAGACTGACTAGCTTAGCTACCACCCAGGCCCAGATCCAGGGCTCTGAGATGGCCCACCCCAAAACTATATCATCTGCAAATGGTTGGGATGCATGAAAGGGCAGATCCAAAGCTGCAGGATCTTGATGACACAGAGCAACAACAGGATAACTGGGAGGAGTCTCAGGGAGGATTCAATGACTCATTGCAATGAACATTGGCAAGTGAAGATGTGTGGACAGAGGGATATACTGTGAGACACACTGTGACACACTACAGCTTCCATGATGAGATGTTTTCTGTGCTTTGTTTTGTTCTGCTTATTTTTTATTTGTTTGTGTGATTGTTTTTTTTTTTTATTTTGAGAGGGTCCATTTGCAAGGGTCTAGGGCAGATATGAGAGACTGGGGAGATGAGTGGGACTGGGGTGCATGATATGAAATTCATAAAGAGTCAATAAAGAGTTTTTTTAAGCATATACATTTCAGCATGATATCTTTTTGTAAAGGATGCTCACATGGTGATGAAGCAAACGCTCCCTTTCATTCTCGCCCAGTCTTATTCTCCTCTCTGAAAGGACACTGGTGACTGGTTGCTGCTTGCATATCCCATCCCTTTTCTCTGCATTGGTGTGCATGTGACAAGGCTCAATTCTGAACTTTGTACACATATTTAAAAATTAGACCTCAGTATATTTATTGCCCTTTAAAATATATTTATTTTATGTGTATGAGTGTTTTGCCTGTATGTATGTATGTATGTATGTATGTGTCCATATGCATGTCTGCTGCCCGCAGGCACCAGAGCCAGAAGCAGGCATTGGATTCTTTGAGTCTGGTGTTAGAGATGATTGTAAGCCTGTTACATTAGTGCTGAGAATCAAACCTGGGCCTTCAAGAAGAGCAGCCAGTGCTCTTAACCTCTGAGCTAGCCCTCCAATCTCTGATTTGCCTTTTTGATTAATTAGAATATATTACACATTTCTGCTTTCAGTACTGGTAGATTCATCTATATAGTCATTCAACAAATACTAGATTTGTTTGTTTTAAAGATTATTCTAGATTTCATTGTTTTAAAGCAAATACTGGTTCTCCTTCTCCACGACTGTAGGAGTATGCTTCCCTGTTAGTCCCAATAAAGTGATGCTTGCTCATATGAATTGTTAATGCCAATGGACTAGGAATAGTGGAAAGGGAAGTGTTCTAGACTATAGCAGAAACTTTGCGAGACATTGGGAATTCTAGTTTTGGGGGATTCTATCATTCACTAAAAGAATAATGTGTTCCCTGTGTCTATCAGTTCCCTGGCATAGGAAGCAACATAGAACAGATGTGAAGCCAAACCCCAGCTTAGGTCGGAGCTGCTAGAGCTGATGTTAGGACCACAAAGGAGAAATGAGTGCTTGCTGTTGTAAGCTCCTGACATCTTAGAATTTCTGTGGCTCAGTGTGATCAGAGCAAAGCTGACAAGTAAAGACACCGTTTATCTGCCACACATTGCTGTAGACTGCTACAGGGAAAATGACAAAAAATAATTCCCCATGTAGAATTTACACTGAAAGGATGAGCAGTATTTCATGGGTTGGGACTGGATCTTACTATGTAGTCCAGGCTGGCCTCAATCTTGAGATCCTCCTGTCTCTGTCTCATGAGTGATGTGTTTACAGGCCTATACCACCACATCCATATCCTTTACATTCCTGTCATTTCTATCTCCTCCTTCCCATTCTTTCTGCAATATGTTCACTTCTCCTTTCTTTGATGCCTACTTGGAACATGGTAGCAACAGCAATTGGTGCATTCTATATGGTAATGTAGTTTCTAGCCATGATCTAACCTCATATACAACTAAAAGACCTTGCCCCATCTTATCATCAAGTCTGGATTCATTTTCAAAACTTTATATTCTTTTTCCTTTTGCATTCTTACAGTTGGCTACATTAACGTGTTTGCTGATGAAAGCTCACATTCTGTGGCACACTATCTTCTGAGCCACCTAGAATCTCACATCCAGGACAAATTTCTTGATTCTGCTAGGTGCTGGAAGTAATAATAATGACTTTCATAGTTATCCCCCTGTAAAGGGAGCACTCAACTGAAGAGAGCCACCTCAGCCTTACATTATACTCCCTTCTCATAGGCAGCGTAAATCTAATGAATCTTCAAGGTGATGGTAGTGAGGGAAGCTAAGAATAGCTGTCTTGGAATGGGAGATGACATCATTGGTGAACAGCTGGCCATGTAAGCACAAGGACCTGAGTTCAGATCACCAGTATCCATGTTTAAAAAGCTAGGTTTGGTGGATGCTTATAATAATCCCATCTGGGGAGATGGGAATTCAGTCTAGCTGAATTGGCCAGCTAGCTCCAGGTTTAGTCAGAGTCTCTGTCTCAGAAAATAATATGTAGAGGGATTAAGGAGGGCATTCAACATCCATCTTTGATATCCACAGGTACTATATATATGCCACACCTACAAACATATGCCTGCACACATTCACAGCTGTCATGAAGCCACTGAGATACATCTCCATCCCAAGGCATGTTTCTTGAATAAAAAGATGAATAGATGAATGAGTGTACCTGAGCCATTGGTAAAGTTCCTTGACTTCTCTTCAGGTACCCTGCAGTTACCTTTAGGGTTAAACTGAAGGGCAAAGATATATTCCTTCCCCAGGAAGTCTCTCTTGAAGGTAGTTGCCAGCATAAGTAGGAGGCCATCCCTAGAATCTGACAGCATCCTTTCTCAAGTGCCACAAAGAAAGTTACCCTGTGATAGTTGTGGAAGGGCAGATTTATTATCTCAATAAAGCTATAAGTTCATTTTTTCTTTTAACCTCTCTCCCTCTCTCTGTCTGACTCTTGTCTCTCTGACTCTCTGTCTCTGTCTCTGTCTCTCTCTCTCTGTCCCTCCCTCCCTCCCTCCCTCCCTCTCTCTCTCTCTCTCTCTCTCTCTCTCTCTCTCTCTCTCTCTCTCTCT
>NW_021604704.1:272419-295603 GCF_004785775.1 Grammomys surdaster
TCTCTCTCTCTCTCTCTCTCTCTCTCTCTCTCTCTCTCTCTCTCTCTGAGAGAGGGGGGGAGGGATGGTGCTTCACATTCAAGTTTCTCAGTAGGCGTTAATGGCCTGTGTCACAGTTTAGGTTTCCTAGGAAACAGACTCTGAGACTGAGTTAATGTGCAAGTTAGTTATTAAGGAGAGCTTCTGGGATCGATGACTGTGGAAGGGAGAAGGGAATAGGAGTGTTCACAGGGAAAGGCTAAGTTGCATTAGAGACCTAGAGACAGCCTCCCCTCTAGGGAACTGGAGAGCTAGATTGGTCTTTGAATGTGTCTAAAATTAGGCCAAAGTGACCACTCATTTATACCCTTGATTTAGATACCATTGTATGCAGGCTGGCCACAGGATGGTGTGATTTTGTGTAAGGTGGCTCTCTGCAAATGAGGCTGACACTAAAAGGAACTGACAGTTGAGAAGCATCAGCTCACTGGGCTCCTGTGACTATCAAGCCTTTCCTTGTAGGGATATTGAAGAGGTGTATCTCGATATTCAAAACAGCCTATGTCCTTTCCAGCTCTTCCCTTCTGCTTTCTGGCTTTGTTGCCTTTCCTTTCTGTCTTAGTAGCAATAGAAGGCTTGTCATCTCCATCATTCCTCACACTTCCTCCCTTATTAGAATATAGCTTTCTCTTCATTTGTTGAGCAAGCTTTCACATACTTTAAGGTGAATCTTTGGGTATTACGTCCCCCAAGATGTTTCTCTGGGTTCCTCAAAACAAGAGAAGATGCTTTCGGGGTTAAGGGCAGCTCAGTGGTAGAGTGCATGCTCAGATTTGGGTTCAATCTCTATCACCTAAAATATGTAACTCTTCCCATAATGCTTTACAAAAGACCTCCCTGGGGGCTGGAGATGTGCCTCAGTGGTTAATCATCTGCAGAGGATTAGAATTTGGTTACAAGCACCCACTTTGGGAGGCACTGAACCACCTGGAACTCCAGCTCCATGGTTTCTGACTTCGTCTTTGGCAACTTTAGGGACTCTCATACACGCATGTATATACACACATGCATAAACATAAATACAAATAAAATCCTTTAAAAAGTCTATTCTTTGATTCCAAAATAGTCTTTCTGTACCACTCTGTAATTGTGTATTCATCTATCATTTCAGACCTGAAATTCTTTCAGAGCCCAGCCCCATGCAACATCTGACTCAACTCTGGGGGGATTCAGTTCATGTTCCAGATGCATGGAAGTGTGGTAGCTCTCATTAACAGCAGTAGTGTGTGTGTGTGTCATCCCATTAGCTAAGAAGTTACACAATCTACCTACTATAACATCAAGTGTGCTTAACCAACTTTTATCATGTAGGGCTTATACTCTGAATCCTTTGTACTTGCCTAGCTGTTTGTCAAATGAACAACATATAGGCTATTTTTCTAAGCTGTTCTTTATTAACTAATAGGTTGGAATGTTTTAGTGGATCATAAAGATAGTCTTGATGTATAACAAGATCTTGGTTCCCTCATTCTCTGGTATCAATTTCTGATAGGTAGGCTAGGGTTAGTACTAGTTGTGGTAGAGAGAAGAGATGGGATGCCACAGGCAAACACAGAAGTGTCTAGAGAGTAGGCATTTGGGATGGTAAGCTTCAGTTCTGGGTTATGGTCAGGACACCAAGTAAGAGTACGCATACATTATCTTGTTTGTAGACTTACTTTGCACAAGGCTTGTGAACTAAGAGAGTTCAAACATAAAAAAATGTTGTCCTATCCAAAGCCTCCTAGTGTGAAGTCAACTGGTAACACCATTGCCAAAACAGGGCAAGCTGAAGATAGATAATGAGACTGAGCTTAGGATGCAGACCACTCCAAGAGGCTACAACTACATAAAAGAGGAAACTAGTCCTGCATATGGATGTGAGAATTGTCCCCACCCACCGTCCATGCAGTGCTCACACTGAGTGCTTTGATAGTCTTAGTGAGTACTTCTCCTTGGAGTGAGTATGAGACTGGCAATGAATAGAAAGTTGTCTGTGGACTGACTCTCTTTTGGACTGCCTCTGCTTCTGTTTTCTTTGTTAAGAATCCAAGGAAAGAAAGGGCGTGAGTAGACAGACCAGTTAGACACTTGCAATAATCCAAGTGAGAAATGACTAGAGCTCAGAGCAGATTGGCTCAGAGAGCTGTTGTCTGTGAGGGACAGCTCTTATTCAGTTCCCACAAAATGGGGCAGCATGTGAAGACTAGGAGGTCATATGGGCTACAAAGTCACCAGTGTTGTCACTAGAATTTGAAGCTTGCCATTTATAGCTTTACTATTTAAAAAATGGGAGACAGGGAGGGAGTGGTAAATGCAAATGTGTCTATTTACTGGTGAGGGGAAATTTAAATTTCTCTGTGCCATGCCTATAGCACTGTTATAATTTATAGACAATAGGAAAAGAATATTAGGTAGTTAGAATATGCAAATTTTGTGTGATATAAATGTTCAGAATCATCCTGGGAAAATGTTCTTCCCCTGGTGCCAGGGCCTCAGGAAATTTTCATCTGTAGTTTGGGGGAGCAGTTTTAATTCTCTATAGCCCACATTCCACAGCTACAATATGATTGCTCAACACACCTAGGGCATTCTACCTTTAATATAGGAAACTATTACCTAGGACTTTCTACCTTTAATATAGGAAACTATTTCCAGAAGTGAGATCACAGTAGCTGCTTAAGATGCTTTTACCTAAGACCACCTGAAAGTTTCAAAAAGCAACCTCCTGCCATTGACTTTCACATCTGGATAGATCTGTAAAATCTCCTATTACTCACATGATATATTCCAGTACACCCACACACTAGTCTGCTGCATACTGAGTTGAGGTTTTCAGGAGGAAGCAAGCCCTGAGTGGATCTCGTCCTGACGTGATGTCTTCTTTTCCAGTCCCCGTATTCTCTCTTAGAGAACTGTTTTCTGTTGAACTATAGCTCATTCCATCTCTTATTTTTCATCCCAACAAATGACTTGAATGGTTCCATATGTATGTGCCTAGTTTTCTCAAAAGTCTTTGGACTACACAGAGGTTTTTCCAAAAAGGAATGAAATGATTACAGCAGCATTTATGTCACCTTAGTTTCTAAGTGACTCTTGAAGATGCTGGATGAAGTTTAAGAGGCTTGCAGGTAAACAGACTCTTCCAACATGGCTGTTATAATGACAACGAAAAATTCTTAGTATAGAAATGGTTTCTCTTTCATTGTTTGGGTGGTCTATGACATTTAACTATTGTCTCTCTCAGAGTACCACTGGAATCTCTCTCTGTGTCTCCTTTTATTCTTTCACTCTTTCCTAGAATTCTCTATCTTCCTGCCAGTGTCCCACTTTCTATTTCCTGCCTCAGCTCATTGGCCAGAGGCTTTTTCCTTGACAGGGGTACCTCATAAGAGATTCTCTCTACAATAAGCTCTTTGCAATGTGACCTTGTTATGCCCTCATCAAGAAATGAAACTTTTTCTTCCCCATGGGTTGGCTTGGTGTTAGGATTTATTTTAACTACTGTTATGTAGTAGAAACGATGCTAGGAACTTCTAAGGATACTAAATGTGAGATCTAGAGCTTTTGCCTTTACTACCTGGAAAACCGATAGCCTTGAGGTTGCCATGATGTGAGGAAGTTGATCATATGGTAAGAGAGAGGCCTCTTGGTGGAGCACTGGGGTGCCACATATGTATTGTACCTTCTAGTTCAGCCCAGAAGCCATCTGAATGCAGTTGAGTGACTGAGCCAAGCTGGTGTCATGAGAGGCAAAACTGCCTAGCTGGACCCTGATCCAATTCCTGATCCACAGTATCACATACAAATAAAACAGAACTGGGGTGGGGGGCGGAGTGCATTTCAGAGCATTCATAGTTGTCTGGGCTTGGACTAATGTTTACACATGGACATCAAAGCAAAGAAGGTAGCCTTGGATAAAGCAGTTCTATTTCACTCAGGTAGTCCAGGAAGTCTTAGGGTGAACTTCCAGCAGCGGGCACCACAGATTCCTTCTAAAAGGAAGATCTGAGAAATGTATAGTATCCAAATTATTCACCTGCATAAGGACTTGATTATAACTTTTTTCTGTTGATAGATTTCAACACCATCAGACATTCCTTCATATTTTCTAAATATGCTAAAATTTTGTGGTTTACTTTAATTCCTTTTAAAAATTATCTTTTGAGTTTGTAATATAATTACATTTTTTTACCCCCTTTCTCCATTCAAACATTTCAATATCTCCCTCCCCACTATTCTTCAAATTCATGGCCTCTTCTTTTATTAATTGTTATTGCATACATGCATGTGCAAGTGTGTGTGCACATTCCTAAATACAACCTGCTCAATCTGTATGTTACTTGTATGTTAAACTGAAAGTGATTTAATTTTTCTGTGATACAAAGTAAAGATCCAGTTTTTGAATGGACAAATTATTACTAATTTGTAATGATGCCTCTGTCATATGGCAACTGTTTGGTGCCTTGCTTGGCTGCCAGTTGGTTCCTTTATCTGTCGTTGAAGCAAGTCATAGTGCTTTAATTAGTGTGAATTTGTAAGACTTGATCAGCACTCTTTCAACCTTGCTATTACTCTTTTTCCAAGAGTGTCCAAGCTACTCTTGATACTCTCTGTATACTTTAAGTACTATACTGTTTTTGTGTCTGGTAAATAACTTGCATTATGTTATCTTTTTTTCCTATATTGTCAGGTAATTTTATTCCAACTGACATTAAATTGTACCAAATGCTTTTATTACATGTTTTCTACTTTTATCAATGAATAAAACCAGTACATTGTTTCTCAGTACTGGTAATATAAGCCAGTACATGGTACATTTTAGACAAGCACTGAGCCATACCCTAGCCCTATTCTTACACATTTCTCATCTATTTCTGCTTGATAAGGTTTTGCTAACTCGGTGATGCTTCAAAGCTAGAACACTTCTTCTATTACCTGAAATAAGTTTTAGAACATTGGAAGGATTTCTTCTTTGAATGCTTAGTATAACTCTACAAACCATCTGGGCACAATATGTTCATATAGTTATTTATCCCCTCAGTGCTTATAGGACTACCCAAATTTTCTATTTTCCAGTCAGTTTGGGTTTGTTATATTTCCTCTGCATTTTGCTAATTGAATTTTTAACAATTTTGACATTATAATTTTCATAGCATTATCTATTTTTTCTTGCCTGTTTTGTTTTGTTTTAAAGCAGGATCTCATGTAGGCCACACTGGACTCAAATTAGTTAGCCAAGGAACATTTTGAGTCCTCTGTCTTATTTTTTTCACCCTCTTGAGTGCTAGAATTACAATTTGCCTGTATGTATACCCTGCCATAGCATCTTATATTAAATTAATTCTTGGCTCTTTTTTATTTTCTCTGTTGTCTGTCTTTTATTATTATTTCCATTCTTCTACACTCTTTGGGGTTAGTCTGTATTTTCTTAAACTAAGTTATTAAATTCAAGATTTAGCTCATAATGTTTCATTTCTGTTCATTTCACAAATTTAAAGCTTTTTGTATTACAACTACATATTTGTAGAGAGTTGGAAAACTAACACACTGAATTCCTATGTCCCTTTAACAAACTCAGTTTCTCCATGGTTACATCTTAGGTAACTGTCTTAGTTAGGGTTTTCATTGTTGTGAAGAGGCACCATAGCCAAGGTAACTCTTATAAAAGGCAAACATTTAATTGGGGCTGGCTTAGTATCAGAGGTTCTGTCCATTATCATCATGGTGGGAAGCATGGCAGAGTCCAGGCAGACATGGGGCTGAAGAAAGAGCTGAGAGTTCTACATCTTGATCTGAAGGCAGCAGGAATAGATTGTGTTCCACACTTCAAGTAACTCGAAAATAGGACCTCAAAGCTTATCCCCACAGTGACACACTTCTTCCAATAAGGTCATATCTACTACAACAAGGCAACACCTCCTAATAGTGCCATTCCCTGTGGGCCAAGTATTCAAACACATGAGTCTATAGGGGCCAAACTTATTCAAACCACTACTGTAACCAGGACACACTATCTAGGAAAACAATGTTGACGCAATGTATGTATATACGATTTTGTCACCGTATTAATGTATGTAACTCCCATCACAATCAAGAATAATGAATGTTTCCATCCCTGCAGAGATCTCTTTCTGCTACATTTTAGGAGTGACATCAACTCTGCCTACACCATCTCCATTTCCCACTTCTAGTTAACTACAAAGTTGTTCGTCTCTATAGCTACATGAGTGCAATATGTTCGGCTCCTTTCTTCACAGGTAATTGTAGGGCATGGAGTTATTTTTATGGACATATCTCCTGGAAGCTTATTTTATCCCTTTAGAGGCTGTAAAAAAGAATTCTGCCTTTTCATATTCCTTCCTGGGCTTGAGGAACACTGAGGAGACTGGTTCCACTACACTATGTGAACAGTGGTGACTTGGAACCCTGACTGGTGGACAGCAGTTCTCAGAAACCATCAATCAATCAATGCTAAACAAAGAATTCAGATGGATGCTTTGGAGGCCATAGGTAGCTTTGAACAACTCATTCCTCTTTCCAGAGCACAGGACAGATTGTTATCATTATGGAGATCTGAACAATAACACTGACACTGTCCTGAATGCCACCATTCTTAGGGCCTTTCTGGGCATGGACAGAAAAGTCCTCCTGTTGTGGTAGGTGGTATCTAGCTCTTGTATCTGCTTCTTAATTCTTTTCAGCCATATAACTTGCCCTCTTAACAGTTACTAAATCTGGTTCTTTGCTCAAACAACCAAGCGCTTCATTCTTGCTGCATGAGAAGTAGTAATAGGAAGAGTATCAGTTTCACAGCTGCCTTGTCCAGCTTCTCCAGGATGTGCTGCTCCACATTGCAAGGAAGCTGATATTTGTTTAGGACCTCTTGATAGGTCCTATGCATCATATAAGATACAAATGTCTTTCTCATTCCTTCTTGATGAAATAGAATGATAGTCTCAAAGGTGATAGGTAGGGTGAGCGTCTCTTAGATTCCTCCCCGGGATTCATGGAGCCTGGGGAAGACTGAGTTCTGAATCCCTTAGAACCAGTGAAATCCTCCAGAAGCTGACCTGTGTGTCTCAGTAGGTGCTATAAAAAGTTAATGCTCACCAAGGCCCTGGGCTTGATTTCTCCACACTAAAAGAGAAAATACCAATGTCTACCTATGCTTGATTCTGTAGTTTGACATAGTTAAGGAATCATTTGGGCAGGATTAATAGCTTTACCTCAGTACAGGAAGTCAACCCAGCCTTAAAAATGCAGTGGGTACCTGTGTCAGACACAAAAGACAGTGATTTGGGTTGCCACTTTTCTAGGACCAGGTAGGATGTGTGCTGCTGTTACCTCCTGATGGGCAAGGCAAAAGAGGGCTTGGGATGTTTCTTCCCAATTCTTCTGGGAATTCTTTGCTGCCTTGAGCTGTAGAAACAACAGAGATTTGGGTGGGGGAGACTGATTTTACAGTTCTGAGATGGAACTGCAAGAAATGTGTTGACGAGTTGTTATGTTCAGAGGAGTCACTAGCTGCTGGGACATTCTCCACATATTACCTAAAGCTTTTATTGTTATAGTTTATCTCTTCCTCCAGGGCCACATCGTCTGAAGATCCCACTCCCTTTTAAGTAGCCTGTTCCAAGGTAGAGGCAGATGAGGACCTGTGGGGCTGGCTAGACCTCTTGGTACCCCAAACCCCTATGTTCTTCATGTTCCTCATTCACCTTGAGCTCTGCCTCTGAGTCAAAGGCAAAGCCAGAGATGTCATAACCAGGCTCTGTGTATCAGTTAGGGTTCTCTTGAGGAACAGAACTGATAGAATGAATATATTTGATGGTGTTTATTAAAGTGGCTTATAGGCTGTGGTTCAGCCAATCCAACAATGGCTTTCTATCAACGGAAAGTCCAAGAATGTATTCACAAGGGTTTATGTTCATTTCACAAGGCTGGAAGACCAGTCTCAGCTAGTCTTCACTATATGACAGAATCCCAAAGCAGTAGGCATTAATGTAGGTAAAGAAGTGAATTTACTAGCAAGAGGGAGGCCAAACAGGCCTATGCCCTTTATATAGGCGGTCACAAGAAAGTGTGGCGCACATTAAAAGTGGATCTTTCCACCTCAGAATATCTGGATTACAGGCGAGTCTTCCTACTTCAAATGGCTTAATTAAGAAAACTCCTTCACAGGTCTACCCAGCTGCTTGGGTTTTGATTAATTGTGGACATAGTCAAGTTGACAATCAGGAAGAGCTATCACATTCCCCCTACTTGAGCCTTAGAGTGATTTCTGGCATGTTGATACCTCAGAACTCTCACTAGCCAACTGAGGATTGCTAGAGCAACAGGGAGGATACCCTGGCTTAAGTATATTTTCAGTGTGTTTATGCCATGGCTTAGGTTTTGGCACTCATTGCCATGCAGAAGACCATCCTTCCTCATCAGCCTTCACATACACATGTTGCCTGAGGTCTTACTGATGAACTCGGTCTTCTGTTCACTACCAAAGCTGACAGGGATAGACATGAACAACTGGAATTCAGGAAGTAGTACTCTGTAGTACTCAGCCTCACTTGAAGGAGGCTCTGGTAGTTTCAGATCGCATCCTTTGCATGGTGGAAGTCTTGGCTGTAGACTTGGATGATGACTTGCTGCACACTCACGCCTGGGATGGGGAAGAGAGCTGACTTTCTGAGAGCACAGCTTTCGCGAGTATGAAGCAAATTCTAGGTTATCCCTGTTGACCACATCCCATTCAAGGTCCATGGGCAACCAAGACACTACAGATACACTGTGGATCTCTAAGACACTTCTCCAATCCTGTAACTATTGATGTCTAAATTCATCACAGACACCATTCTAGGCTTTTAAGAGGGTAGCAGAGATACGGGCCTACCTCATGATATACCTCATATATACACCTCATGATATTCATCCTTCTGCAGTCTGAAGGCCTAGCTCCCAGTTCTGCTTTTCAGAGTCGGATACCAATGTATACTATACCAGGATTGTGGGTTCTTCATTGGTGTCAACACCAATCTCTTCTTAAAATTGCAGCAGTTCCAGAAAAAGAGGCAACCACAGATAGAAATGGTTAGGGCCTGTTAGGGTTATAGGGCTGTGGAATGCCGTTCCTGGGACATCCACAGTAGGCTCAATAGGTCCTTGATGTAGATGCCACTGCTCACACGATGTTGCCTACTGCAAGGGTGGTACCTGCTCCCTCAGGCATTTAGCTTGCTTTTCAGTGACTAAACACAGCATGAATGTGTGGATATGTACACTACCCCCTGTGTCTATTTGTGTGTGTGTGTGTGTGTGTGTGTGTGTGTGTGTGTTAATATGAATAGAAATTCAAGGCCAGCCTGGGAAACTTAATGGAAGTATGTCTCAAAGTAAAAGAAAACAGAGGGCTAGGGAGCTGGCAAGATGTCCCACTGGTTAAAGGCTTTGCTCCTAAGGCTAACAACCTGGCTTTCATACCTAGAACCCATATAGTGGAAGGAGAGAATTGACTTCTGTAAGTTGTTCTCTGACTCCTGTATGTGTGCATTGTACATGCACACAAACACATCAAATAAAAGTAAAAACAAAATTAAACTGAAGTTAGGGATTTAGCTCCGTGCTAGAGTGCTTGTATAGCACGTACAGCTTTCTGAGTTAAATCACCAGTTCTAGCAAAACCAGTTATTTGGGAAATGGTCCCTCTTCATAGCACTGCTTTTTAAAGATGTTTAATGAAATTTTCCTGGAATTCATGTTTGATAGAATTCATATGGGCTTGGGGATTACTTTCTTGAGAATTTTAAAGTTACCAACTCAATTTCTCTAATAGTTAAAGGATTATTATAATTATCTATTTTATTTTGGTTAAGCTGCTATAACACATACTTTTAAAGAAATTGGCCTATTTCAATTACTTGATCAAATGCATGATGCCGAGTTGGTCACATTATGCCTTTTTTATTCTTTTAGTATCTGCAGGGACTGTAGTGATATCCTATGCGGTATCAGTAATCTGTGCCATTTCTTTGTTGGTATTTGTATGCCTTGCTACATGGTCCCATTTCAAAGAACCAGCTTCATCTTACTGATTGCTTTCCATTGGTTTTCTGTTTGAAATTTCTTTGATTTTTTTCATTGATTTTTGCTTTCATTTATATATTCATTTATATTTGCTTTCATTTATATTGTGTCTTCTGATTTATTTTGCCTTTCTTATTAATATTTAAAAAAATACTTGGATCAGGATACTTTAGCTCAGGCTAATCTCATATTCTGCCTCCATAGTCAAGGGATTACAGGCATACAGGTATACACTCCATACTTTGTCTGGTGCCTTCATATTTTCTTTCCCCTAGATCTGGCAGTTGAAACCAGGAATTCTCCAATGATAAGCAAATGTTGTGCCACTATATCACATCCTCAGTCCATGCATAGGTTTTAAAGGCAATTAGGTGATTGATTTGAGACTTTTCCTCTTTTTGATCTAAGTAATTATTATAATCTAACATGTTCCTTCTTAGCACTAGTTTAGCATCTCACAAAATTTGATGCATTCTCTTTTTACTTTCATTGAACTAAACCTATTTTTGTAAACTTTGAGTCTTCATTATTTGGAAGTGTGCCTTTCGCTTTTAAGTGCATTAGTATCAAATAAAAGGCAACTTTTGTCTTAGTAATAATAGAAATCAAATTGAGGCAGAAAAGGGGCAAAATTTCCAGGCAAATCTTTAATTGGAAGCCAGTATGCCAGAATTTGAGAAGCAGCAGCAGAAGGAGTTCACAGCCAGCTTGGCTGCAGAGACCTTGTTTCAAACAACAAACAAACATAACAGAACAAAACACCCCAAGATATTAAGGGGGAAGGGAGAATAGTGGGGGAGGGATAATTGGGGAGGGCATGGAAGGGGAAGAAACAAGAAGGTGTGAGGAAGGGGTAATGTGCATTAACGATATTTGAAAAGGTCATATAAAAAAACCTATGATTTTATAAACTTGCACATATGCAATAGTTTACAGGGAGCTAATCTACAAGGGGCATAACGGTTCTCCCAGAAGTCTGGAGAAGTAGAAACTGAATGTGATGGAAATAAATTATGTGCATGTATGAAATTCTCAATCAATAAAAATATTATATAAAGGAGGATTTAAAAAGCTTTAATTGAAAGGAAAAGGGGTCCCTTTCTGGAGACAGATAGTGAAGATTGGAGGCCCCATTTCCCCTCTAACCTTTCTTCCTTACCTTGTATTGAGGGATTGGAAGGGTGGTGATATAAGATCCAATAAAATAGCTTAAAAATAGCCCAAAATAGTACCTTTTGTAGTTTTTAGTTTACACATCTTCAACTTCTGTGGATGTAAAAGTGTCTTTTACTTGTTGTCTCCAAGGCTTACTGCCTCAGTGTGCTAACCTAGGCCTACTCCTGGAAGCTTCTAGTCTTTGCACAATCTAATCTAGGCCTAGAATATTTTCAGCCTCTGAGACTAACTGCTGAATAAGCTCACCCCTATTTTGGTTCTTTGTGAACTCTGGCTGGCTGATTCAGCTCAACTGTTCTGGCTCAAATTCCTCTCCAAGATGACTGATTCAATCTGGCTTCTCTCAGCTTCACCTGAATTTCTCTGCTTGGCCTTATACTAACTCTTACAATCTATTCTAATCTTCTAGCCCCTGCTAATTCTGTGGCTCCTTTTGACTTTATTCATGTCTAGCTTGTTCTCTCTTCAACCTGTCTCTGTAAAACTGCCTTCTTCCTCTCTCTGCACTGCCCCTTAAGTAGCTTCCTTTTCCCCTCTCTTGTCATGAGACTTGGGTATATTCTTTTCTGACAAATCTTTCTCTGATTCGTCACTTTGTCTGCCACTCAATTAGACATCACTTTCAAACATAGATGCTTCTTTTTACAAACTAAATTTACCTTCCCTGTTTGGGATTAAAGGTATGTACTAAGGACACATCCATATTCTAGCCAGAGGGTATGTGCAAACAGCACAATTCACAGTATGACCAAATATCCTACAACATGTGGGTAACTTTTTCCTCTGTGTTTGACTTTTTTGCTGTTTTCTTAGATCCTCATAAGTATCAGTACCATATCATAGCTAAGAACCCTAACACAACTGAGCACACAAGGAGCTCTAAGCTACCTACAAATTCACTTTCTATGACAAAACAAACCTCTGTTTTATGCAGATGTGTGTTATTTGGGTTGATCTGTCACTTATAAATGAGATAAATTGATCAAATCTAAGATGTAATGATGCTTATTCACTCACTCAACAAGTACATTTTGAACATAGAAAATACCTTAACATTTCAAGGCACTGAGATGAAAAAGGCATATGAGTCATAATTCCTGTTATTTGCAAATGGCTCGGCTCACTGGTAGATGAGATATACATTCTAACAAGAGTTTTCAACATTTTCACAAGGTGATCTTTTCCCACTCAAAGGAATACCACACACCATGTTTGCCTCTATGACTCTATGTAAATGATGATGATAATGGCAAGGGTTGTGATTCCTTAGAACTGGAGTCTGAGGTGGGGTCTGTTGAGGGAGAACTCTTGAACTGGAAAAAAGGATACTTATGAAGTTGTGTAAAACTTTGGGAGAGAAGGAAACAATGTTGGCAGACAGGAAGTGAGAGCAAGGACACAGAAAAATAGGGCCCATTGGAGAACAAAGCTAAGAAAACTCAACAAGAAAATTTGGAGGGGTCAGCTGTACAGTTTGTGGACAAGATGAAGATGCTTCAGAAGTATGAACTGGATAGGTTTGGTTTAATGGTTCCTGTGGTTTAGATGTCGTTTGTTCTCCTAAATATTCATGTGCTGAATGTTTGATCCTAGATGTGACAGCTGGGGAAAGCTTTAGGAGGTGGGGTTTAGTGAGCATTGAGCTATTTGGCTACTTCTTCACTGACCTTTGATGTTCTCATAAACAAATGTTACTCTCTGAGTTATCTGCCATGTTGAGACAAAGCATCAGGACTGCACCAGATATTGTTGTCCCAGCACAAACTTTTCAGCCTCCAAGACCATGAGCCAAAACAAACTTCTTTTCTTTATAAAGTACCTGGTATCAGTTATATTGTTATAGCAACATGAAATGGACTAATACACTGGCATATGAAGGGACAGGAAGAGTGGGGAAATCACGATTTGACCACAAGCAATAAGTAAGTACATTGCCTATAGGAAATTTAAAGCAATGTCATTTTGTCCTCAGAGGCCAAAAATGGATGTTGGATCCCCTGGATCTGGAGATATAGATGATTGTGAGCTTCCCAACATGGGTGTTGGGAACCCAACTCTGGTTTTTTGGAAGTACATGCTCTCATCTGCAGAGCCATCTATCTCTCTAGTCCTATCCATCCACTTTCTATTTTTGTCTTGCACCAGCAATTTTAAATGTCAATGATAAAATAGTACTTGCCTCACAATGTTTTGTCAGTCTAGGGCAGCCCTAGCCAATATAGAAATGTTATTTTTCTAAAACAGAATTCCCTGTTCTTCTGTACCATCCCTTGTGAACTTAATTTTAATAAGCTCAATAATTCAATAACTATAAATTACTATCACTTTGACACAAAGTCAGAATAAAAATATTAGCAAAGTAGTTTATCTTTTTCACAAGAGGTGTTCTAAATGTGGTATTTTCTGCTTCTGACTGTGCTTGCAGTGCTCAGTAACCACATGTGGCTCACAGCTTCTGTATTACATAGTATGCGTTTATGTCAGAATAAAACTGTGGCTATCCTTGCCTTGTAATAATATGTTAGGAGCTTCAACTTGGCACAATATTATTACTTGCCCTTTTCATAAACATTATAGTTATATCAGGATCAGTTTGAAGAACTCTTAAACATGAAGATTCAGGGGAATTAATTGACTTTCAGATTAAGTTTGTGGTAGTTCAAAATTATCAGAGTTGATTTAGACACATTTTATTATTTTTGTTGCTGGTCTGTCATTTCACTATTTTCCTTTCCTTATCTTTTTTTTTTTTAACAGATCTTGCCTCGAGTTTATTTGTAAAAACAGCATAGGACACTGGTCATCTGCAAATAGTGTGTGGGTAGGTGTGTCACAGCAATCCATCTGTCTTCAAGTTGGCAGGAGCCTTTTCTATGGGGCCTTCACAGGGGCCTGGGCACCTTTGGGAGCCTGGGCTGGAGCTTTGGCCTGGGCCTTAGCTGGAGCTTTGGCCTCTGCCTTGGTTTGAACCTTGGGCTTTGGTTGGCAGAGCCTACGACCCTTGGCCATGTAGCTTCGAATCCGCTTCCCAAGCTTGGGGTGAGCGATGAAAGCCAGGCAGCTGAGTTTGCGGCTGGGGCCCTTTGGTATCTTGGGCTTGATGGCCTGAGGCTTCACAAGAGCCTTGATGGCCTCTGCGCGTGCACTCACTGCCTTTGCATTGTTGGCCTGCATCTTCTTCAGGCCTTTCTTGTTGTGCTTCTTGGCAAAGCGCATGTTCCTCAAGAACTTGGGGTCAACCCCCTTAAGAGACTCATATCTTTGTGACCGGGGTTTCTTGATGCCATTTCTGTGCCATTTGCGAGACTGGTTGTGTGTGGTGTGGTTCTTGGACTTGGCCATGTCTGCACGGTAATCCGAGGCTTCCGCAGTGCCTGAGACCGGAAGAGAAACTTTCCTTATCTTTTAAAGACAGGGTCTCCCTGTGTAGTCCAGGCTAGATTGGAACTTGATGTCCTCCTTCAAATGCTCTGTTTTCACTTCTATTATTATGATGTTGTAAAATCCTAAAATGAGGCAGCAGGTTAGAAATGAGCAATGATACAGCAGTTATTCCAAATAGGAGAAATAAGTCACTAGATGGGTTAAACCTAGCTTATGTTATCAGTTGGAGTTTTGTATTTACTTTTGTGTTTAGTTTTATCATTTTACATTTTGTTGTTTCCTGAGGTGGGGTCTCTGGAGCTGAGGATGGCATCTAGCTGTCTATGGAGTTGCACATGGGGTTGAATGCCTGATTCTCACACTTTACGTTCCAGGTGTCAGAATTACAGGAATGTACTATGAAACCCAGATTTTTAAAAATTGTAAAGCAGCACAAATCTTGTGATTCAGTATTTTTGTGGGTAAGCAGAAACACTGTTTCATACATAAAATATTTTAGTGTATTTAAATAACATTGGGTTTTTTTTTTTTGGTCCTTGAATCGTTATTACAAAATGTTATAGACTATGTAGTTTCTAAAGAATAAAATTTAATTTCTAGTAGTTCTAGAAACTGGAAAGACTTAAGCCCAAGGTGCCAATAGATTCCACGGCCAATGAGGACCTGTCTTCTATTTCTTGGTGATTTTGGTGTCCTCACATAGTGAAAGAGACAAACAAGCTCTCTTAGGTCTCTTTAATCACAGCACCCATACTGTTTCACAGAGTATATGAGCTAATATCTCCCAACCCTGAACACTGTCATCTTAGGGATTAGGATCTCAGCATGAGTTTGGGGAGACAGAAACACACAGACCATAGTAATTGTTAAAGTTTAAGTATATTCTTCTAAACTGTTAGCAGTTTATTTTTATACTAAATAATCAAAGAATAACTAATATATTTTATATATGCTTCCATATTTCTCCTCTTTACCCTATAAGTAGGGTGGGGTATAATCATTTGGAAAGCTGGGGTAGGGAGAGTCTTGAGTTCCAGATACATCTGGGTTCATGGTAAGATCTTTTCTCAAAAAGGTTAGTATAAACAATACTGTGACCTTCATAGCATGGACTGTGCCCAAGTATGTATGGCATTCACAACCTTTGAGTCAATAACTTTTGCACAATTGTTATAGCCACTACTATTACTGAAAATGGATCTACACATTGAGAAGATTCAAACAGAGCAAAGGAATGCAGCCCTGTGCCCAAGAGAGAAAATATCTCCATCCAACTGTGTTTAGAGAAAATAAAAAGCAAAAATAAGATTGCTAGCCTAAACAATGGCTGTATCACAATGTAAGGAGATGAGAAATAAATGAAACCATTTCCAAACTTTGGGCTTAAAGGACAAATATTTCGTGAATGAGAATTTTGACAGAGACATTCCCATTAAGCAAGCCTATATAATTATAGGATCAATTTTGGTGCCTAAAACCGAAGACGAAATAAGGAAAACCTGCTATAATAGGTGATTCATGTCCCAGTGTCCCTGTTCTCTGCCTCTGTTAATACAGAAAAGATTCCACTTTGTGGCTGCCTGAATATCAGTTTCTCCTGCAACATTAGGAAGAAACAAGTAAGTTCCATCTCTTTTTGTTGCTTGGCTTACAAAAACAAACAAAAATCAACCAAACAAAAACAAAACAGATGAAAGACAAACAAACAAAAAAATTTAAAAAAAAACTAAGAAAAACAAAACAAGTGTTTCATTTTTATTTGTGACTTTCTCTGTCCTTAGAAGATTTTTTTCTCTTAGAGGTAGCTATTGTTCTCCATCATTCATTACAGTATTATAAGTCTACCTTAAGTGGCAGTTATTACAACCTGCCACTTTGAAATCTTTATATAGATTCCCTCTCTCAAATGTGTTGAAACCAGAAATTCCATCAGAATGTGGGTACTCTGTACATCAAAAATCTCAATATTTCTATACAGCCTATGCTTCCAGAATCCCAAACTAATGGAAATGACAAATCTGCCCATCTTTACACAGAGCTATTAGTAGGATGTATAGTCTTTAAATAGATGAATTGTCAATAAGTACAACCTCCGAATGCAGGAAAATAATTGTTGTGAAGTGACTCCCTCTTTGGAACTGTGATCTTGTGACACTTTAGATGCCTCTCCTCATCCAGAAAAAAAATAAAATAAAAACATTGTTCACTTGCTATAAAGCCCTTGGGCATAACGTGACATTTACAATGCATAAAGTATGCATATCATGTTTATTTATCATGTATTTCCTCTGGTTAGAAAAACCTGAATATGCAATCTACAACATCCAAATAAACCATTTGACATATTTTATACAACACATGTTCAAGTAATTAATTTTTCTCATGGAAATGTCATACCATTTAACTCATAGCTATGAGCCAAATATTTCTGCAGGAGTTTGTAATGAATATATGCATAACTACAGATTTCCCCTACTAATTCTTCCCTTAAATATAATTTAAAGGGACAGGATTAGAGTCTGCTGCACTCCAATTATCAGATGCTTGGTGCATAGTAGCCTGTCAATAACATGATTGACCCATTTGGCAGATTTTACCACATGCTATGAATTTTGTTTGTTGCCTGGTCTCATTGGAATCTCACTCTATTACTAAATATAACTATATGTGATATGTTTTGAGAATTCTTGATTGCCAAGAAATATAGCAAAATAATTATGCATATACTGGAATGAAAGATGATACAGAACCCAGTGGAGTAGGGAGCACCTATATAATTTAGATTGTTTCTAGCAACAGGTAACAGGTAATACACAATGTGACTTAAGAGGCGGGAAGTCATTACCATGATGGAAGGCAGATCAAACTTCAAGCGCTGTATAAGTGAACAGTGTGTACACTACACTTGCTTAAAGAGGTCAAAATCGTCATTTAAGTATTTCTGGGAGCTCAATGGTTAAGAGCATATACTGCTCTTGAAGAGAACCTGGGCTCTGTTTCCTGCACCCACACCAGGTGGCTAACAGTCACTCAAGCTCTATGGATTGGACACTGTCTTCTGGCCTCCAGGCGTACCTACACACCTGGTATACATAAACTCATAATATAATAAATAGAGAAAGAAAGAACCTATTCTTAAAGGTTTTTTACTATAAATATTTAATTACCACAAAGATTAAGATTCATTGTCTCCTAAGCATTCACTCACCAATGAATTGAGGGCAGAGTGGGAGAATGTGGTCAGTCATCACCAAGTTTTTAACTTTTAATGTTTACTTTCTACTTAGTTGGCATACATTAAAACCTCATAAAGGGGAGGGGAGGATATAGTTTCGTGTCACAGTGCTTGTCTAGAGCAAGGCCCTGGATTTGATCATCAGCCTTGCAAAACAAGTGAAACACTCGTTTTGGTTTTTGTTTGTTTTTGTTACGAGAATCTTGTTACCTAGTCTCTCTCTGTTTTTAATTTTAATTCATTCCAGGGTCTCTGTATACAAAGCTGGCCCAGAACTCACTATGTAACCCAGGTGGGACTTGAACTTGCAATGTTTCTGCCTCAGTAACTCAAGTGCTAGAATTCCAGGCATGTGTCATCTTGCCCAGACTCTCGTACAGGTTCTTTACTTTCTTCAGTTAATCTTGATTTGGGAAGGAAGAAAGGAGGAAGAGAAGAAAAAAGAGGAGGAGGAGGAGGAAGAAGAGGAGGAAGAAGAAGAAGAAGGGGAGGAGGAGGAAGAGGAGGAGGAAGAGAAGGAAGAGGAGGAGGAGAAACTATTCTCATCAGTTGTTATTGAAAATAATGTGGTCACATTGGCTGTATCAAACAGGGTTCCCATGTCTTCCATAGTTATTCAACAGTTTTTGAAATGTCTTAGAAATATGACTTAGTGTGTTTGGGGAAACAGTTCAATTGATAAAGTGCTTACCTAGCATGCATGAGGCCCTAGGTTAAGTCCTCAGCACCACATAAGACCAGGAGTGGTGGTGTATTTCTATAATTTCAGCATTCAGGGAGTAGAAGCAGGATGATTCATAGTTCAAGGTTATGAATCTTGGCTATAAAGCAAGTATGAGATCAGCCTGGACTACATGACATTTTCTCAATGGAAAAAAAAACTGGATAGAAAATTTTGGGTGCATGGTTTAGCTATCATGATTGAACATCAGGTTTAAAAGACAAAGAAATGGTAGCAGGGTAGGTTATCCAATTGAAGGATCCTTTTAAGGGCTCTAGTGACTTGTGCAGAGGGACAAAAACAAAAGGAAATGTTGACTGAAACAGAGTAACTTGGGAGAAGAGAAGCTCAAGCAAGCTCCAGGCTCCATGCTCGTCACTTTCTATGCAACCCAGTATAAGAAAGACTGGGGGTGAGCCACAAATAGCTGTGCTTTGTGGTTTTCTGAAAGAATGATGCCCTTTTAAAAAGTTCTACTTTCCATAAATTTCAAAACCAAGCATTAGGGAAAGAAAAGTCTCCTATATGAGACAAACAAACAAACAAACAACAACAACAAAGAACTGGCAATGTCTTTGTTTATTTCTTCAACTCCTCCATCTTTTCCCGTGCATATGCTATATAAAGTTTCTCCTATGAAAAACTGGGTCATTCTTCTGCTGTTGTTTTGGTCAGAATTTGAATTTTTATTATTGTAATTTTGTAAATGTTTCCCATGAAAAATGGGGCCATTCTTATGTGTGATTCTGTGCCCTGCCTTTCCCATTGTTAAGTATTTCCCTAGTGTTATTAAAGCCTTCTGAAACAAAAAGTCTATATTTTCAAGTTTTGCTTATTAAAGCTTTTTATCTTAATTTTTGTGTTGTTTTTGAGACAGAGTCTAGCTGGGTAGCCCAGGGTGGTCTCCAGCTTGTGCTTTCCTTCAATCTCAGAATCTCAAATCTTCACGTACCAGGCTATCTAAATGTGATTAACACATATGAATTTTATGTATAATAACATATAAAATTTATGTATAAATGAAGTTCAATACAATATTTTAATATATGCATATACTGGTCAAATCCACATCCTGTTTTCCCACTCCTGCCCCTGCACTCAGCTGAATCCCCAAAACTCACTAGTCTACTGAAATTTGACATGACATAATTGTGTTCTATAACTGCCACAGTTGATTTAACAGTGTCTTGTTTCTTATTCTTTTAATGGGTTTCTTTCAAAGTCAATTCTTTCAAAATTTGCAGACCAAAATGCACAGATCTCCAGAATACAATTCAATGAGTTCTGATAAACATAAACACACATTAATGGAGGTGACTATTCCCCTCATCTCTCAATGTGCATTCAGGCCTCCATCTCCCTTGCTCCTCTTGTTAGCTCTTATCATATAGATTTGTTTGGTCTATGCTTGAACTTCATGTGTCATTGTGTAGAACATACCTTTTTGTGTCTGCCTTCTTTTTTATACAACATTTTTTAAAAATTTATTTGTTTTACATTCTGATCGCAGCTCCCTCCCTCCTCTCTTTCCAACCCCACTCATACACCACTCCCCTTCCCCCTTCTTTTCTCCTCAGAGGTACCTCCATAGGTACCAACACATCAAGTCACAGCAGGACCAAGTGCATCCTTTCCCACTGAGACCAGACAAGGCAGCCCAGCTAGGGGAAATTATTTGAGAGTTACCTGTGATGTGTCTGTCAGAAGCCTGAGCCTTTTCATAACTAGTCAGAATCTTTTGTATAGAAACACAGCAATATGTCTCTTTGCTCTGGTCACCAGCTGATAGGCATGTCAGGTCTTTCCAATCTGAGTCTATTAGAAGGACACTCAGCATTTTTCTCTTCAAATCAATCTTAAGGAAATGTTCAATTGTAGTAAAATGATAGGTGGTTTAGTAATGATCTCTCTCCCTCTCTTCCTCTCTCCTTCTCATCTGTGGTAGGAAAACCCAGTATCTCTAACCCCAATCTTCCTCCTTCTTTTCCTCCTCTGCTTCCCATCCTTTTCTTCTTTTGTTTTTGTCATCCTCCTTCCTCTTTCTCCTCTTCCTTTTGAGATAGTCTCCGCATATAGGAAGGGCTGGCTTCAAGCTTCTGTTCCTCCTGTCTTAGCCTCCCAAGTTCTGATATTACAGGTGTTCAACATCAAATCTAGATTTCATTTCTATATATTTATGGGTAGTTTGCCTGGATCTAATGTCTGTGCACCAAGTGCATGCTTGGTGTCTACAGAGGATAGACAAAGGCACCAGGCCTCCTGGAAACGGCTGTTACAGATGGTTGTGAGCCACCATGTGCATGATGGGAATCTGGAAGAGCAGCCAGTGCTTTTGGTTGCTGAGCCCTCTCTCCAGCCCCCTATTTTTGCTTTCAAGGGAAGATACAGAAGCTGAGTATCTGACTCAGTGGTGGTTCACTTACATTTAAAGTCCTGGGCAGGATCCTCAGCAGTGGTGAGATGGGAGGAATGCAGTTGGCAGACCCCAGGGAAGGTCTGGAGAAGATGCAAAATGACAACAAAGGGGCTTTTGAAGAAGATAACCCAAGGGGAAAATTAGTTTTTAAATAAGTACAAAAATGAATTAAAATTTGGCAAGGATAACAAGAGACAATAAGAAAGCAAGGAAGCATAGAGGAGCGAGGAAAGGTTTGGATCAGGGCAGTCTGTAAGGGAAGCTAGGAGGCCTTCTCACAGTTAAAAACTAAGGGTTGTTTCTGTCCTACACTCCCTTAATTGAGGCTCAAGCTGAATCTAGGACACCAACTGGTAGGAGACTGGCTACAACATCGTCATATTAAACAAGAACCTGAGGGTGTACATCAAAAGGCAGAGTGGTGTTTTCGAGATCTCTCTCTCTCTCTCTCTCTCTCTCTCTCTCTCTCTCTCTCTCTCTCCCCCCTTCCTTGTCTCTTTTTCATGTGTGTTTGTGTTCATGTGTGTGTGTGTGTGTTTCTGTCTTTCTCTGTGTGTATCTGTCTGTCTATTTACAGTTACAAGCTCTTCCCAGTGTCAGGACTGCAGATTTATGATGTCTGTAAAATAATTGACTCCACGTTAAAAATTTCTGACTTGGGTGGAAATTTTACATGTCTTTGAACACAGTCAGAGGGAAGCCAGGAAAGGCAAGATAGCCCTGGGTGCATTGGAGAGTTACTGACCCAATCCAGAGACTTAATGGTGAACCACTTCCAGGGCCCTGATGTTTTGTCTTAAAGAGATTCTTCAGGAAGCCAGGTGGAGTGGTATATGCCTGAAGTCCCAGTACTTGGGAGGCTGAGACAGGGCAATTGCCATGAGCTTGAGGCCAGGCCAAGACTTTGCCTTAAAAACTAGAGCAAATGGAGCTTGGGAGAGTTAAGAGCACTTACTGTTCTTGTAGGGGTACAGAAGACACAGGCTCAGTTCCTCAGTTCCATGGCAACTCACAACTGCCTGCAACTGCACTTTCAGGAGATCCGACTCCCTCTTCTGGCCTCTGTGGACTCCTGCATATTTGCGGTGTACATAAACTCACACACAAATACATGAAAAAATTAAACTAAAACACACACACACGCATGGAGGGTGGAAATTGTGCTGATCTCAAACCTGAAAAGTCGTTTTTATTTTCTTTTAGTGATGTTACTGCCAATTAAACATAGAACATTTGCTTTCCATTAAAATCAGACAAGACACACACACACACACACACACACACACACAAACTCAAAAGAAGTCTGTAATGGACCAGACATTATGGATAAAGTTCCAGGGAGGTTACAGCATTCTTACTCTACTGTGGGCCTCAAGTGAATTAGATGGTTAAAACTGTGAAAGAAGCAAAGAAATGGAGACACAAATGCAAATACTGAAAGATGGGAGAATGTTTATTTGGTCCATGATTCCCAGGGGACTGTAGCTTAATGGAAAAGCATGTACTTAACATTTGCAAAGCCTTGGGTTCAACCTCCATCACAACACACAGACACACACACTACACACTCCCAGAGAATATAACCTTGAGAAAGACAGTGGAGTTAAAAAAAATCTGATTGTAAGAGAGGAAGTCTTGATGTGAGAACTATAATAAAATCCATCTTGATGTGCTTAGAGGAATAAAAGTGCTATGCATATTCAAAGCATCATTATTATTCATTCCTTAAGGGAAATAGTGCAGCTTCACCATTAAAACACATCTGAACAAAAATAGAGGTAACTAATCCCACAGTAGCTGTGGATCTCAAAATACAAACCCGAATTCCACTGGGGACAGAGTGAGATTACACTATATGTTTGGGCCCCACAGGGACATGATGTATTCCTCCTGCTTCTTCCAGTTCCCAAGAGTTTATCTTTTTAGTTTACTGTCAGAAAAACCTCAGATGGTATGTATGAAGCCACAGCATCTGTTTGGTTTCAGGGGATGTGACAGGACACACATTAACTCTTCCAGGGGCTTGCTGAAGTCAGAATGCATATCTTATATCTTAGCACTGAGGACACTAAGGCAGAAGAGCGGCTGCTGTTAAGCTGCTAGCTGTTAAGGAGGCAAGCCTGTCCTATGTAGTAAGTTCAAGGCCAGCCTGAA